>NC_090937.1:1417361707-1417664737 GCF_040938575.1 Ambystoma mexicanum
CCAGACCATCTTTTTAAGTCCAACTACCCAGCTTTGATAACGGCCCTAAAAAATGAGCGGGGGGCATGGGGCGGCCTGCGTTTCTCCTGGTTTGGAACGATGTCAGTCCAAATGAACATCCGGCTCAGACTGCTCTTTCTTCCAGGCAGTCCCTACCCCCAGGTGAGGCTGCTACCAAATAGTTCCCCTAGGGGTGGTGGGAAGCCAGGCCTCGCAGCTATAGACTCCGCTCATGGGGATAAGGACTCCTGTTGATCGCTTTCCTCAGCTGGCTCCCTCCTATGGAACAGTCTTCCCCCTACCTCTGCGCCTTGAGCAGGACTTTCTTAAATTCTGGAAGCTCCTAAAGACCTTCCTCTTCACCTTACCTTTTTCTCTTCTCTGTTAATCCCACAGTTTCTGTGATAGGTGTCTGGGGCACTTACGCATCTTCGGAGCTCCTGACCTCCCATACCCAATCGGCCCAACTCCTATCTTCCCTCAGCATTTGCCCTGGCATACCCTCTGCCCTGGAGGATCGCACTTACTCCTAATGTGGCCCTCATGTAGCACTCATCAACCAAACACTTCATCTGTGGCTCACCCATGATCCCGGACCCCCAGCACTTACTCACTCTGCTCTTTTTCTTGCTGCACTTGCACGTTCTGAATACTCAAAGGCATAGTAGGTTTGTCCTTCCTCCTTTTCCCTCCACTGCTCTTATTATTGTGTTATGTAATGTATCTCACTCCCATGTCCCATCCTCGCCTTGTCGGCGCTTTGAAATTGTATTTTACTTGCTGTATAAGCGCCTAACAAGCAAACGATAAATAAATCCCTCCCTTCCTTCCTTACTTCCTGGAGACTGGACACCACTAAGACGAAGTAGAATAAGAATGATGACCTACCTTTTTCTAAAAGTACTT
This sequence comes from Ambystoma mexicanum, assembly GCF_040938575.1. Taxonomy (NCBI): domain Eukaryota; kingdom Metazoa; phylum Chordata; class Amphibia; order Caudata; family Ambystomatidae; genus Ambystoma; species Ambystoma mexicanum. The sequence goes on from NC_090937.1 coordinate 1,417,362,614, forward strand.
GAAAGGGGTGGCCACGAGGAGGCATGAAAAGTTGCTCATGGAAACAACCAAAACACAAACTGCGCTCGGGTGGGCCCAGCTAGGAGAGATCAAAAACAGAAGGACTGAAAGAAGAGCGATGCGGGCAAGAAGCCAGCAAAGCCCAGGAAGTTTGAACCGGTCAGCTGTGCAGAGAAGCTGGTTCTCAGCAGAGATGCTGGAGAGTGGAAGTCCCAGAGAAATCCCATGAGCCTGCAGAGAGCAGACTCACTCCAGTGTTGGGGAAGTTGAGATGGTTCTATGACCTCTGGGAGGTGGACCCCTCGGTCCAACAAGGATGCCGAGACTGCCAGCCCCAGGCCTTCATGGAAACGTACAGGCAACCAGAAATAAACAATGAGCTAACAGCAAACTGCCCTCAACTCTATTGGACACGATGTGGTAAACTCAGCGGTGATCCGGGGAGAACAGAGTCGAGAAAGCCTTGCAAAAGATCTCCCTCGTCAGAGTAGACACATCCAGAGAACCAAGAGTCAAGAAGTCCTCGGGTGTAATCTCTCTCGTACGAGAATCTTGGGAGTAATCTATCTTGTCACTTTAGTCATGATACCCAAAGGTCTGAAACCCAAGAGTGCATCGGGAGGAATGATAATCCAAGTAAGACTAAGGAGGATTCTAGACAGCAAGACTTATCTGGAGATGTTCTTCATAATGACCTACGACAGGAAAGAATTTCTAGTACTCTAAAACAAGCTTTCAGAAGCCCTTGGGAAGAAGTGAAAGGACCTTTGAGGGCCATTGACAAAGAATACCGCAAGGCTGCCATCATGGCTGTGCGAGGTGTGTCAGGAGAAGGGAGACCTTCTCCTGACCATACCTTCTTTGTTGAATCGGAGACTACAGCAGAAGATTGATGTGAAAGAGAGAGACTGAGCCAGTTTGCCAGGAGAAGGGAGTCATTCTCCTGGTATTTTCATTTGGATGCTGAACCCTTTTGTAAACCATTTGTAGGGTTAGATTGTAACAACCACTTCCTTGTTTGCGCGCTTGTCTGCAATAATTATATTGACTAGTAAGTAGTTGCAATTGCAGAAATAATTTTTAATAGATGGTCGATTATTCTAATCAAATAATCTTGTTAGCCTTTGCCAGCACGTGTTTCGACCTTTGGTCTTTTCCAAGGCATGGCTACATATATTGAGGCAGTATTCAAATTATATAAAAGAAATTCATAACAAGGTAATAGACATATAATACATGAACCAATATCAGTTAGTTGTCCATATTCAATGAGTAATTGATCAACATTACCATTGTTGCGAGTTGATCCATGTAAAGCCAGGAGAATTTGCGGAAGGATGACGAGAAGTTATGAGAAATAATAAGAATATGAAGAAAAAGAAAAAATGAAAATATCATAAACATTATTATTTCGTATATCTGGTCAAAAATTATCTTATAAGATCTGTTTTACAATCGTGAAACTCTCTATTGTTTATAGTGCGTCTACTCTTGTTACTATCGTGGCATTTGATGGTGTCAGTGAAGTATGGCTCACCCATACCAGTGTTGCGGTTGTGTGTTTGGCCTTTAACAATGATGGTCACGTGATAGCTCAAAGTGGAATTTTAATTGCTAAATAATCTCTTGTGATAGTGATGTGAAAATTCCATGCTATAGTGTGTTTTCGACTCATTGGTACATTATCAGGCAAATCCGTGGGGGATCAGAATATTATAATGACTTACCAATATCACTGGTAATAGTTTGAACGATTCCAATATTTGTATTGCATAAAATGTTGACTGATCTGAAGAAAATGTATAGTGATGATAACTAAGTTACTACAGAGATCCAAAATATTTATCACTATTAAGTGGAAAACATATAGTTGAGCAGTAGTCGTCTCTTACCATATGCTATTTCAGTCTTGTTGTCAATGCGATAATGTCAATACAGGAGAAAAGTATGTCTGGTGATAAATTGTCATCTACAGATGGATCATTGGAAAGCAATTAAATCAGAGTTTTGATTCAGTCTGTTAGCGGTTGTTAATGTTGAACTTTGCGTGATAGAACAATGTTTGAATTCCTCACCTAAATAATTTGGTATTTAGCCTCTCCGTATGGTCGTCCTGGAGTGGCGGGCAGCGTACCACGAAGCAAGATTGCGATCACCATTTTGAAATGACTGAATGAATGTTGTTTACATCTGACATCGTAGTGTGGTGACGTTTTAGTCGTAAATGCGTGAAGTCCTAAAGTAGATCTAACTAATCTGCTTCAGCTTTTGTGATGCTAAATCCAATTCATGAAGGTTATTTGAATTGAATGGCATATTTGGCATTTGATAAGGATATAGTTGCATCTAAGTTGAGTTCCAGGTTTGATGTATATTGTATAGGTATTTAGAGTCTCTGGTATTGATGTACATCGGGAAGATGAATATGAACTCCAATGCAATATTCAATCAGTCTAAGTGCCAAATTATCTCAAAAGCCGATAAGAAATGGATATTATGGAAGATATCCACTATGTATAGTTTGATGTATTTCTGTTGATAGTCGTTAGGGTTTAGATGGCAGTTCATTAACTGCATGTGTGGGCTAATGTAGTTGTTAACCCGTGTTATGAGTGGAATGATCTATAATTCCTTGTTAGTAATTAAGGGATGGGCGATGGCTTTAATGGTGAATCCATTATGTGTTCTGTGTTTGGGTGAGCCAGACTTATCAAGCTATACCAGATATTGATTATATCGACATATTCTGTTTAAGTCGCATATTTGTACTTGAGTCAGATATTAGACCATTTTAAAGAAAAACATTCATTTTGTGCTCGCAATTAAGTTTGTGCTTTAAGCATTGTAATTTACAGATCTTCATTTCCGCTTTCCTTAACATTAGTTTTTGATCACCCCCTCCAATCCCAGTTTGGACTTTGGACAAGCCTATGAAGATTATATTGTCTTTGTTGTCCATTTAATGTTCACTTTGCCAATGTACAGCCAAGGACAATCTGTTGTCTTGTGAGTTTAAGCATGATGTGTGCGATTCCGGATACGGAATTCGTATTGTGCTTCTGTTGTAAATACATTTGCATACACAGATAAGTGCATAAATTACAAATTTTGATCTGCAATTGATCAATTCTTTGATTGAACAAGTGTCCCGTCACAATGTACAAACTGAGTTGTATCAGGATGTGCACGTTTACACATTGTGCAGTTTCCACATTTATGGAAACCCTGTGTTTTTCATCCAAGTGCTTGAGGGCTGGTTTTCTATAGGTTTGTGAAAAGATGGACTTATTTGATTCCTAATAGTGGGTCCTAATAGTGGTGGCACGAGTGTGTATAAATGTAGATTTATTCTCTATGTACCCTTTGAGGTCATCATCCATCTTGAGGATATGCCAGTGTTCGTTGACAATTTGGTATAGTTTATTGGTGTTTACTGAATTTTGTGTGATTAGACTGACTTTCATAGGGTTCTTTCTTCTTGCTGTCTTTGTTATGAGCATGTCACCTCTGCTCGTAACGATTGGATTTTGTGGTGTGCATTGGCTATGCATGCTGTGCTGTATCCTCTTTCAATGAATCTTTTATTTAGTAATTCACTTTCCAATTCAAAATTAGTATTGTCACTAATTCATGAGTGCGCTGTAGAATTTGCTCTTTGGATGTTATTGATGGTTGATCTTCTGTGGCAACTTGAGGCAAATAAAGTTGAGTTGACTTCAGTAGGTTTTCTGAATGTCTTGTTCGCTAGTTTATTATTTTCAACATATAGATTAAGGTCGAGAAAATCTATCCTAAGTTTGTCACAGTGTCCTGTTAATACTAAACCAAATCTGTTGAGATTGAGATAATTCATGAATTCTTTTCCAAATTCCGATGATTAGAGGTTAGAGTAACTAGGGTTAGAGTAGGTTTTTGGACAGAGGACTGACTTTTTCAATTCGTCAAACATCCAGACAACGAGCACCTTAGTTAATATTTGTTTAGGTAGGGATAACCCTTTAGACCTAGGGAGAGGTAGTACCTTTTTTTCTTATATTTGAAATAAAACTTGTTTAAACATGCCATCCCTTTTTCCGACTCCTTACTCCACCATGCTACAGAAGCCACTCTGGTCAGATTCATATGGGCGGGGGAGCATCTAGGGCCAATATAGTCACCCTCTATGCCCCCAAAGACAAAGGTAGCCACAATTTCCCTAGGCTCTTGAACTACTAATAGGCAGCTCAAATATGCCCCCTAGGGGACTGGGCACAGGACTCCTCAGAGAGGATATGGTGTTAATGGAACCGGCAGTGGCTGGGTGTCACCTATGTGGACAAGCTAAGAGAGGCCAGAATTTATACCGCAGCCCTATCACGAGAGCTTCCATGGAAGCGTGGGATGGGATGATCATACTCTTGGGGTCAACCTCATTCCCCTCACCCTTCACGCACAATACTGACTTCACACCAGGCAGAAATGACATGGATATGCCAGCTTTGGTGTCTAAAGGAAGTAGAAAGGGGAGTGACATGTTTATAAATGGTGAGATCATGTTGTTCGAACAGTATAAAATGAAATGGTGATTAGTGGAGAGCGACGGATTCAAATATATGCAAATTGGACAATGGATTCTAAACCAGATTAGCAAATCGACCATGAGACAACTCAAAACATTAAAGAAGCTCTTCGAGCTCCCCCTAGGCTGCAAAGGCTTAACATCTAGGCTGTACAGCTGTCTCAGCGCACTTACTACACCAGAGCACTGTGCTTACCAGAATGGGTGGGAGAAAGACTTGGGCCATGCAGTCGAGGTTTGAGAATGGAAAGATATACACAAAAGATCACACTCCTACTTTTGCTTCCACCTAGCCGAAACCCAAAAGATGCTGACAAGGTGGTATCGGACACCTGCCAGGTTACAGATTGTTACATCACAGATGGATGTTAGAGCGAGGATGTGGGCAAAGAGGGACACGACTACACATATTGTGGGGTTGCCCGTTCATTCAGATCTTTTGGCTAGAAATTAGCGAGAGTCAAGGATATAGTGGTCCTGGACGCACTCCATGATCCCATCCTATGGATTCTGGGGTCACACGCAAATTTTAGAGCAGTGGGGAAATCAAACTTGTAGCTCTCCTTTTCCTAGCAGCTAAATTAGTCATACTGGGGAGATGGGGACAAAAATCACCCCCATCCATGAACTTGTGGATCGACAAATTGTGGCACGTATAAGCCATGGGAAAATCTCACTGTGTACTGGGGGACAACATGGACTCTTTCACAAGGATGGAGAGTACTGAACCTGCTTGAACTTCTGTATTCAACAACCACTGATACTATAACTAATATCTTCCACAGCCCCTTGATTACCAGCTGTGCGCTGTGACCTTGGGCAAGGGGGGAGAGATTGGGAGGGGGATCCGACCATGTGTCAGGCCCTGATAAGAGAATGTCTGCATCACTTTTGTTTGAAAACCTTCCATATAATTTCTGTTAAACAAAAAAGAGACCTTGTAGTCAAGGCACTATGGGGACGGAGCAAAAGCCTGGAACTAAGTGAATGTGGATAAGCAGGACGACACAGGTGGAATAATTAACTGCGATTGTCATCTTCTTGGGAACACCCGCACAGACATGTGATCAGGTAACGAGTAACAGAGGCGCTGGTGGTTGGAGACCAGTACAGAGTCAGTTTGATAAAGACGCTGATGGAGACCTGATTCTTTTGTTACAATTATCTGAATTATCTCGTACCCAGCAAAAATCTAATGAAGATTGCAAGAGAGGACTTGAAATGTTTGTGGCATGCTGGGAAAGGAAATCCCAATACGCTTCCTAAATTTAACAAACATTAAGAGACAGAATTTGAATTTTGTTGCATGCTTTGAAAAGTCTAGTACTGTGCACAAATATTGACAAAGACTGTGACTTGAGTTAGTTGTTGGCTAATGTGAATTCTGGTACGAGCACAGATCTAGCAAAGGCTCCAATCATGTGTGACATGCTGGAAAACTAACACACCCAGATCATATCTAATTAGTACTGTAAAAGATAAAGGTATTGTTAGTTACTTGGAATTAGACAGTCTCGTCCCAGCTGAATACTACAAAAAACTGAGAATTAAGTTAACTAATTTGTGCCAAGTTTATGAAATGTCTGAGAAGTAGAATCATGTGTGAAGAACATCCTGATGTTACATGCTGGGAAAAGACATCTAATATCACAGCTCAAGGCTAAGCAAGAGTGTTCACTGTGGATCACTTCTTGCATACTGGTTTACGAAATACAAATCCTATTCCTCAGACGGGGCGACAGTAGTAAGTATCCTGATGTACCATGGGAGACATGGAGCCAGATCCCCAAAGAAGATAATGGGAGAGTGACAAATGCAAGAGTAACCTCTAAGAAAGAAGGCGGAGCAACCACAAGACATCTTCCCCACCATGTGTTTAGTAAAAGTCTGTTTTAACTTGCAACATGAGCAACACCATTTGTATTGGCTCGAAATTGTCACAACACTCTGCTTCTGCTTACGGCCTGTTAAAAATACTGGATACCCTTAAGACTGTCTCTTAATGTTGTAATTACACTGTCAGTCTAGGATCTCCAGGAAGCTGGCACAGCAGTGACCTTTGAATTGGTATTTGTTTCTACAAGGCCCTGACCTTTTAGCACTTTACAATATGCAATTTCTGTCTATTGTATTAGTTTAGTCTATTGTATTAGTTTAGTTTTCTTTTTGACACAAAATGTAACATTGATAACAGAGCAGACTACATGGGTGCTTGACAATGGGGTTAGATAATGTGACTTGAAGACCTGCTTTGCTGGGAAGATGAGAACTTTAGTCTTAGTGGAGTTGAGCCTGAGCGAGTGAGACGCCATCCAATATTTGATGGCAGAGAGATGGGTGTAAATTCTTTACAACAGCTCATCTGCTAAGGAGGGAAAGGAGAAGATCGGAGTGTTAGCAAAGAGATGATAGGAGAAGCTGTAAGAGATGATCAGGGTGCCAATAGCTGAGTATAGAGAGTGAAGAGAAGTGGACCAAGGACTAGACCCATTTGGAACTTCAGCAGTGAAGGGCGTGGGGGATAGTGAATGGAGATATACTTGAAAGTGTCTAAAGGCAAGGTATGAAGCAAACCAAGCAAGGGCCTTCTCTCTGATGCCAAGGAGAGATTATGTAGAGCGGTCAGAATGGGTGACCGTATCAAAGGCAGCAGAGAGGTCTTGAAGAATAAGAATGGATGAACGGTTTGCATGGCGAGCGGAAGCGACACTCTTGCTGACATTGAGTAGAGGTGTCTTGGTAGAATGCAGAGGTCAGAAGCCAGACTGAAGAGTGTCCCAGAGGCGGTGTGTATCAAGGAACTCAGTAAGTCAATTGGATACTACTCGCTCTAGGATTTTGGAATATTGTCTTAGAAGAGTGACAGGACGAATGTTGGCACTACAGTTGGGATCAAGTCCAGGTTTCTTAAGGAGAGGGATGAAAGTAGCTGACTTCTAGGATGAGGGAAAAGTAGAATTATCAAGAGAGGAGTTGAAGAGGGATTAAGATGTGGAGCAACACTGGGAGCTATGTGCTTCATAAAGTTCAGGGACAGTGGGTGCACAAGAAGGGTTGGCTACAATGAGTAAGGTAAGAATTTCATCTGGCTTGGTGGGTGCAAAGGAAGACACTAGCAGGAGAGGAGGGTAGGAGTGGTGGAGAAAAGTAATCGGGAGGAGGGGATAGAAAGGAAGTAGCGAAGGTACTGCAAATGGTAGAAATTCTAGATACAATATAATTTGCAGAAACAGTAGGGATGGAGGAAGGTTTTCGACGTGAGAGAATGGAGTTGAGGGATTTTTGGAGGCACCTCTTGGGAGAATTGAGGCTGTAGAGGGGGAGGATTTAAGAGTAAATGTTGAAAGAGGCAAGTGAGAGGCGAAGGGAGCGTTAAGAGCAGTGTTAAAGTTTGTGTAGACTTCTATAGTGGTATCACGTAATATTATCCCCAACAAAAATATTGCTGTATATATGGTCGTCAGGAATGGTCATAGGCAATATTTTTATTGGGGATAATATTTGGTTTTTTTTAAATAATACATGGGTTGCAGGGGTGTCCCCCGCAGGTTCCATGCCTTAATATTGCCACAAAAATATGGTGGTCTTTTTGTATGGTGATATTTTTGCGGGGATATTAACACATGGAACCTCTACAGTTGATGTAAAGGTGATTTCAGTATAGGAGAAGAGAGAGGCAGTCTGAGAATTGGAAGACGAAAACCTGCGCTTAGTAGCAGTAGTATTAGATGGAGTGAGGACAAAGCAGGAGTGGAGATTGAGGCAAAAACTATACTGATTGGAGGGAGAAGGAGCAGTGGAGATATTGGAGAAAGAGTTGGGAGGTTATGAGAATATGGTTGAAGGAGTTTCCATTTGAATGGGTGATCAGCGATTTGATAGAAGAATGAGTGGTTAAGGAGAAGACATAATGGAGAGAACAGCACAGAGAGAGGGACAGGGAGGGTTAAAGTCACTGATGAGTTGGCGATCGGGATGAAGAGTGGCAATTAGTTGGGAGAGGTAGTCGAAGAATTGACCTTCCGGACCAGGTGCTTAAATGTATGCTGTAGGGCAGTGATTGTAGTAGATGTGCATTCCAACACCACCATTGCTGCCAGTGAGGCGGGGGGATTGGCTGAAGGTGTAGGGGTGATCATGAAGGTAGCAGGGTTGCAGAATCGGAGGGATAGATCAAGGTTTCGGTAAGGATAATGAGATCAACAAAAGGAGAATGAGAAAGGGAAATGTCTGAGCTAAAGGAGATTGGCATGCACAGTCTGTATGTAATACAAATAGCAGTAGAAACAGAGTGATATGTAGAAGCATTGCAACCTTGAGTCCGAGAAATAGAGGGGTACTGGGGGTATATGTGAGAAAAGAATGTGTAATGAAAGCTGGGGTTGGAGTAGGTTTTGTGAATGGAGAGAGTAGCAGAGTGAGAAGAGGGGTGGCGATGAGGAAAAGAGATAATAGGGATGGGAAGAGAATCGAGATGTTTCTGAGTGGAGGAGAGTGCAGAGAGTAGTAGTAGGGAAAGGAAGAGATAGCATGAGATGCGCATGGTGAGGGCGAGGCTGAGAAGTAATAATGGGTACTTCCAAGTGGCAGGACACAGCAAAGCACAGGCTCATAGACAAGAGGCTGGGGGAAGAAGACTGCAGATTGCCCTTTACGAAGACACCCTTAACTGAAGAGGCCCATACTAAACTATGTGACGGGGCAAAGTCACCTTAAGTTTTAACTTTGCTCTCGGCTCCAGGACCCCGGTCACATGATCTGAGACCAGTGACCCAAATTGCTGGTCAGAATGGAGGCAGGTCTGTGGGAAACTGGGAGCAGTGTTGGATGGGAGCAGTTGTTGTTACTGGGCATCTGGTGGGCAAAGTCACTTTAAGATGTCTGCCCACAATTGGTGGTTAGAATGGAGGCAGGTCTGTGGGAGCAGGAGTTGTTGCGCGATGTAGAAAGACCTTCCACAGATGGCAGGTTTGGGGTCTGAGGTCACCTGAGCAACCGGTCCCCTGACCTCTTCAGGCAGCCACAGGAAGAAGAAATTAGTTCCTCTTATTGTGTTGTAATGAGCTCAGTGTTGCTCTCAGCCAAGTTGAATCCTTCATTAACCATGTCTTCAAACCTGGTACCTTCTTCTCTTGATTTTATTTTCTATGTATATTCCATGTTTTTGAGAGAGTTCAAATGACTTCTCTTGAACAGCTTATGGGTATAAAAATCCTAATTCAAGCCTCAAGACTGCTGAACGGAAATCAGCCCTATGTGCATCACCTATCGGAAGATGATGCAGTGCTGTACTTACCTATATGTGAAGTACTGTTGGTCCGCCTTCCTAAAAGTTATTTTAATCTATCGCTCCAATCACAGTGCCCCTGTTCAAGTCTGTATCCCCTTCACTGCACACAGCCGATTTCTGCAATCACTCCTTTGCCACTGGAACTTCCCCTCCACCTTAAGCACTCTTGTGCACCCCTTTCTAAAGAAGTAGGAGGGTTGAGAGCTTGGAAGATCAGAAGATCCCTGCGCTATTCGGTCTGGTCAGAGAATTTATTGCAACCTGCAGCCAGGTACTTGGTTTGATTGGGAAAAGCTCAAAAATTCCCAAAGATTGAAGGTACATGAGTAGGTAGGCAAACCTAGTGTGTAATGGTGCTGGATTTTGTTCCCGTCCTTGGGTAAGGGTTGGTTAGGAAGAAGGTCAATACACCTTGTCTTGCTTACCAAATTTTGTTTTTTTATTGTGCATGTGAGTGCTTGACGGTTATTTTAGCACGTTTGGGGCTGGTCACATGTGAGAAGAGCCAACACGTGTTGCAACTGAAGTCTTTATCAAGGCAGAGTAAACAAACAAATTGAGGAAGTTCTTGATTAAGGAAGTGGAATACCACAAAGTGATTAGGATATCGGGCCCTGCATAGGCGAGACTTGTAAGCCACTGGGGATCCATAGGCTACGTATGTGATCCCAACATTTTGGGAAGGTTACATGAAGAAATGGGAAGAGGATTTGGGTGAGGAAATTAGTGGGGAGGGGAGGAATTGTATTTGGGTTCGAGCTCATGGGAGTGCTAGGTGCGTAAGCAATAAAGAATATTCAGTGAAAGTGAGTTACAGATGGTACATGACTCCACAGAAATTGCACACAGTATATTCTGCTTATCCTCCGAACTGCTGGTGAGATGGTATGGAAGTGGGATTCCTGATCCAACTTCTTATGACATGCGGGAGAGTTGCATTTTTTTGGAAAGAGGTCATTGACCAAATCAGAAATAAATCTGTTTAACCGTTCCTATAGACCGCCAGGTGGTTCTCCTGGATGATGCAGGAGATGGGATTTTCCCTATGTCTGGACTGATGGCTGCATTGATATCCTAATTGTTGTTAGCAGACAAAGTGACGATTGCATGTAATTGTAAGAACCCAGAGGGGCCCTTGATTCAAATGTGGTGGTTAAAAACATGGGAAACAATTGCAGTGGAAAAGATTACCGCCCTGACCACAGGGCAATACACTAAATATAGGGACATATGGTAGCCATTTTTCAAATATGCAGAGAGGGTCCCAGGAATGGTTGGCAGGCCTCCACTTCCCTCTTCTATGAAGTCTGTAGTTCTACTTGGGGCTTGACTACCAGTTGATATTGTCGGGATTGGTGGGGTGCGTCGGCAGCAGGCTGACTACAGGGACTTGGCCTCGCACACGGCGCCCAACGAACTCAGAAATAAAGAAGGACAGCTCCACACTGCTTGAGCCTCCCCCATTTTTGGGTTTTTCACCATAAAGGAATATTCAGATTTTCTACTGTACATTCCCACCCAGAGCATTACCTCTGGAGTGTGAGCTGCACATAGCAAACAAAAAGGGTAACCAAGGGTTTATTTTCCCCCTCTTGCACTGCAACCACCCCTGTATCCCGCAACACCCAGTCCGGAGAGTCTGCGTGACTAAGAAGAGTGTCCACAAGGTTTCTGTGGGGTTACTCAACCGCCCTGAAGAAGGCGGCCTCCACGTCCCTCTAATCTTGATACACGATGGACGCCATGGCCGCCGAAACGTCAGTTATCAATTAAGGGGGACTTATGTACCTACTTAATTTGGTTTAGTGAGACAATACTGAATATGGATTGTTACACTTCTAGATGTGGGACCCCCACCTACATACCCCCTGAGACGTTGGCATATAACCAGTTGGCATAGGCATATAACCAGTTGGAATCATCTGGCACATAACCAGTTGGGATTACTTTGTCCCAATATAAAGTGATTGATAGCTCTAAGACTACTGGATCAACTTAGGAATTTGTTTCAATGCAAACACTCATGAAGAGCATAAGCTGTTGATCAGTATCGATTTTTCTGTTCTATGTCCAATTTTTAGAATTTCTCTTTATTACACAATGTTTAAATTGCATTATTGTTATTTGGAAACATTATGGTCTGTCTTTGTTTGTAATTAATGTAAAAGGTTTTTCACAAATTCGTAAGTACGTGTGTTCAATACAAGTTATTTATTTTCACAACCCCTCGTGTGTGTTTGGGTTTTCCTTCTGGACTTGTTCTTTTTGGGTTAAATATTTCTTTCAAGATACATTCGATTTAGTAAAACCAGTGAAGGTTCCTTGATTTTACAAATTGGTCATGCTTTATTCAATGACACACAATCAAGATGAACCCTTCCCATTAGCAGTACTAGCTTTCTGTGTATTGGGATTGGTGGGGTGGACTAATGGGGTTTGCCGTCCATGTGAGCCGAAATGGCTGCCGCAGTGAAAATAAAAGGTGCATTTCCACCTGTATCTCCCTCGACCAGCGGCACTATTGTGCCGTTCAGATCGAGGGAGTTGTCATTGGAATGGGGAGACTCTCCCCTTTCCAACACCTTTTTTGAGGCATTGCTGGGTGCGGATCACTCGCTCTGTGCACAGCAATGCCCATTAGACACCAGAGATCTATTTTTGAAGTGGGGGGGCTGCTTAATATGTAAGCAGCCTTCTCCTCCTCCCAACCCCCAAAGCATGGGGGCAATACCCTGAGGACAGATGGGTGATCTGCCGCGAGGGAAGGGGGGCCAAACAATAAATCATTTTTCTTTTAAATGAGTTTGGGGTGGGGCCACTAGCCACCAGGCATTTTTGAAAGGGGGGTGGCCCTCTCCCCTCCACCCTAGGTGGATGGGGGGGGCAACTCATGTAGCCCTCCATGGGGGCAGATGTACCCCCCTAGGAGGGCGTACATGAGATGCCCCCATCCATTTGTGGTGGAGGGGCAGAGAGAGGGGAGAGGCCACTGCAAATATTGCTAGAGCCCCCCTGTCTTGCCCACCCTGGGGGCAGATGGGCACACTAGGCCCTGCGCTGTAGGTTGTCCACATGAGCAAAATCTGCTCTGCTGAAAGGCTTGGGGTTAACAGTGGGCTAGCCTTTTCCCTTTGCGCTCAGGTAGGTGCAGCAACACATGAGATACCGTTTTCGTCGGGACATCTGTGGGAACGCGGGAAGGTAGGCCATGTGGTGTTGGTGGCGTGTTTCGGTGGGTGAGCAGAGTGAAATGTGGGAAAAACTTTTGCCACATTTCAGACTTTGCCGGGGTTTGAGGGTAATACATTTTGGGCCGATTACGCTCCACTCGGACCCACGGGTGTCGTCTTTTTGGAAATGCATGGGGTTCCCCGTTTTCCTTGGTGGCTTCAACACCCTAGGTCCAATTCTGTAGGCTGTCCACATGAGCAAAATTCCTGAAGATCTGCTCTGCTGAAAGACTTGGAGCTACCCGTGTTTTAGCCTTTTTCCTTTGCGCCCAGGTAGTTGCTACCCACACATGTGAGGTACTGTTTTCATCGGGACACCTGTGGGAACGCGAGAAGGTATGACATTTGTTGTGTTTGCGTGGTTTTCATAACTTTTTGACCCATTTGCTGCTGCCCTTTGTCCCACAAAACTTTCATTTCCCAAATGGGACCTGCATTTAGTCGCTGCTTTACGCACCATAAACTTTTGTAACCTGCACAAGTCACTTACCTTTCAAAAGTTCTGCCTGGGCTCTTCCAAAAAATGTATGCTTGCCCTTCCTCACCACATTTGTTTTCCTTATTTACACATGCCAAGTACGTCTGTTTAGGCCGTAAGCATAAAACTCCTGTGTGCCATGGCTCTGTTTTTGGCTTGTGGTTTTGCTTGTTTTGTGAAACATTACAAAACATTTGATTTCCTAACTGGAAGAGTCGGGGGGAAATGTAGCGGAGCATTGTTTTTCTCAAAATTCACAGAAGACATTGCCTTACCGGGCCAACCATGTCCACAACATACTTTATTTATTTATTTTATTTTTTTTGGTCATTTTCTCTATTTTTCCCAAAACTATGGAATTTTTCCCAACATAGTTGTTGTCTGACCTGCGCAAATCACCCCTTCCTAAACTTGGAATTTTATCTACTTTTCAGAAATGTATGCCTTTCTGTCCTGCCATTCATTTTTTCTACCCTTTTCTTCCATTCGATCCACGCGTGTCCTATTGGAGAAAAAGGCCAAAATCGTCTACCTTTCACAAAACGGCTGATAACCATATCAAAATATTTTTTGGGTTTCCAGTCAACTTGTTCCTGAAAGCCTGGCACTTAAAAGGAAAATAACCACAGGCTTCTTTGTACATCATTTTGTCATTTTCTGAATAACCCCAAAATGGTCTCCTTTTTGGTTATTTTCTCTCACCCCCCTACAGCAAACTAGGATTCTTTGGTGGCGTTACGACCGCCTATGTGTGGGGGGAAAAAAGGGGTCCAATTTGACCGAGATATCTCATGTAACAAAAAAGGTACAAGGCATAGAATGGGAACATACCGACATCATCAAAAAAGGCCTTGGCACTGAGGGTTGGGGGGGGGGTATGGCAGTTAAGGGGTTTATTGGCTCATTTAGCTGTTGTGTTGATGTAGTCATCTCTGACATGTAATATGCGGCTGGATCTATTGTACTGTGCGTTGCTCTATTTGCTTTTTTTTAATACCTTATTTTGTGAAACACAGGTTTTAGCTGTTTTTAAATGCTAGTGGTTAATTGTTTAGGTGATCATTTTGTGTATGGACTCTATTGTGATATAAACTTTTTGAATGTCAATGAAATTATCTTGTTTGTAATAGTGGAATGTATGTATTAGATGTATAAAGTTGGGATATTTGTATTTACGTTTTTTCAAATGTAAAACCATGTACACAATAATAAAATAAAGAAACACGCGTTTATCATCGGAGGAGGGTGCCTTTCTGCAGAGGCCAGGAAAGTAATTGTTGGCGCTGTAATTTTGGAGCTGGTTGAATGGAAAGCAATCCTTGCGACCTGCATTACACCATAGTAGAAGATGGGAAAAATACTATGCTATGTTTATGTTCACTTAGACCTAAACCTACTACCGACCTGTGTAAAAACCGAGGTCAATAATGACGGAGTTTGGTTAAAAAAAAAAAGATAAACCATGTTTGACTGGCATGGATTCATCTGGCCTGCACAAAGATCTATTTGGTGTTCAGCTGCTTTCCTTCCAGCATAGTGATGTTTGAATGATTGCTTGATATCGATAGATTATGGATTATCGAAACAAGCAAGATCTAGATGTGCTCTTAATGGTCCATATTGCCGGATACATGTGTAAGCATCCATAATGGATGGTTAATCTAAGCTGGCACTAAACAAAGCTAGAAGGCTGCTTATCCAGTCTTGCTAGCCAACCACCAGCTACGCAGAATGTCTAAATGTGTTCACGTCCTTAATACACTGTCAAGAGCGCACTGTGCGCGATTTTAGGAGATTGCTGCGCATGGTGCTGTTAGTGTTTTCTGCAGACTTTGAGCCTTCATTAATTAAATCATTTTCTGCAGTGTACGTGCACCACCCATCTTTATGGAGTGTAAAAATCTCCCAGTAGAGGGGCAGGTGAAAGGATGCCAACATCTGTTTCTGTATTTTACAAGGAAGGATATGACGCAGTTTAGTGCCTTTAAAATCGAACCAATCCATGTTTTGATATTTTTTTTTATTGGACTAACTGAACATATTATGCAGAGATCGTAGATGCATATGCTTAAGTACCAGTATAATATCCATCGTATAGTGGTCACACGATAAAAGAGCAATGCAGAAAATCACATGCAGAGCTGGACATATTTATAGAAAAAATGAAAAATTAAACAATAGAGTCTCTGCCTCCAAGCTACCTTGGCTGCAGGAAGTATGCAAGGAATGCAGTCCTGCATGGCCCTTTTACTGCAGGGCAATACAATTGGGGAGAAATAGACATATACTCAATGTTGCAAAAATCCAAGTCTAGATACCTTGTGTGGCATTTAACACAAAACAGTAATTACATTAAGTACAATGCAGGGCATTTCTAAGCGCGGAAGACCTCTTCATTGGATGGTAGCAAAAATGAAATGCTACCATCTGACGAAACCTTGGCATGTTATTTCTAGTTACTCTTATAAAAACTATAAACTTTGATTTTTATTTTACAAACTAGGCTACTACGTCAAACTTTTGTCCTTGTTTGATTACTCCAACACAATTTATAGGAAAATGACACCACCATTATAATTGTTCTTTTATAACGCACTTAATACCAGAGATTGGTTTCTAAGCGTGGGATCAGGATTTGAACCTGTTGCGCTGCGTTCTCTTGCTTCGAAGACAAACACATTGCTCCTGAGCTATCCCCCCTTACCATATTGCTCACACACATTAATATGTTGTACAATTGGTTTAAAACATGTGTATGGCATTTCAAGTGTCCTCCTTGTGACGGCGTGCTTAAGTCTGTGTAAGATTTTTGTTTGAAAAAACTTTATTGGCGGCCACAACGCCTCTATAAAAGAGGCTCTGTGACTACTGTGGTGTACACATGAGGGCGAGGTTCCTGGATCACATGCGATTGCACTGTATGTGAGGTGTTTCTGCCATACCACTTGGTTTTCCTTTCCTGATCTTATGGGATGACATTTCCCTGTTCTACTTGGCATTGGCTTATAAGTCAGGACGGCAAGGAAAATGTATCTTGAGGCAGTGGTAGTAGACTGTGCCTCCAGCTCCCACCTGGCGGATTAGTTTCTTCCTGTCAAACTCTATTGATGAATAGGCAGTCCTGCCATTTAAATGGTTGTCTGTAATAATTTCAGAAATCTGGGAAAGATTCCTGAGCTCATGGGGGTAGTTAGAAGCAGACCTACATGGCATGCATATAGTGGTGCATTACAGTGACTGCCCAAACACCTAATGGGCCGTGTCCATTTCTTAGACAAAATAAGTTTCATTTATACATGCAGGATACACCCTTATGATCGATACTGGTGCCATTGCCACTGTTAATCCTGTGGCCATACTTGAACTAATGCGATGTCCTGTTATGAACATTGTGTTACTTTTGTTTCATTCTAGTTTAAATGCATTTTTAATTGTGCTTGCTTATTTTATTGAGGGCACAGTGTGTTTTCACTAGAATCACTTAAAAAAAGAAACTACAGTCAACTGGGAAATCCTAAGTTGGGTTCTGCAAATAAGTGTGAGAGCCAAAAGCATAGGCAGGGTAGGACCTGGGAGGGCAAGGCCCACCCACACTCTGTAAATCCTCTCAGCAGCGCTGTGCGGGCATTTACAGGTGTTAATGTTACTGCGGTGGGCCCAACAAGATTAGCTTTAGGCCCCACTTGTTAGACAATCCTGGCTATGCCTCTTGTGAGAGGTGATGATCAACTGAGCTGGGGAACATGTGGAACAGAAGCCAGGGTGAGGACAGCTTCAGGGAGATGGGAGGGACGGACGGACAGAGGGTAGACTGTGGGGTCCTTGTGGCAAAATTAAGTACTTTGTCAAGTGGGGAGAAAGAGCAGAGTGGGGAGGCCAAGTCGAAGGCTAGCACAATAGTTAATGCGAGGGAGGGTGGGGTGTATTTTCCTGATTTTGACCAGATTACTCCTGGCCAAGTCGAGGTAGAAGTATTTAAGTTTTTGAGGTCAAAGTTGCTATTAAAACAGAACCCAAAGTTTGCGCATCCTGGGGAGACCAAATCTGATGGAAATTAGATGTGTTTTAGAAGGAGGTGTTAGTGGAGACAGGTAGGTAGACTACATTTGCTGTCTTATGCTGAACCCCTTAAAGATCAAAGCAGCATCTAATAGATTTTAGAGACAGGCAAATAAGTTTGCAGGTTGGTCAGAAGTAAAGGTGAGGAAGGACAATTTGTGTTGTCCTTAATGAGTGTTATGAGAACACAGAGGAGGAGATCAGTTGACTGAGAGAAGAGGTGTAGAGGGTGAATATTAAGGGTCCAAGGATGAATCCTTGGGGGGCATGGGGGGATACCAAGCAGAAGGCAGTTGGATCAGAAGTGGTAAAGCTCCAAGAGAAGGACTGATGAGAAAGATGGGAGCCAACACAATACAGCAGCTTCCCGGATTTCTATGTCCGCGATAGTATAAAGGAGAGGAGTGATTCAACGTATCAAAGGTGGCTAAAGGATCCAGTAGATTTAATATGGAGGATAATTTACATTGGTGAGCAGAGGTCAGAAAGTGTCGGTGAGGGCAGAGTCAGTAGAATGCATGTTGCGAGATACAGATTGGAGAGGTCAATAATGTCCAGATAGGAAATCTTGTTAATGAGGCAATCAAGAATTTAGAGTAATTTTTTTATTTTATTGTAAAACTACAGTTCAATATATAATATCAAACTTTTGTTACATTAAGTCAACATCCTTAGTCAATATTGGATTCCTGACCAACTTAATCAACTCATAGAGAAAAGAATCTCAGAACAGTCTCATGGAAGGAAGGGAAAAGAAAAAAGAAAATAGGGAGAAAAAGGAAAAAAAAATAAACGAATTGTAGCTCAAACTTCCAAGACGTTTTCTCCCTTCTTGAGACTAAGTAAGTCTCTTCATGAGGGAATCCAAAACAAAAAGTCTCCATTTTCATAACTGATTGTCAGCTCAAATCGGGTCATCCTTCAAAATCATATCTAAAAAGTTGATTAAGCTGCATGAGAGATTGATGTTTCTGCCAGCAACAACTAGGTTCCACCAGTCATCTGCATCGTAAAGAGGGCTTGAATTTACTCAGATGGAGATCCCGTTGAGAAATCAGCATAGGACATTCGGTTACAAGATGTTTTGAGGACTCAATGACCTGAGAGTCACAAAATCGACATTTGTTATCCCTGAGATCTTTAAGATGCCGTAACCATTGCATTTCTTTAGTGGATAGAGCATTTAGGCGGAATCTTAAGAACTGACTCCTATGATGACGTGATGGGCAGTTCAAAAGATACTTCGGTTGAAAATGTAATTTCACTATGTTTCGAGAAAGGGGTAATGTTGATTTAAGGGATGACCGACTGTTGTATGTAGCGATCCAATCCCAAATCTCAAGCTTTTTTTTGGCATGTTGAGGACGAGATAGAAGTTCAGCCTCACTGATATTTGCATCAACCATTATTGCTTTTAATTTGTTCACCCATGATGTTAGAAGTGAAGAATGTAGACAGTCATTTCCAATGGTAAAGATTTGATACGCAGGAATTTCTGATGCAAGAGACATTTTTCGAAGGAAAGATAGCGATTTCCAGACGATCGTCATATATAATGAATTGAAAGCTAATTCATATCGTAGGGCATTAATTGAGATGTAATTTGGGAGGCCCAATACTCGTCTCCAGAACTTTCCTTCGAGACTGTGCCAAAGGGTTTGATTCAAATTCCAACCTGCTTCTCCGCCGAAAGTAAGTGTAGGTATTACTTTTTGCAAATAGAACATGGTGCCCGGAGCAATTGAACATTTTCCATATTCTTTATTGATTTTGGCTCTTTGTAAGCTTAAGATGTTTGTTCTATCTATTAAATCGCCGGACCAACCGGGTTCGCAGATGGAATCATTTATCAAAACTCCCAAGTAATGAATTGTTTTCAGTGTTTAGGCACTTGTTTTGAATGACTCATCTGAATTGTATATCCTTTCTTGAGAAGGTGTGTCCAATGCTCAAAACCATTGTTTTTTCAGTGTTGAGGGACAGGTCGTTGACAATCAGATATTCATTTAGCCTCTGAATAAGACGCTGCAGCCCTATCTGTGTTTGGTCAATTAAGATGATGTCGTCAGCATAGATCAGACATTTCAATTTGGTTCCATTTATCTTTGGCGGAAAGCTGTGGACTGCATCCAACCATTCTGGCAGATCAGCAAGAAATAATTTGAAAAGATCCGCTGCGAGTGGGCAGCCCTGTTTTACCCCCTTAAATGTCTATATTGATGGGATAAGATCGCCTTGCGAATTCAATCTTATCTGAATTGTAGTGTTGGTATGTAAGGCGATAATTGGGTCCAAGAGCTGTTCAGGGCATTTCCATGATCGTAATTTAGCCCATAGTTTTTGACGGTTTATTGCGTCGAATGCCTGTCGTAAGTCAACAAAAGCAAAAAACTTTTTTCTTGGACTCAAGGGCTGTTAGTTTCAAAATAGTTAGGCGTGGATACTTGTGGCGTGAACCCAGTTTGTCGACAGTCTGATTTTCCAGCATTACATGCCCACTGAACCAGCCTTTGACGTAAAAAGGAACCAAATATTTTTCCTATTTTATCAAGAAGGGCAATAGGCCGGTAGTTGGCAGGATCAGCTCTATTGCCCTTCTTGTAAATTGGGACCACGATCGCTTTGGACCATGAGGCAGGTGTTTCTTTGCTGGTCGAGATCTTCAGAAATAAGCATTGAATAAATTTGGCCCAATGGACTTTGTGTTTTTTAACATTAAGTTCGAAATTTGGTCCGGGCCAGCGGCTCTCGAATTCTTGAGTTTTCCAATAGCGAATTCGAGGTCATGTGATGAAGGAGTAATGTCCCAACCAAGGACTGAAGGCCCAGAGGGCTGAATCAATATAACCTTGGGCTTTTCATAGATCGTTCTGAAGTAGTCACACCATTTATCACAGCTTATTTCATTTGAAATGGCGCATATGGCATTTGAGTTGCCTTTATTCGGAATTGCCCAAATTTTGCGTGTGTTTTTCGTAATGAGTAGTTTTAACATGGTTTCTGCACGCTTTTGATCCGCTGTTTCTTGATCGTGCGCAACTCTCATCTTAGTTTCTATTTTACCGTAGATAGTTCTTGACAATACAGATGTTTAGGAATGTGTCCTACTGTTCGGGAGTTCACCACTTTCAAGGCGAAGTCAGTCATCAATGGTGTATATTCCACATTCTGTAATTCAAGAAGTCTGAGATAAAGTTGTGATTAGTGGACCAGATGTTGAAAGCCGGTTTCCCGAAGCATTTATTGCCAGATTGGGAGCATATTTTTCGGGCGCGTCATAACTTTCTTGTGACCAAACTAGCCGTAACATGTCATGATCACTGGAATTCATCGGCATCACGTTGAGAGAAACCAGATTTATAAAAAGGTTATCTGAGGCCCAGATGTAATCAAGAGTGGTATGTCTTTGCATTCCATGCCATGTCGGTCTAGAAGGTTGATCGCCTTTTATAGCTCCATTAACCATCTGACAGTGTCGTTGAGAAAGGGCATTGGACCAGGCTTGTCCTCTTGGTAATACTGCATTATCTAACAGCCGTACATTTGTCTTCAGATGCAAGTCATATTTGAACCAGCTACAGTTAAAGTCGCCACATATCAAAACAGATATATTATTGTGATTGAGAAAAATATCATCAATTAGTTTTGTTAGTGTCGAACAAGGTTGCGCAGATCATAACAGGATTCCAGTATCCGTTTATTATAAGCAAGTTAGACAACGTTATTTCAATCAAGGTACTTTGAACAAACGGATTTGGGATAATGGAAGCCAAGAGTCTCCACCAATTTTTGATCTTCAGCAGCGTTATTAAACCTGCGAAAGGGCGTTCCTTAGTATTTTTTCTGGCTGGATTTATAAGAGTAAGAGTAAGAAACCCATCGCGGGTGGGAGGGTCACAAAGCCAAGTTTCCTGCAAACAAATTGCAAATACGTCCTCGAGAGGTTCAGAAAAGTTGTTAAACAAATGAGTGAATCCTTGAGTGTTCCATGAGAGAAAGGTGAGCTCACATTGTGGGCTAGTCACTCATTGTTATTTTCGTGAGCCATTTACTGATATGCTGACACGGTCGCTTCTTCCATTGTGCGCTTGATGAGTAGAATTCTGATTAGTTGCTTGCGGAAAGAGATAGAGATTTTCGCAAGGCAGATCGCCGGTCGACACTTCTGGAGTCATCGTCATTTGAGAATTTTGATGGGTTTGGATCATGAAACTCGGTATCAGGTTCCACAGTGAGGTCAAAGCCATACAACAGAAGATCTTTGGTTGCTTGAAGTAAAAGCTTTTTCACAGCAACAGATGGTATGTGAAGTAGAACCTGGTCAGAGGTCAGTTCAGTGGTATACTCCATGATCTTAATACCGTCTGATATAGACCGAAGTTGGGGAATGCAGGCAAATAGTTTTAAAACGTTTCCTCTATTTAGGTTGACCTCGTTCTCGTCTGAGTGGATGTTCTGTAACCGAAGTTTCCAAGGGCAACTGGTTTTATGAGGATTTTGAATCCCATGTACTCTAGATGAGTAATGGAGACCAGGTTTCATCTGTTTCAAAGGTTGTTTTGGATTTAATCTAGAGGAAAACGTCAAGACTTTGTCCTTCATAACTTTTACACTTTTTGGCTTTGCTACACACTCTGGTTGGGTGCTTCTTGGGTGCTTCTTGCATAAGCGTTTGCAGAGGTAGATCTCATTTCTGAAGAGGCAGACGAGTCAACTTCGTTTACCATGGATGACCCATCAACGGAGTCATCTGTCTTAATTGAGTATGTTGACAGATTACATAAATCATCAGAATTTGAACTGGAAACACTGATAGCACTGGAGTCAACTCGTTGATTTTTCGCTGGATTTTTGGTAGTCTGCATATCTACTTCTGCCTCTTTCAATAGAATTGGAGCGACAGGAATTGCAGATTATGAAGGTTTAGACTTCCGTTCAAAAAGACTTGTTTTTGTTGGGCGTTGTTATATTTCGAATACATTTTTTCACCTTCTGACGAACATTTTTTTTTTGTGCTTTATTTGTTTGAGTTTGCTCTTTTGTATTTCTTACATTGGCACATGTCGCTTACATTCACAGACACAGAAGGGGTTTGAGGTAAAACAGAGGTCATTTGAACCTGGGGAGCAGCATTGCTCGAGCAACTTCGGTCTCCTATGGCACTTTCAGCTAAATTGGCAAGAGAATGTGGAGCCAAGATGTTTTCTTTGAGTGGTCCGACAAGGGGGATCGAAGGGTTTGAAACAAGACCTCCTTTTATTTGATTCACTTTATTAGATTGAGTTCTTTGGTCGTCGGGGGCGTTTTTACGCATCCATTTTACTGCTTCTAGTAATCCTTCGATTAGAGAATCATTTTGGCAGTGGTGCCGAGCAGCCATGTCGCTCAGCCTGTCTTGCCACCTTAAAGACTTTTCGGCATCCTTCATCTGCTCTTGTAGGAAGCCAGTGAAGCGTTCTAGTTTATCCAGCTTCATTGCCAAGTTTGAGATCGTCGCTCCTTGATCAGAAATTGTCCCATTTAAGGATTCCAGCAATTTTGTAAATGGAGCAAGAGCGACAGCAGAAGCAGCTAACACGATGTTATGAATATGAGCGAGCGCTTCAACGGAGATGCACAGGGGAGGCAATCCTGGCACAAGGTCCACCGACTAAGAATGTGAGCTATCCAGGTTGAAGCGAGAATTAGTAAAAGAGGAGTTTCTTGTGTGAGATGTGACAATAACCTCGTCCCGTGGATGAATAAGGTTTGAATGGGGCGTACTAGCATTCAAAGTTATTTTATCATTTGCCGTTACTGTTGGTGCACTAGCTTTAGATTTAAGCTCGACAATGCGTTGAAGCCGGCGTGCTCGAGCAATGGAACTTAAATCAAGCTTATTTTGGGTGGAGGTCAATCTGGGAAGACTGGCAGAAGCACCCAAGGGCATGGAGTCAAGCGTAAGCAGACCAAAATTGGCTTTGGAACGAGTGTCGGGGGACCTCAGGTGCTTGACAAGCAAGAGTGCTGTCGTTTCCCGAGTCAATATCTTCAGGGACACGTTTCGTCATGTATCCGCCAAATGGGAGCTTTGCAGATGATTTGCCGGCAGTCAATAATGAAGGGGTTAGAGAGGGAATGGTAGAACCACCTTCATATTCCCGCAGTGAGTTTTGCCCTACAGGTGTAACAAGAGATTTCTGTGGAGGTTTCAACAGTATAAAATAGGTTTTTGCAGGCACCTGAGGGGACTGCTGGCCGGTTACAGTTTGTTCTTCATGTGCTGAAAGCGAAATTGTCTGACGTTGCACTTCATTTTCTGAAGCTGCGCAGAATGGGGCATTGTTTGTCATTAAACTCTTATTTATTGCAGAAGGATCAATGGGTGCAGGATGGAGAATAGTCAATTGAGCCCCCTCAGCATTAGAGATCTTCAGGAGTTCTTTGTTACTGACTAAAAATGATAATGGCCTTTTTTCACGGCATGTATCAGTAATTTGTAGGGTTGAATTTGGCGTAACACTCTTGAGAGGTACCTGTATTCAACTCGGGGAGAGCTGAAGATGTATCGGGCAAATGCAAAGGAAGGTCATTCACTGCCGTTGGCCCTTCGCGAGCCGTTGAAAAATCAGTTGGAACATCAAGCACATTTTCGCGTATTTCGTTCCGAGGCATATGAAAAGTGTTAATCGGCTGATTCACAGCTAAGTCAATTTGCTCCTCGGATTGCGATTCAGGCAAGAGGATTGAAAGAGAGAGGGACGTGGGACAGGGCTGCTGAAGAGTACAGCTTCGGTAATTGCAGAGCAGTAGGTAAGGCAGCAGGTAGCATTAAGGGGCCTGGAGTGCTCGCCCAATAGATTTGCTTACCTTTTCTCCTGGTACTGCTTTCAAAGCCGTCCACGGATTCAGCATACGCCGATGCTGAAGAGTTTTCCTTCGGGTTTGCGGACCCTCAGCAGTTAGTCATTTACCCGACACAGATAACACAGTCTTGATGGTGTGCTGGAGACGGACTGGGGCAGACTGGAACACTGCACTAGAATATAGACACAGTATTTAAAATGACTTTCAAAAGGAAACTGACAGGACTGAGCACGTCGTGCAGCTCGTCTCCCAAGAAACACAGAACAGGGACTGGGGCAGACTGGAACTCTGCACCTGAATTGTGCTCTTCACAGTCCTTTGTGCCTGGATAAGTCTCATCGACCCCGGCCCAGTGTCCAGCCAAACAGCTAAACAGACGGCAGCCCTTTTCGCAGAAGGGCTTATCGCTGCAAGGGCTGCTGGGTCCCCAATTTCAAGGCGCTTCCTCCTTCTTTCAGGGGGCGGGACCGGAGGATGTTAAAGATGCAAGCATGATATAAACCAACACAAGTCCCTTTGAGTTTTTTTTTTTTCTTGCAGCAAAAACATTCCGAGGCACAAGAGATGGCAGCACTCAGTCGATAGCAGCTAAGCAGACGGCAGCCCTTTTCGCAGAAGGGCTTATCGAGTAATGAGATAGGGTGGACAAAGGCAAACATTTGGCAGATGGGCTGGAGTCAGTTGAGGGATTCTTTAAGATTAATAGTACAGTTTCTACCTTGAAGTAGGCAGGTAAGACTCCTAGGGAAGAGCATAAGGTTGAAGAGGAAGGGGTTATATGAGCAGGTGAGAGGTACCAGCTCCTTGACAGTCTGTGTGGCAAGCGTGTTGACTGGCATGCAGGAGGGTTTAGAATTAGGTACCAAATAAGCAGAAGAAATGGCGTAACCAGTCTATGATGGAGGTGGCACAGATGGGTGTTATGGGAGGGATAGAAAAGAAGCAACGGTTCCACAAAGATTG
The DNA here is from genome assembly GCF_040938575.1 of Ambystoma mexicanum. NCBI lineage: Eukaryota > Metazoa > Chordata > Amphibia > Caudata > Ambystomatidae > Ambystoma > Ambystoma mexicanum. Next base: position 1,417,388,038 of record NC_090937.1, read on the forward strand.
CAATTTTTATAATGAAAGAAGTAGTGGGTAAAGTAATTTGCGGATAGGGAAAAGGAGATGGCACGAGGGCAAGGAGAGTGGCAGAAAATTTGCTGATGTGCGGTTGAAGAATGAGATTAGATTTAGTGATTTGATCTGAGGCAAAGGCGAGAAGGGCATTCTTATAGGTGAGTAGAACAGTGGGGTTGCGGTCCTTGCGCCACCTATGTATGTGGCGTTGCATGTTCATTTTGAAGAGTTAGTTCTGAGGGGATGTCTAGGATTGAAGGACCAGGAATAGAGAAAGTGACTGCACGAGCAGGCTCATGGTGATCAATGGGAAAGCAGAAAGCCAAGTTAAAATCTGAGAAGGGACGGTTTAACAACATAGGCCTCTGAAGGAGCAAGCGAGGACCTGACTTCAGTGAGGTAGGGATCCATGGAGTCTGTTGAATTTGCATTTCATGACGATGGGGATAGACGTTTGAGAGAGTTGGGAGCCAATAAGTATGCTCAAGTGGAGGATGGAATGATCAGAAGGGGAGGAGTCAGTAGTGAGGCTTGATGTGGAGAGAGAGGAGGAGACTGGCCTTACGAGTCAGTGGGTAGATTGTTTAGGGAGGTAACAGAGTTGTGTGAGTGGAGGGAGTCCAGTTCAAGTTGGAAACTGGGTGAAATTCTGTGCAGGTTAGTCAGCCACGAGTACTATTGGGTTGTTATTAGGAAGGGAGTCGAGAGTTGCATACTTATTTCAGAAATAGTCCACTTTAAATATTACATCAGAAGCATTTTCACCATCCTGGAAGGAAAACAAAGGGCTTGCAAGCAGCTTGCCACAGATAAATCAAGGTTTTGGAGGGAAAGGTAGGGCGGTAGGCATGCAGTTAATCACATCTACTCACCTCTGCCACTCTGTTTTCAATCTCTACCACAGGATCTTTAGCTTTGTGGAGTGGGGCAGATGGTTTTGGGAGCCCTGTCCCCCACGTGCACCCCCGCTCTCCTTCCACTAAGAGTAAGGCTGGTGCTAGTGGAAGAAGGACTGTGGGAGTTAACATGACTCACATTTTGAAGTATTTTGACATCCATCCCTCATTGTGGGCAAGGGGGAGGCAGGCAATGAAGGCAGTATGTATGGGGATGGCTTAAAAGCCTTTCCATAACACACCTTCTCTCCTCTGCCGACACAATGGAAAAACAAGAAGGTGTGGTAAGAACAGTGATCATAATATTTCTGACCGCAAATGGAAGAGTACAATTTGGCAAAAAGCTGGGAGAGGAGAGGACCGGAGGGGATAAGCAAGGAAGAATATGCACAGAATGGAGTTAATTTGAAAGGTTTAAAAGTAAGTAGGGAGGGTGAAAAAAGGAAAATATTGGTGGGAGAGTGGATGCGTGCCAGAGAGGTCGGAAAGAGAAATTTGCAAATTAAGCAAACAGCTGCAGTCACGGTGACTGAGCTAAGCATAGACATGCCAGTCAAATCCTTATCACAAAGTGATTCATTCTCATCTTTGGTGGCAGCTCCTGGCTGTTCGCAAAGCCTTTGCAAAATCACTGTCTGGCTCCATTGAGTAGACTCCCCTTCCCTCCCCTGTTCCACTACTGCCATGCCAACTGTCCGTATACAGGATTGAAAGACTACTTCCTGGCTAGCATTGAGAATTAGTGTGTGGCCCACATGTGGTGACCAGAGGTGGTGTCCGCAAAGTCTTAATTGTTGTAAGGAATTGCTCGTAAGACTGTTTGGTGTTCAATATGCCTGGACAGAAATGTCAACACTGAAAAAGAGCAACTGCATGCTATATCCTCATTTAGGTTTGCACAATCTGCAAGTAGAGCCGAGAAACGTGCCCGGCTCTGCACCTGTGCAAGGCCTTGCTTGCCTTTAACTTTGGGGGTCTCCGTTTAGTAAAGACTGTTAACTTGGATGGCTCCAAGATATCGTAAAAGCAATTGATTTACATGGTTTGTGTTGTCTAACTGAAATTTTGATTAATTTCACCTAAGAATTGCTTTCAACGGGATCCCCTGTATGAGTGATAGAAATTGTAAAATGCTATTGATTATAGAATTCGAGAAATGCATTATTAAATGGCCAGAGTAGAAGAAAGGACCACAGCACAGAGTGGTGCATTGCAATTCTTCCACAAAATTGAAAGGATCTTCTAAACCTTGAGGATAACATTATTTAAAGGTAAATGGAGGGAGCCAAATAGTGGCTCAACTTTCTAAACAGAGTACGTATTCACAGTATAATAAAATCATGCAAAAGTGAGTGATCTGGATGTTTGTGTCTGCACGGTGGTGACAAGGCCTCATTTGGTATTGTTTGTGATCCAATTAGTCCAATCCAGATTAAGAAAAAAACATTTGAGTCAGTGTACCCTACCACTAAAGCCTATTCTACTGCAGTGGACATGAAGTTGAGTAAATTGCCCAGTCCAAATGAATCTACTTCACTTTAAGGGTAGGAGTTTCAAGCTAATAGCAGACAGAAAAGATCACCCTTCCAACCCCCCTTTTTTGGTTCTTAACATACACATAGCACAGTGTTTCTTACTCGCCAATGGTCAGTGCAACTTTGGAGGCCCCATATAACATTTAAAAAACTTTAAATTAAATAGGCATATTAATGAAGCAATATAGGGTGCGGGTGCTTTGAGGTGCAGAGAGCAAAAACGTTAATTGTGCCAGCCCAAGGAATAAAATTGGGGACAGGTTTGTCCCCATTTAAGATTGGAATCGTTAAAGTACACGATTACAAAGTAAACAAGCTCTCCTATGCACACCTCTGACCTCCTCTCGTCACCTATGCTCTATAATCGCCATCCTTTTTGTTCAGAACTGTTTCTTTCTTATTCATTTTGTGCTTTATAAATGACATGCATTCAGATAATTTAATAGACTTTCTATTCATATTCCTTCATCATTTCCACCCGACTTACTCGCCCTCCTCAAAGGCATACAACCTTAAGATCCACCACTTCTCATCACTCAGTGTCAGTCTAGTGGTGGTTACCAGATTTCATCTTGTTCAGGCTGGCGGCTGCGCCTTCTCTGTCACAGCTGGTAAACTTGAAACAACCTTCCTACTGCACTTAGGAACATCGAGAATTATCTCTTGTTCTGTTGATCCTTAAAAACATTGCTGTTCTGGGTCGCACAGGTGGGGTTGATTCATCAGAGTCTTAACGCCAAGATGTCCCTTGGGGTCAATGTGCGCTGTACAAATGTTGCTAACATAATGTTGAGGGGAGCTGCCCGCCCCTATGTGTCACAAGCGTACTAGAAGAAATGTGGGCCCTGGCACTTATCTATTTTTTACAAATGTAAGTACTGGTCAAAGCTAACTAAATGACCATGTACATGCTTCACTTTCTGTGGCAATGTGCTTGAGTCAGCTACTGCCATGTCCCTGGTAGTCAATTTTGAATGTGTTCTCATTAGACCCTCTAGAAAGACAGTGGTCTTCTGTCAAAGGAATGCTGAGAAAAAGATTGGGTTAAAGGATATACCAAGCGTGTAGTCCATGGAGCATTTGAGCTGGCAAAAATCTGGCGAATTTTGATTTATTACATAAGCAAGCACATATGTTGCGAAAGGGAAACCGGATATCTGTTTGAACTGTTTTTATTTACAATTGATGCATTACATGAGTAAATCACTAAAACTAGTGAATTACAATGCTTTGTTGTGGCGAATAGTGCACAGTAAATGATATGTTGTTCAAACATACTTTATTCTTGCCTGGTTGTATAATTTGGTAAATGTCTATAGGTTCGAGGGGTTTCTCTATAACCGAAAAAGAGTGTTATCTCTAATATACATCAGATATGCGAATAAGAGACACATCATAGCACATCGTTTTTACTACCTGGTGGGCATGATGTGCTCTGTCTGTTCTAAAGACAGTATCAGGGTTATGGCGCTAAGCTTGCTTCTTGAATGTAACCGGCTTAGGGATATAGGGCACGCACACTTTTGGTCACTCAAATACAGTCTCTGGATATAGCACCCTGCACGCTTCTTGTAACTCCCAGGGATATAGTGCCAGGATCAATATGCCATAGGAATACCACACTCTGCTTGAGTAGGTGCTAGATATTTTCACCTTCGGACTGTTCTTGTTGGCTCGTCATGCATTTTAGCTAAGCAGGAGGAAATGCATTCAGGAGATCTGGGCATTATTCACAAACTTTGAAATGAAGTTATATATTAGTACTGATAGGTCACAAATGGGAGGTAATTATACTCGGCAGGTGAATAATTATGCAACCTTTACTGTCTTGCTTTGCGCCAGGTTATTTCGGTACACCGAGAATACTGTAAACATATATTCTGGGCTGCGATACAGTGGTTGTTTTGTTTGTGTAAATAGTACCCGATTGTCGAGTAAATTGTAAAGAATGTTACGTTGTTAGATGTGGCTTCCGGGCAAGGCATGATGCGCTTGCGGAATATTTTTATGCATACACCTGGAGTGTTTTGATAAACCTTCTCAGAGCCGATCCATGAACAAACCAGAAGAATGCGTTTTGATATGACCTGAAGTGTATTCATGAACATTCTCAGAACGTATGAATGAACAAACCCAGCAGCCATATAAAGGGAGGAGCTGAGCTGTTTAGATTTGCCATTGGATGCAATCAGATTGGAGGCAGATTTGAGGGCCTTAGCAAGCTGGTAAACCTTCTCCATTCTGGCTTAGGGAGGATGGATTGGCCGTTTGCACCTCTTTTTCCTACCTGAACATGTTGCACCTTTTTGGAGCATTAGATTGGATTTTTGATCATGGAGGCTCAAAAAGTTTCTGCTTTTAGACTTTTTGAGAGAATATTACTTTTTTCTTGAGCTCTATAAGGAAGCACCAAACCCTTAACCACAGCAGCTGAACCCTATTGTGCTATCTAGCTCCGATTTGCCTTATGTTTGCATCAAGGTCAATTCCATTTGATACTAGATCACTTACGGCATTGCGCCATCCATACGAATACCATGATGAATTTTTGTGGGTGGTTTTAGGCATTGGATGTGTTATTTGTGGATTTGTTTGATTTATTTTTTGGGGGTTGTACAACTCAATAGGCCTTGCTTCAGCAGACTTTCATCTCTCCACTGTCTACTTCACAGAAGACTACTGTAAATTGAAGAGAATGTTTCACCTGTTTTTAATATCACATTGAGAGGGGAGGTATTGGAAAGGCAGTTCAGTTCATGAGGTTTATTTATTAAGAATTCATGAGCATAAGATTTCCTTCGAGAAGCTATTGTGTTTTTGGTTGGGTGATTCATTCTAAATAGAGATATAGGCTTGAAAATTATAGAAGTGTTTTCATTGTTAGCATTTTTCATATTGAGTGTGTTGCGTCAATAGTTGCTATGATTTTATGTTACTTCCTTATCTCATTAAAATGCATTTTGTAGGAGCATTTGAGCTTCATTGTACTTTGAGAATCAATTCATAAACATTTGTGCTTGTGAATTAAATGTGGTGCATCTATATAAATTGCTGTCTATTGTTTCTGTGCATGTTTTGATAAGGAATGAATTGGTAGGTGGTTCAACAGTAGTTCCACTATAAATTAAAATAAAGATTGCAGTACCTACAGCGACTTGGCCAAGAACTACCAAAGTAGTGGTTAATTTACTCTTAATTTGTGAGAAAAATCAGATGCTCCTAGGAGCTTGACATCCTGCTAAATGTCGTAAGGAAATGTAGTGTTAGAGGGAGAGAAACAAGTGTGCTACATATCTATCAGATAAACATACAACATCATAAGTTATCAAAAAATATATATTTAGTTGCAACATGCACAAAATGAAGTCAATATGAAGTACAACATATTGCATATTCAAGTTCATATTGCGATAAGAAATCAATTATATAATATCTTGTGATGAGACATTGAATAGGAGTTATCTTGTTTATTATATAGCATGGTTTCGGACATCCTGTGATGAACTTATTTACACTCCAAATTTGTGTGTAAGGTGAGGTCTATCTGTTGTCCATTACAATGTTACTGCCGTTATTTATGCCAAGTCGTGTTTTGACCAGATTTTTTTTTATTATTATCAAGGTATAAATTTAGACTTGAACAATTCTTTTGTAATTGTCCATAACATTCTCGAACAGTAACAGGGAGCGGGGGTAGCGCACTCCCTTTGGGATGGAGGAAAGGCTCTGGTTGTAGAGGTGATGAGAATCACGTCAAACTTTCTCCAGCCTCTCAGCTTGTTCTGGTCCCAGCTTTCTCATACCTCTGAATTCTCTACTCTTTCAGCTCTCAACACTCCCAGTGTTTTCAGCTTCATGGGCCTCACCTGCTCCACTGCTTGTTAATGCTATTCGTCTGTCAGTTTCTCGCAAGTGCTACCCTTAGTTTCCCCTTTTTATATGCAGGTGGTTGTTCCTAGTTCTCAAACCAAGCTTCATGTTGGTTGTTGCTGGAGGAGTTCCTTCTGAGTGAGTCTTCCCCTCCTCCTGAACTGTTTGTTCATGTTGATGTCACTGGCATTGGCAAATGCTCTTTTGACTTGGGAGCCCACAGCATTGATCAGCTGTCTGGTTGCTTTTTCTGCCTTTTGACACGAAGGACCTTCAGAATACACTAACACCCAGAGCAAGTTCAACTGTTTTAATAAAAACATTTTGGAAAGGTTTTTAATGGCAGTCGCTCGCTCTCGCATCTAGAAGCAGAAATTCCCTACCCATGTTTCCTGTTCCCCATGTTGATATCTAGCACTTGTTAACCCCTACTATTTATTTCTGTGTTTGCTGTCAGTGATCGCCTTACCTGTCTAGCCTCCCTCTGGGACTCCCAGATACTAAAACCCAATTTGCATACTTACTTTCATGCTCTGTTATTCCTTGGCCTACTTCTCACCACTGTTCTACCCCCTCCTGCTACTCCCCTCCTTCCAACTCCACCCATTGGCTCTCCTGGGTGCTCCTCCATTGACCCTGCAATGTCGTTCTCTTTCTACAGGCTACCTCTTCCCTTTGATGTTACTACTCTCTCGTAACTCCCCTGCTACTCTCATCGCCACCCCCTGCTATTCTCCCTTCTCCGCTCCACTCAACGATTACTCTCTCCACTCCACTCTCCCCTCTTCTACTCCGTCACCCCCCATCACTCCCCTTCAACTCACTACCTACTGTTCGCTACTACTGTGTCACACCGAAGTCCCAACCCCTTCTGGGTGGGGCAGCCATCCTGGGACAATGGCGACCCACATTGGAGTGTGTCCTTGTAAGTGTTAGGCCGCATTGCGGCATTGGTTGGTTCTCGCTGGCCATAGCAGTCTTCTCACTGGAGTCATCTGCTAGGAGATTCTGGTGGGTTGTCTTGCTTACGCTCTGCGCAGGCCATGGCTGTATATCATCGGAAAGGAAAAGAAGGAAACTGGCCTGCATTGTGTTCAGGATGTATGGGGTGATCCACAGTGCTAGTGTTGAAATCCAGGCACCTGGGGAGGGGACAGGAACTGGGGCCCTCCAAACTGCAACCTTTCCCCCCTCTGGAGCACTAATGGCTCTGGCTTCCACTCTGGTAATCCGCCTGAGTGGTCCCTGTTCCCTCTTAACCAGGTCTGGTTACTGACCTTGTCACACACAGTCTAGTGTCAACTATAATAGCTTAAGGAACGGTGATCTAGAGGGTCAACGAGAAAGACTGTCTTAATTGGGTCCTCCCTGGATTATGGGAAGTGGTACTTTAGGGATCCTACCCATTATCACCTCCAGCTAGCTCGCCTCTCTGACGCGTGCCCTAATATACTTGCTTTCCTGGTCCTCAGAGTCCACCCATATCCTGGGACAATGTCAATGTACAGGAGTGGTGGGCTGGTCAGTCCAAGGAAAGTCTTAGTTTAATCAAGGGCTGTTAGTCACCCCACAAGGGCACCGACTGGCACCCACAGGGCTTTATCGCTGTTGGCACCTGTGCTAATACCTCGGTTACTGAGGGGCATTCATTTTGGGCAACAAACAAAAAATCACACGGCCCCCATGTACATGATGGCTAGGGTTCTAGTAGTTTATCTTCAATTTGCATGGCAGGATTGATGGTGCAGATGCCATCAGTACAGTGAGTGGAAAATTGTCAGGACAGTGGGCAAGCAGATGGATTAGTTCAGCAGCCAACAAATTACTCAATGTGGACTTGCACCAACCTGATTGGCTGCTTGCACCCATCGGGGTGTTCATTGATGTCAGATAAGGTAATCGTAAGGTAGCATTGATGATTAAAACATTTAGAAAGAAACTCATTTGCTCAGGGTGCAACCTTATCACATGCAATTACCCACTATTGGAGGACTACGCTGGGTTTCTCACAGCTTTCAAATGCATGTTTGAGCAAAGGTTCTTGAAGCAGTCCAATGAGAATGATTTAATCTCCCATTGCTCCTTTTAAATCATTTGTAGCAAAGAAGCGGTGGAAGGAGGATTTTCAAGTGATGCTTTGTTGTGAGAGGAATTAAAGAGTTGTAGTCGGTGCTCCAGGCAAAATGTTTACTCCCTATTTTTGAAAGTTGGAAGTAAAATTATTTTTTAAGTCCAAATCCCAATGGGAGTATTTTTTTAAAGTAAGTACAATTGTTTTAATTGGAAAACGGTAATGTTTTTGCACATTAAAAGATACATGTTTACCTATTTGGGTCAGACAGTAATATTAGTGCGTTCTTCCTGTGGAACTGTGTACTTCTGGTCCGAACATATACATGGAGCTGTGTGGGGGTACAGCAGGGGCACAATGTCCTACTTGTCTTTTTACTATAGTTTTTTTCTTGAGTATTTTCTCCTTATTTGAATTACATGGGAGAAATTTTTGGGGCATAAACGTGGCAGATATAACCTTCATCTATAGGGCTGTCTGTAGTGCATATATGTGTTTAGGGACTACTCCAGTATACCTGAGCTCTACGGTCCAAAACTATTCTCCCACTGGAGCATTAGGATCTGCCAGCCAAAGTTACTGCTTGTTATCGAAGTACGCTGAGCTACCTGGGGTAGCCAATGTTTTGCGATCTTCTGTGGATTCGCTTTTCTGTTTAAACCTGTGATTTGTTGGGATGAAAAGCACCAAAGAGTGTACTAATAGATGCCTTGGGGGAGAGGGCCCCAAAATAATCAGATCTTTAGCTATGCAGATTTTGGTTTTGGTTAGGACTGATTATCCTTTCATCTCAGTGCCTGGCCCTGACATTTTGCATCGATTTGTTTCGGATAGTGTAATAAACTACCTCCTACTACAAACAAGAAATAATTGTCAGACGAGACTTGTTTTTCTGCATGGTGTTTTGTTAGTCTGATGGTTGCATACCTGATGAGTACCATAGTTGTCAGTTGCCCCTGAGAGCAATACAACAAGCCGTGCATCTTGCTATTATGTATGAGGCTTGTACATGGTCCATGTAAAAGCAGTGTAACATGGGCATTATGCTGTTTTAACCTATGGCTGGCTAGATACTGTAGCGATATGCCACGCAAGTTCTCCTTAGTCTATGGCGGCGGTAAAATAAATACTTGAAGACCTGAATGGTTCTTGTGGTAAACTCTTTTTTTGTTAATAAGTTTGCAATGCTTATGTAACAGAACTTTTCAGGTGCCTTTTTCATTTTCCTTGGCACACAAAGGTCTGAAACCTCTTGTTCTTAAGCTAAAGTAGGTCTATGTTGGATACTGGGGCATATCAGAAACCTGGGTTAGATCGTCAGAGGCACCAAGCTACAGATTTATGTAAGCAAACTTCAAAAACTGTTTGAAGACAAATGTTACCTTTCTACACTGTTCATAGAAGCAGCTTTTTGCCTAGAGCAACAAAGTTCTTTAACAACTTGCAACCTGTTACTCCCAATTCCAACAACCTTTGTGCATTGTGTCTTGCAATACTCTTATGCAGCACAAAACTGCGCTGCCATTGGATAATGAAAATAAATCCTGTTCTCCCATCATATTACACCAGCTTTCAACACCCTCAATTAAATGTAGCACTTAATTTTGGTTAAACAGCAAATCTGTGCTTGGTATACAGAGCAACAATTGACATCACCTGCAGCCGTACATCCTCCGATGAGTACGAGTGATTTCTCATTCAACAGACTTTACTCTTGCCCATGTAGTGTAATTCAGTTTGTTTAATCGATAAAGCTCAAAGGTGCGTGCTATGCTGGCCGGTACCTGCCGACCTGAGCTGTAGCCTAGGTATAAGGGCTGTTACAGGCTGATCTGTCCTGCCCCAGCATCCCGGGTAACATCCAGGATGCTCGGGGGAATTTTCTTTGAAGGAAACATCTATAAATAGCACGGCTGCCATGAAAATTATTTCTATGGTTCTAGTAGGAACCACTTTTCAATTTCTGTAGTGAGCCGCCAGCAGTGGAGAGGTGTGCAAGGTGGGAAAGGCATGCTGAGGATCAAAGTAAGTTAGTAAGATGGCAGGAAGAGAGCTGAGGAGGAGGCTGCAAGCAGCTAAAACCTTTCTAAAGGTGCAAGTGTATCACTTTAGGTAAAACTGTGATTGAAGTAGCCTAATAGTCTTGCCAACCCGGTGTGTGTGGGCAGACAATCGGCAGTTTTTTGGGGTATCTGAAGCCCGGACGCTCAATACCAGCCCTTTATTCCTTACACTACCATTGTAATAGCAGAAACATTTGCTTATGACATCAGGAGACAGTTCAGCCTCCAGATTGGAATGTTTGCTGGTAACTGGACAAGATTATTATAATTACTTTTGGTATTACTGGTAATAGCACAGGGCTCGAAATTGAGCATAGATGGGAGCCACTTAGCTCCTGCTTCTAGCATATTAAGTAGATCCTAGTTGGCTTGAAACCAATAGCTCCTAGTGCCAACTGATGCAGTCCAAATATGTAAATGTGACATTAACTTTGAGTATTTGAGCATGTTAATAAAGAAGAATTAGACCACATCTAATACGCATTTGACCACAATGGTTCATACACAATGGACACAAAGTTAAAGGAGCATCTCTGGTAGCTCCTTTTCCCCTGTGGTAGCTCCTGCCTACTACGTGATGCCCGAAACCCAGGAGCCGGATTTAGCTCATGCTCCTCTAATCTCACTTTCGAACCCTCTTGCATACCGAATAGTCTATGCAACTGCATAATAAAACATGAAATGCAAGGGCACACGCAAAGTGCTTTATTTATTCTGGTGACCAATGTGTACCTGAAGGTGGGTACATTAATCTTTGACATACCAACATCAGAATGGTTAGTCTTGTTATTTTGATAAAGTAGTCAACAACCTTGTGTAGTAAAATTATGTAAATTGTTGTATATTGGCCCCATGAATGCATGGAGATAGAATTTTGGTGTGTCAGTGTTGGAATGTATGTTTATGAAAGTTCCAGCGTAAGGGTTCCAAGTAAGTCAGTTGGGGACCTCTAGCCTGGGTGGTGGGACCCAGTGTTCGTATCCTCCATAGTCATCTTAAGAAACGGGCAATAAAGCAAGGAACGGAAGAACTTGTAAAGTATTTTAGCGTCCAGATTACATACATTTATATTTATGATTACATCACATTACATACACTTATAATAAACATCCCATGCAAGCCTCTCTATTCAAGTGAAGGTGAGGCCTGGAAAATGCTCAACATTCTAGAACTACATGCTGGATTTATAATGGCAATATAGTATTGTTTACCAGTTATGTAAACAAGTATATTTGATTGTTAAATGCTCATTAACTTCAACTAGTAACTGAGATGAGAAATGAGGAGTAGGGAAATGTGGTTTCAAAAGGTTTATCATGAAATGATGGAAAATAAAGTACCTAATGGGAAATGACCAAATTCTTTTTGGTCATTTTTTCCCTCTTTTTTTTTTTTTTTTTTTTTAATAATGCAGTGGAAGACCCCTCAGACACCTATCTTCTCCCTACCTTCGCATATTCCCATAACTCACCCCATCTATATATTAATACAAGTGTACAAAAATCCCCAACAAATTCAATCAAAAACATTAATTAATTTCTCATTGGGTAAGTTTGCATTCGATTATTTCTGCGGATACCGTTACAAAATGCAAATTTCTGTTATTCAGCTTGGCTTACAGAAAGGCCAAACGCGTTTTGTTTCCTGGGAGTAACTGAATTTGCTCTTACTCTTGAACACATATGCATAATAAGAACTCAGACACCTTTCTTCTATTGCATGAATTGATCTGGGTGGTATTTGTTAGCTTGATTTGTTGTGATATGATCCACTTTTTAAACCTTTCACAAATCTACATGAAAAGATTGACGATTAAAAATATAATTTTCTCTATATGAACAATATTCCCTCCATTGTGTTAAATCAATGTATAACAAATCCTAAAAAATAAAAACTGTTCCTCAGAAGTACAATTTTTGTTACCCAGTAAAACATTCAATTATATAGAAAATCAATAAAAGCTATCAAGACCTGTGATCCTGACATTAATGTGCTTCAAACGGGCCAGGTTCTAATAAAATACAGATGATATTCTTAGCAACTAAAACATTCCAGACTAATGCACATCACCTCCTTAGATTACATGCTTACGCTTCTCCAGATGATCTGAATGTTTGCAGTCTGAAACCGCGTTAGGACCTTACTCAAATAACCACTTGTCTCTAACATATTTGAATAATACGTATTTTATATCGGTGCACAGGGTCTGGCTTCTCTCGAGGATTGTATTTGCCAACCCATCATGAATTTTGATTTTAAACGTCTACAGTTACATTTCAATGTGTTCCCTTCTAAACTTCCCTGGCATTATTGCAAGTTGCTTCCAATCAGCAGAAGGCTCCTCAAATTTTAAAGGGGCATATAACCCTTCAAAATAAGCAACCCAAACCACTCTGCCGGTTAAATATTCAAAGGTTCTCAGAAACAAGTAAGGCTCTAATCTCCAGCATTGTTTGGCTTTCCTTTACATGCATTGGAACCCCTTAAGCATTTATTTTAGGTCTGTTTAATGAGAACCTTTTCCCAAACATACTTGTTCATCATTCTTAGAATGACCCTTCTCATGGTTCACCTTTTCCCTATATGCCTTTGTCCGACATTTGCCTAGGGCTCATGCAAGAAAGGGTTTACAATTGGATTACTGGTTTTATATAGTTCTAATCAAAGATTTTATTGTGGATGCAAAATTCCCTGAACTGAGACAAACAACTTTTTTGTCCTTATTGGTGCCTTCATTGAACTAGCTGCTAGACATTTCATTTGAATTGTTCCTGTAAATCCATTCTTATCTAATGCCCGAAGAGTCTACTCTTGAGTTACTTCGGGGAGTAACTGGTAAATGGACATCAAATAATGTAAATGTCTTTATTAAATCAGTGATCATTGATCATGCTCGATAAAACTGTCAATTTTAAATAAGTTTTGTACGTGTACTGACTCACTAATGTCTTAAATAGAGGCGGAAGAACCTCTGTTACTTAAGTGGAGTATAGATATTACCTTTCTTGGCATGTACAATTAAGACCCCTGACTAGGACTACCTTGTCCGAGACAGACCCAATCTGTATGTCCGTGTCAAATGGGAACTTAATTGCTGAGATCAATTAGAGTAACGTAGATGTTTAGCATTAGCACCCGGCACACGTGGCGCAACGGGAATACTGTGTGGTGATTGGCTCATTTGCGAGCCATACCACACGGTATTCCCTTTTACGCCGTGCTTGCGGGCTACTCTGTTCCCGGCGAGGGGTGTGGCAGCCCCCGCTCCGAGCCTCCCCATGGCTGGAGGCTTCCTTCATCCCCCTCCGGGGGACTAAGGTAAGAATGTGTTTTTTTTTTTTTTTTTTTCCCCTCCCACCTCCGACCCCCCACCCCAACCGACTTACCTTCTATCCTGTGATCTCCGGCAGGGGATGATGGAAACCTGCAGCTGCGTGGCCATCCCCGCTCCAAGCCTCCACACGGCTGGAGGCTTCCATCGTCCCCGGTCGGAGACCGCAGTACTTTTTCTTTTTTTTTTTCCCTTCTCGTCCCCCTCCCTTCTGCCCTCCCAACCCCACTTACCTTCTTTTTTCTTCTAGTCTTGGGAGCGAACGTGCTGGGAACACTGTTCCCAGCACGTCCGCTCCCGATGGCCGCCATGGAAAGGGAAAACGGACTAAGTTTTCCCTTTCCCGGCGGCCATTTTTTTCATTTTTTTTGTTGTTTCGAAACAAGGGAAACAGAAAAAAAAATGCCATTAGCACCCCGGTCTAACGGGCCGGGGTGCTAATGGCAGTAAGACCCGAGGCGGCGGGCCAATACCGCCCACGGTAATGCCCCCGGGGCTGTAGTTACAGGCCGCCGCCTCGGATCTTATTGCCACAGTATAATTTCCTCATGCCTCTGCCAATAGTTTTTAATTGCAATCGACATCCCACGCAAAAGGAGCACTCGGTTTACTTTCCTTACATTCGTTTAAAATATAAAGTATCAACCAGTGACCAAACACCTTGGAATAAAACATCAAATTATGCTCTAGTGTTGCAACAGATACGACCCAACTCATTCCAGTCAATAACTAGGCTGTGAGGTTGGCTTCGCTTGGTGAACAGTGGAAAGCCAATGCCAACTTTTATCTGGGGCAGTATCTGAAGTGCTGAAGTTATTGAGATACAACTTTTGTTTTCCCACATGCCTCATAGTACAAATCATTGTTAAGTACCAGGCTTGATTATTTTGATCTACAGTTTTATTTAACAACTTCTCATTAAAAAGAACGCATCTTTAAATCCGAACCAGGGGATCTCTATAATTTTGGTGTAATCGGAAAAGTATGAAAACTAAGAAGAAGAAATCATTATAATTGACCTAATTAGAGTGTGCACAAACCTGGAAATAAAGTTAAAGATAACCATATCAACCTGCATGTATCTGTAAATACACTCTGATCAATGCCTGGAACTAGAAGTATTAAAGTAAATATAGAATGCATCACACTGAGGGCCCTGGCTTGATTGAGTGGTAAATCGATTGGGTCCAGAAATAATGCCTCTAAGCCCAGATGTAGGTCTCTTTCCCCCTCCCCCCCACCAGTCTTCACAGCTGACCTGGCTATTGGCCTGGTAATGTTGTAAAATATACAGTGGACTTGGCCGAAGGCCATGGCCAGTGACTTGGTAGTGTTAAAATAAAGTGGATATGGCTGAAGGCTAGTGGCACGGAAAAAACTAAATAAGGTGCCCAGATCTATCATATCAAAACCCCTGAAATTCAGCGCAGTTGGGAAGTCCTGACCAGCTTAATTCTGTTAGTTTGAGTTGCAAAGCCCATACATATTATAAGGGAAGGGATTCACAATGACAAATAAAATGGCTTTATGAGGGGCCTTAGCATTGTGGGGGACATCAATGGGAACGCAGCAAGTTAAGACGGTCATGACTTTCCAGGGGTTTAGTTGCAATAAATGTAGGCCCCACATCTAAAGTTCAACTGACATTTTTGAGAGGGAGAGAGGTGTTTACAAGGGGATCTCAAATCTACAGCTAAACACATCTGCTATTTGGTTTTCCATGGCCATAGCCAATAAGGCTGTTGGAAGTTGACTTAAGTAGTAGTCCCCAGGGCTTGGGTACCAATGGAGGCTTAGACTAACAAGAATTTAGTTATCACTGATATTGGACCAGCAGGGTCATGCTACTTCAGATCAATGGGTGGAGGGATTAGCAGGCTGTTGAAGGCATACCCAAACAGTAAATAGTGCCAGCCAAGAAATCTCAGAAGGAAAGACAACCGACAGGAGACAGCCCAACTGCATTCCAGGGCAGGATGAAGCAGGCTTACACTGAGGGATCCCCATATACCAGGGGGTCTGCAACCTGCAGATCCTTAGTCTGCAGCATTGATTATGCTGTCCAAGTCTAACGGGAGTTGTAGTCCAAATCATCTG
Organism: Ambystoma mexicanum; assembly: GCF_040938575.1. NCBI lineage: Eukaryota > Metazoa > Chordata > Amphibia > Caudata > Ambystomatidae > Ambystoma > Ambystoma mexicanum. The sequence continues at coordinate 1,417,403,910 of NC_090937.1, forward strand.
GTCAGCCAAAGGTTGCATAACAATGCCATACACTAGTGAGTCTACCTGGAATCCTGCAGTCCTATTCTCAACTACAGTCTTTTCAAATTCAATTCATGAATGGTCTCTGTGTAATTAAATGACAAACCCTTTTACACATTAAATATGCTCTAGCGGGAGCTTGCATCTCAAGTGAAAATGAGCAAATTCATTCCTCCGGCTATAGCAGAATCAAAGGGTCTGTCTGGACCTGCAAATTGTGTGCTAATAATTTCTCAGATTGGCATTGGAATTAAGACTGTGTCCTGTAAGAACCTTGGTCAAACTGAAGTCCCTAATGACCATCTCTTACTATAGTAAGTAGAGAGCTAGGGAAGATCATGGGGTGAAGAATAATACAATCTAAGAAACCTGTATCTGTAACCAGTGCTACTTCTATTTATCTTTGTTAGAAATAATGGACATTTAATTCCAGCCATTAGATTATTCCTCTTTTTAGAAACATCATAGAAATAAAGGCAGTTTGACCAAAAGTAATCTCTTCAACTAAAGGGGTCGATTTGCAAACACTGTACAATTATTATTTTTTTTTTCCTTCATATTCCATCGAAAAAGATACAACTATTGTTTTCCACAAAGGAAAAATGTTTACCTCTGATTTAAGTTATCCCATGAATATCATTTGTATGCTTACTCCGATTATTTGCAGGGTTAACAGTGGTGGCCATTTTCGCTGCTAAACACACACAGCAAATAATCAGAGTAAGCATACAAATGATATTCATGGGATAACTTAAATCAGAGGTAAATAAAAATGTGGTGTTTATTTAATGAAATTAACATGCATCAAGTTTATTGCGAAACAAATCAATGAAAAGACGCAATCTCTTCTTAAAAAATTTTTTTTTTAAAAAATTGAAAACACAAAAAAAAAACGAAAGCCCAGTTTAGCACAAACAGCGATGATGAGCACTTTCTACAAATGACCTGTAGATGGCATGCGGAACACCACAAAATGTAATGGCCGAAAACACCAAAAAACGTAATTATCTCAGGACCTATCGAGCTAGAAATAGTTGCATTAATTTGGCAATGAAATAAAGAATATCCCATGCAAAAACTGTTGTTCTTTGCGAGTTGTCTCCCGAAGATCAACGCTATATACAAACCCACACAACTTTGTGTATATATATACATTAGTGGCTGTGTAGTTATGGTTAAGTTGCTGTTTCCACAGGAAGAGCACTTTTTGGGCGGCTTATAACTCTGCTCTCCCTGGACGAATCCTCCCCAAACTTTGCAAAAACAGTATATGGGCCGCTCTGAATTTGTTTGCAAAGTTTGGTGAGGTTTCGTCTAGGGGGGGGCCAAAAACATATTTGTTTCCCATAGACTGAATGGGGGGAAAAACTTTGCGCACGGCTACAAGCCAAACCGCTGGACGGATTTTCACCAAATTTGCGGCAGGGGCAGGAGCTTGGTCCCGAAAGCGTGCTTTTGTAAATTTGGTGACAATCCGTCCAGTAGTTTCCTTTAAAACGACCAACAAGTATGGCTGAAAAAATGTGTGATTTCCATATCCGCTCCGCGGTCACACTTCCCTGTTCGCTCCGCGGACAAGAAATGGATTGGCTACTCTGTAGCGTCATGTCCGCGGACATGTGACGCGGTCACTCATTGGTTGCGGAACAGCGTCAAGTGCGTCGGATTGTTTCGCTGCGGCCGCCATTTTTTGTTCGTCAATATTGGCGTTAACACAAATAAAACAAGAGAGTATTGCACTTCTTTCACTTATAAAATACTGTTTTGTAAGGTGAGCGTTAATGAGGGTGGGATGCGGAAGCAGGAAGTCAAACAGTGGTGTTTTAGTGTCTTAGTTTTAGTGTTTTAGTGTCACCAAAACATACGGTAAATTGGAAGTTCCTGCACAATATACGGCCAAGACTTACTGCGTTGTGTTAAAATGTATTTAGAATACTATTGCAGTCATACTGGCGTCCTACAGTTTGAAATTTGAGGCAGCCACCCGCACTGTTTGATGGAAACAGGGGTGCTGCACGTGTATGGGAGTCGCGGTTCTCGTGAATGGATTCTCATATGTTGCGAAGTGAGAATGTATTTGCATTCTGAGTGAAGGTCACTTGATGTGCTTTTTTCGTTGCGAGCTTGGTAGGCCCACGCATTCCACTAAACCCATAAGGGTCCATTGTTTTTTGACCTTGAGCAAAAGGGAAAAATAAGCCACATTGCAGGAAGTGAGAGTTTGCAAAAAATACTATTTGTTAAGGTTATGTTTCAAAAACGTTTGTAAGGCACATGAAATATCAGTTCACGCAGAATCTTTGGTGGAAATCCATTGCTTTCTGGCTTTATCTAAAACCAATGGAGGCAGTAAATATCATGTAAGTTTAATTTTGACGACTCTACACCGGACCGACTTTAAATTTGTTATTTAAAGAATTAGCAAAATATGTCACTACTATGTCGTACCATGTCTGGATTAATATATGATTCTCTTTATCATGATTCCATTATATGCAATATGTCACTGAACCACTCACTCTCCCACCACTCACCAACCCCCACCTCTCACAGCCTTGGGAAAGACTTTGGTTGAAACACGCGTCAGCTGTTTTTTTTTGTTTTTATGTTTCACCAACCTGGTACATTGTGCCCCAGGTGTCATGTTGCACTTGAAACAATAAATATTCCCTGCACAAACATAACTCTGGACTTAATTGTGAAATAACTAGTGACAGTATTGGAGTACCAATCCTCTTGCCAGCGCCACCAACCAACAAGGTTTTGTCAACCCGCTCACGTTTAAAAAAAAATTCAGGGATTATCAGGAGATGTGAAATACACTACATTCTTCATCACGCAATGTAGTGTCCTAAAGAACATTCCATTGCAGTGTTCTTTCTAGTATTGGAACCTACTCATACAGAAATGTAGGGATTGACTGCAGCATACACCACAGAGGTGCTATATTTGTAATTTTGTAAAGTTATATAATAAAACGGTGAATGCTTCTGTATTAGACTTTTCCGTACTTTCAAACATGTACTAAGTAGCTAATAATGCATCACTTATTAAATATTTGTACTAATTCACGCAAAACATATAGTACAATGCATACAAATATGGGGCTTATATATGGACAGTAAAGTAAGCAAAGAAGAGGCAGCATCATTTGCAACTGTGCATAATCTACATAATTGTATGCATGCACAAAAATGATTGCTGTATTTCAAGCCTGCTTCTTCCCCTATATATGTACATCATAAGATGCGATACAATTGTATGTAAAGTAGTTTAAGAACATGTGGAAATAGCAATATTTGTAAATGTAATACCTTTTGATAAGTTTCTGACTGTCAGTAAATAAATCTATCTGGCCTAGATATGGCGGTGAACAAAAAGTGATGTCATGTCATCATTGATGTCCTGGGTGTTATTCTTAGCAGGGCACAGTGGTTGCTTAGCTTACCATAACTGGCGAATTTCAAGGGTTTTTAGATTTTATTTGTAACCATAACGTCCTTTTAACAACGTTTCTCGACTGAATGTCATAGGTTTTTATTAGTGCAACTTAACCATAACGTCCCTTTAACAGTTTTCTTTTATTGATTTTTTTTTTAATTCAGTTCCTATTGGCCTCCAATGTGCCTTCTTCATTCCGAGTACTGAGATTTAAAAGGTAGATTATGTTGTATTTTATGAGTCCGCAAACCCAGCCTTTCAAGAGTGTTTCAAGTGAACTTGCACCTTTGGGAGATTTAAGTAAACTGTAATGTGTAGTTTTATTGATTAAATACAGAGCCGTTTGTTGTGTCAGATGTCCGTACAGGGTTGATTTTACCTCTGAATTATTAAACTGACTTGTTTTGGTGTCAGGTATTAAATGATCTTATGGGGCGTTCTAAATTAAATCCTCATTAGTTAAGGAACTGCTGCTGAAAGGAGATGTGGGTGCTTAATCATATGGGATTACGAAAAGCTCAAATTGCAAAATACCAAGGCCCACTTTGCTGCATTTTGCAATTCAAGCTTTTCTTTTTTATTTTTAAATTGTATTTGTCCCCCGCTTTTTTTCCTTTATGCAGGGGACACCCCTGCAACCCCTGAACCGAAAAATATAGAACTGGGAATGGGGGGACCCACCCGCAAACCGTGCTCACCTTAATTGCAGATGTGGGGAGTGATTCCATCCTCACTGTCATGAACCAACGGAGATACTGAGTACACCGCTTGAGGGATGGATATATCGACAATCAAGCACTGTCGTGGCCACAGAGGGGGCTGGCTCTTACATCCCTGGCTCCAAAGGTTGGACTGGTCCACCATGGTATGGGTGGAAAGGGTGACCTGCACTCTGGAGAGAGATTAAGCACCAACTTCTAAAGCTCACGGTGACACAAAATTACTTCTACTCTGCAGGAGTGCAAGGATGAGTAGTGACTATACACCGAGGGTCTAGGATTAAGAGATGGAAACACAAAGGTGGCATGTTGATTGACAAAGACTTTTATTAACCGCCACAACTGGGCGAAATTGGAGGAAAAATTAACCAGCCCCATGTCTAAGGTTTCCCTGCCTCAACAAAATAGCTTATGAAATTGTCTGTCAGAATGTCCAAAAAGAAATTTCGTACTGTGTACAAATCCTAACCTATCCCTCACAAGCTAAACACAATATTATGTGCAAGGGTACATTTCCTTTGACTGCCAAACTTGTAGCTTAGACATAAAAGTTCCAAAAGGTGTAGGAAAATAAAGCTAAACGTTCCACAAGACTGAGTGGGTTGATTCCCTTTCCCCAGAGTCTTTCCAGCATATGAAAAAAGTGAAAGTTCCACAAAACTCAAGGGATTGGCTCTTTTTCTCAGTACCCCCTCCTTGGTCTGCTTTCCCGCCAAGAAGGGTGCACAACGACCTTCTCATTCACCCACAGCCTTGGTTTTACTATCCTGCCAGTGTCTGAGTGTTCCTTGAATATGCAAGCTATGTATTCATTAGTATTATGGTTTGGGTATGTGTCCCCCGTATGGGTCTCAGACTCCTTTTACTTTAGCTTCCCAGTGTGCTTTCTTCAAGCCAACGCCTTGTTTCACTCTCCTGCCAATATCTGTAAATCTCTTGCATGTGTAAACTTTATATTGCCCTTTGTTGTTGGTTAGGGGTTATTTCACCAGCATGGTCCCAGACCCCCTTCACTTATGTTCTCACAGTACTCTTTATTTATAGACTATAGCCTTGATTCACTCTTGTCATGGTCTGTGGCTGCTTCTTAAATACGCACAAGTTCCTATTTCTCACTGTTCTGTGTTTCTCCCCGCAATGGGTTCCAGACCCCCTTTGTGTATTCTGCCTCTTTGATGTCGTCTCATACATCTTGCCTCCAGCCTCCTGCCCCCTCAGGATCTCCCCAACCTTGGGATTAGCCACCCTGGTTCCTGTAGGGTCTGGGCCGTCCATCTCGTATTGCTTGCTAGTCTCAGAAGGGCATTGGTGGCTTCTTGGGCTTTCCAGCATCCTAGCTGACTTTCTGCATGCAGCTTCTGCTGTTGGGCGTCTGTCTCCCTGCACTCTCGCGTCTCTGGTTACCGGCAAGCAGCTTTCCTTCACTGCAGTCTGCTTCTCATGCTGCAAGCCTTCTGCAAGTGCGGTTCTCTCCGGGACGTGATGTTCTTCTCCCTCTGGCTGGCCTCTGCGTACCTGAAGCCTCTTGTGGTCTGCGCCGGATGAAGAACGAAGACGCCATACTGTCATTCGTGTTGGTAAACATCATTACTCGTGGCCTTTTCCTCGTCCCAGTAGTTATTACCTGGGATGTATTACAATACATGGGGGTTGCAGGTACTGTGGAGAAGGATGGGTTTTGAGGGATGGCGGGAGGGCAAAAGGGATATTGTTCTCTCAAGCTGGTCACTACTCTCAATGGGGTTCTCCCTCCCCATGAGATCCTCCTGCTGAGGACCACCCCCAGGGGGATTATCAGGTTGAGGCCTCACCTCTCTGGCCTCAAGGTAAGGGCTCCCCCATCTAAGTAGCGATTGCATCTTGAGATTCGTCAGGCGGCCTTCTCAGTCCCCAAGCTTATACAAACCAACAGTGATCCTAATCATAAAGGTAAAATGGTCACATCTAAGATAGATGCCTCTTTCTGCATTTGTGTTAACATTGGTTGAGGCAAGCCTTTACGCTCAAAAGGGGTGTGAATGTGGATCAGTATCGACCCAAACAGCAGAAACACACAGTTCCAAATAAAAAAATGTCCAGGTTTCTATACAAATATGTACTTTAATCACACAATTCAGTTGTACACTTGGCCATCACAACCAACATACAAAAGGCAAGAAATGCAACAAGGAGTTGAAAAAGGATATGTCGTGCAGGAAAATGCACCACAAAAGGTGGGGCAGGGGAAAGAGTCGCTTCAAACTACGAGCCTCAAATTCCAAGTTGAGGCAGTTTGACTCTGTGGAACCAGGCATCGAGGTGCTGCAGATGCAGGTCAAAACCAGGTTCGGCAGCTGCGAGTTGTATTGGTCCAAGCCGTGAACTGGTGCAGAGTCTGTTCGAAGCGCGAGCTCAGTGAGGTTCAAAGGCGGCGGTCGAGCGATTACGTTCGGATGGGTCACCAGGATCTGTTCAAAGGTAGAGTTGCTTCGAAACATTGGTAACCGCTGGCTCGCGTCAACGGGTAGTGCTATGCTACAATGGTTGGAGTTGAGCTCTGGTGGTTGGAAGCAGAAACCCTAATTAGATGTTTAAGCAGCGTATGTTCGAGGTTGTCTGCAGAAGCGTCTGCTTGTTCGAGCCAAACGGGTGACATGCTCTACCTGGTACAGTGTGTTGGCGATAGGATTCGAAGGTGAACCAGTTTGGAGGTGGGGTGAATACCAAAAGCAGCACTGCAGGATCCTTTTGGTTCAAATGCGGTTAACACGATTCATATGAAGTATGATTGGTACGATGCGGGGAAAATGGGCTAAAGGATGCTGTGCGACCCACTGCAGGGGGATTTTTGATGCTGCTCTCCCTGCCTATGTAGGTTTACAAGCAGATTGTCGGGCCTTTGACTTCAGCATGAGTCAACCCCAATGTGTCCTGGGAAAGGGCAATGAGTAGAGCTTCTGTGCCTTGGAGCACTCCTCCTTCACCTCAGTAGCCGAGGGCTTTGGAAAGACACCTCTCCCAAAAGAGCTCTAAATGAATTCTTCCTAATGTCCTGGATGGTCCAAAAGTGAATCAAAGGAGAGGTGAGAGACCCCCCTCTTGTATAGGTAAAAGTCCCAGGGTTGGGAAGAAAGCATGCCTGCTTTAAGGGGTCCAATGCCTTTCCTTTTGACTAATTCTTACCCGTTTTGCATTATACTGAAATTCTTTGTGCTAAAGGAAGTGTAGGGGACAGACTGAAAGGAAGGTGAGGTGGCTGCAGAGACAGCCAGTCTAGGGAGAATGCATATAGCATGTCCATGGTGGGCCTGGGCTCACAGTATTGACATGTGTATGATGCAGCTCAGATGTGGCTTTAATTATTGTGAACTGCCTGCCATCTCTTCCCCAAACTCTGACATGGTGATTATTTAAATACCTAACTGCCACCAGGATGATAGTGCATCATAATTACTTGGGTTTGGTACGGGGATGCAAATTTTAAATGCAAACTTTGTGTTGCAGTGACACCGCTTTCACAGCAGCTGGGAAGAGGGCACCTGTGACTTGTGTACCTCTTCTGTGACATTGAAGACCAGGAGTTGCAGATCAGGAGACTGATGCATAATTTCATTAACTAATCATAATAGCTAGGGCTTCTAAACCCTGGTTGGTTTATGGCGCTACCTATAGTGTTTTGTACTCCAGAATAGAGAACAGCTCTCTAAGGTAATTGCTGCACATTGTGACTGGCCCTATAGGTTTGAGGCAGAACGGCTTGGGTCTGAGGAGCCCTGAAGGTTCTGTATTAACACAAAGTATTTATATTCAAGTCTCAATCCTTTACCTCAATGCTATGATTGAGCTGGCGTGCTCAATGTCTGTGCCCAAGATTAAAAACTATTATTTTTAAAGGAGCGTCATTCCATCTATTGGAGCTTTCCTTTTTACAATGAAAATGAACACTGATATATTCTTCCACTACGTGTTTGAGATTTTGTGATGGTTTTTAAACTTTTGTAATACTTTTAGTGTGCTTAAACTTGTTGCTCAGTATCCACCTGGGGACAAGTATAGCCAGTCTACAGTCCGAGTAGTTTTCTATATGGTAGTCAGACGTATTCTGCATGAGAATAAAACGTTACCAATTCTTTTTCAGAAAAATGCATTCTGCTTATTAGAAACTAAATGTAATGCAAAAGTAGAGTAGAGAAGATATTTGATATAATGAAGGATATTCTCAACTGATTATTTGTGCAAATGCTGATCTTTGTTAAGAGTACTGTCGTTTTTCACGGCCCTGTTTTTCATGCTAAAATGTGGAAGAATTAAACCTTTGATATGTTATGGAGTTGGAATTTGGCTAGAAATGAGCCCAGATGGAAGTTGTTAGAAGTACGTGCATCATCGAAAACATCCAGACTGCTACGATACAGAGTACACATCATAAATGGCAACACCTGGTGGATCATTGGACACCATGTTAGTTTGGTTGTATAACTAACGTGCAGTGAAAACATTTGAGGGTTATGTCCTGTACTGAAAGACCAATTGTACCACACAACAATAGATCTTACACAGTATAGTTCATAACCTATGTTACCGTTGTTACAACATATAATTGCGTATAAATTGAGAATTACAGAATAAAAAACTAGCAACTTAATGTGCTTGTCAAATACATAATTCTTATTAAGGGTTATTATTAGAGTATTAAGAGGAAAACACAAGGGAGCAGTAAGCTAACAATGGGGGAAAGGGAGGGTGGGCAATTTGGCAGCAAGTGATCTACAAGCAATCATGGGAAGAAATTGCTCAGTCTCTGGTTAGGTGGAGACCTAGGTGTTAGGGAGGAGCCATTCTTTGAAGCTGATGGTCTTGAGCACCTTCTTTAAATATAGAAGTGAAGGGGCAAGTCTCATGTTGATTGGAAGGTGTCTTGGCGTATAGACAAAGAAGACCTGCCTTACGATTCTTTCCTTCCTGCACTGGCAAAGTTCAGGTCTGCACATGTCCTTCCTATGGGTAGACTGTAGGCCTCTGGAGATGCTGAGCTTCTCGGCAGTGCAGCTGGGGAACTTGAAGGGTGACGGCCTTGTAGAGGGTGCAGCAGGATTTTAAGGTAATGCGTCATTACATGGGGATATTTCATTGAACAAACTGTATGACAACTGTGATGAATCCAAGGATGTCATTACTTTTTTCCCTGGGTTAACCTTCCCCTATGTGGCAAGGGGATCGCAGCCACTACCCTATCCTGACCTTTGGGGGCGGCTATATGACGGAAGTCCACCTGGGGGAGGTCATTCTCAGGGAGTCTGACATCCGTGGGGCAAGTTGCATGCTCTCTTTTTCCTCTAGTGGACACTTCCACAGTTCCCCCACCCTATTTTCTAATGGCATGCTGTCCCTCTCATTCTTCCCTTTTAGGTAAAACTAGTAGAGCTAATCCCGACAATCCTACTAGGGAGAACCGGTAGCCGAATGGGATGAGAAAGAGACTGGGTGTAATAAAAATGACCTCCCCCACAACTTAGTATCCATCTTCTCCAAGTATTATGGAATTTAATGTATCCTTTAAATGGACTAAAGACATTTTTCCAAGCTCACCATACAAAAAATCCAATGGCCGAGTGAAAACTACAGAGAATCCTTTCTCAAATTCTGCCTCCAAGTTGATATGCAACTGACTTACGCACACACAGACCGAGAGACAGAAACGGACTTCCTTCTCACAAGCTGACCTCTTGGCGGGTAGCAGTATTGAAGAGACGCTGCTGCACCATTACAACCCAGGGAAGCATGGACACGGCAGACGAAAGCCACAAGAGAGACCGGCACCACACGGCAGATGTGGTGAATCAGAAAGAGGGGCAGCAGGGCGCAAAGGTACCGTTGTGGGCTCACCGCGGAGAAAAACATATCTGCCATCACAGACCGGTGAGTTATCCTGAGCTAGAAGGGAACACTGGGTAATTTCAGCAATGGAGCTGAATGCAAATAAAGCTGAATGAAGTGAATGGTTGAGAAAGAAAGTTAACATTGTTTAAAGGAACAGAGTCGAAAGACTGTACGAGATTGTCAAGTTTATGAGTGTGCATGTTAGGTAGAATTGCATGCAGTACACTCTGGGACCACCACACACAATTAGGACTACAGATGTAAGCAAGAGCAACCTTTGGTATAAGTCTGCACCACACAGTTTGTTGGTTACGAGCTAAGCAGCCAGGCTTATCTCATGAGTGAATGTGAGCAGTACAAGTAGTTACACAAAGGACTTTCAATCACAGTGATTCAAGTAGACCCTTATACTCGAGGTTTCATGGTAAAACACTGATTAATCTATTTACACAATCATTTATAAAACATTTGCCTAGAAGAAGGCAATTTATTATAGATCAATACACTTCAATGCAAAACTCTAAGTTATTGAGACAGTTTGAGCTCCTGTCATGATGCCTACCCCCGGGCATCCGGATCAAGCTCATCAGCCCCGGGAGCAGGCATCCAGACATTTACAAAAACCCCAGCAGCCCCAGCTAGGGGCTGTCTGGGTTCGGTCCTGGCGCCGTAGGCACCAGGCTCATAATAAAAATCAGTCCTGGCGTCATAGGCGCCAGGCTCACAGACATTACTTACCTTGTGCAGACCATGCTGCAAATAAATCCAAGCCAACCTGAGGCCTGGATGGGACTATTTTACTACAGGGACTATTTTTTACTCGGGTGTGGTCCTGGGTAACTTCTTTCCTGGGACTACTTTGGTGGCTATTTAAACCACGCCGGAACAGCAGCACATGCTTCGTGTTTTTCTGCATCCAGCAGCGTGACTCTCACCGTGCCTGCAGCCAGCATCCAGTCTTCTGCCACGCCCGCGTGCCTACAGCCAGCATCCAGTCTTCTGCCACGCCTGCCTTGAATCCGGAGCTACTAGAATAAAGAGGAAGAAAAGGACAAGGTTAGAAAACAAACTTATTTCAAATTCCTCACCTGATTCCGGATTCATCTCCCGACCTGGAAAGTACATCAGTCCTGCACGCGTCGCTTCGCCAGCTCCAGCACGGCGCCATACTCACCAGTTCTCACAGCATCTTTCGAACCGGCACTGTCCATCATTTCTTCGCTGTACTCCGGCACCTAGGGGTACAAGAATAACAAGGTGAGCCAAGGGAATCAACAAATACTTCTTACCACCATAGACTTACCCGATTTACCACCGGCGGTGGTATTCTCAATATCTTCATATGCCGCATCTGTAAAGAGGGAGAAAAACAACACGTTAATGCATGCAATAGTTACCGTCAGCGTTGGGTAACACAGACTCTTACCTGAACACCAGCAGCAGCTACAAGACCTTCTTCTCACAAACTCAGTTGCAACTTAAGGAAGGAAGGGGACAAGAGTGAACATCGGGCACATTGAACTCTTTGAACTTGATACTTACCAATCCCGCCTGGGACTTCAGGGTCAATGCTTACTGGAACTCTCCCAACGCCTTCAAACCAGTGAAGTAACTGGTATCTACGCGCCCCTGCAAGACACGCAGGATAGAGAGCTCATCTTTTACAAACATAAAGTGAGGTTACTAAGGGGATATCGGAGGTGATTAGTGGGGGAGAGCGAGTACAGTTGGGAGGCCATCACTAAAACCCACAGGTGGCTAATCCCTGTCTCCACTTGCAGGAAAATACTTCTTCGGGTCCAGCAGACAAGACTAGGCGGGCCAGTCCAGACAGTCATCTCTGCACTACGCATCACGTTGACGGAGACCGCAGCTGTCCGGGTCCGATCGACACCCCTGTGGGGTCCAGGTGAGCGTAACAGCTCCCTTGAAAAAGGTGCCAAATGGCAGTTCAGTTACTTAGCGGTGAGCAAGGACAAAAGTAAGTAGAATAGATTATATATACTTTCTAGGCAGTGCAAATAGTTTGTTCACCAGAATAGTTAAATTCAAGTCAATAGGCCAGGCCAAAGTCAATGGGCTAGTGTTCTGGATAGGAAAGAGCAGTTCTGGTATCAAACGGTAAAGTCTTTGCAGAAGTTCACAGAAGTAGTTTAGGTGAAAAAGAAGCATTTGTGGGGTCACAAGCTGATTATGCCTGCAAGTTAGGAAAGCTTCACACACTTTCACTGAGGGAGTGGAGTACTCCCAATCGGGTTGGCACAGTACCTTTGTATGAAGAAAATAAATGTTGCTGAAGTCGTGGTTGCTGGCAGTTCCTGCAGATCGTGCTGTTCCTCAGCCTCGGTCGTGGGTCCAAGAGGGAGGACGTCGGGGGACTCCTGCACTGCATGGGATTGTTGAAGAAGCAAACAAAATGGAGTCACTTCAGTTTCCAATAGCTATAGATTCAAGAACACAAACTGGTGTCCCTCTCAATGGTTAAGGTATCCAGGTGTCTTATGAGTTGATTGGTCCCACCAACTCAAAGGAAGAAGTCGTCCTTGAAGGAGCTTCTCTGTCGAATGGAGTTTGGCAATTCAGACTTGCAGCATGGATTCACCAGGCAAACCAACGGTCCAGTGGTTGTAGCTGCCGTCCTCTTCCAGCTCGTCTTCGTTTCTTTCGTTCCAGTGGTCAACCCTGCCTTCCAGTCCTGGAGACTCGCCTTTTAAACAGTTTTCTCCCTTTCATTCCAGCCTAGCTGTCACTTAACCGGCAGGGTGGCTGTCCTTGCCGGACAGTCAGCCAGCCAATCACAGCACAGGGAGTTTTGGGCACCCCACTTCCTGCCCACCCCAGACACTCGGACGCCAAGGGTGGATTTCAGTCCTGAAGCCCGCCAAAGGCACACGAACAAAGGGACCAAACCTGGTTTGGCGCGCAGAGACAAACACTAGAAAGACCTTTCCAAAAAGAAACGCCGAAAAAAGAAGACCGGGACGCGTTTAAACAAAGGGGCTTAAGGCGGCATCTTGAAAAACATGGCTCCCGTGATTTTTAGCTACCGGTGTTCGTGGTCGGGAAACTAGTCTTCATCCTATGCCATTACCTTCTCCAATGGTTAGAACCAACCAAGTAAAGCCTGTACGAGAGGAGCCGTCAGTCTTATTTTCAGGTACAACTACGATGTTCACCAATGCATATCTTGACATCTCCCATAGGCCTACCTATTTACTGATGTCCAAATGAACAAACGATAATGTAAACCACTTGAATACTGCTGCCTAAATCCCTTATCTGGTGACTGTTATTAAAGAAATGAAGTCCCATCAGTATAAATATGTGCAAATGAAACCACAATCTTGCTGACTTTATAATAACATGGACTTATTTGTTTCTGGTAAAAGTACTAGGCCTTATTCTGGAAGCCTGTGATTTTAATATGAGCTTCTACTAATAAAAATAAATGTTGGACTACTTTCTGAAGCTCCCTAGGTATTTTGATAAATGTAGTAACTGGTTTTATATCATTCTCAGTTTTCTAATATACTTTTCTGATTTAATTTCCTATTGACCTGTGCTACCCTAAATTATCACACATGGACATGAACATTCTTCATTCATTTCAGGAACCTGGAATCCAACAAAAAATCCTTTGTTTTTATGTGCAATAGTAGTCTATTCCCTCCCCAAAGCTGTTTTGGTTCGAAATCAGTAATCTGGAACGTTAATGGCAACGCTTGATTAACTTCATAAATAGTCTTGTGACTGAGAATTTCATGTTTCTGCATCTTGAAGAACACTTATGTTCTGCCTTATGTTCCTTTGTCTGTCCCAACATAAACATTTCCCTATGGACATTTTAATCCCCATACATAATGGACTGTCAAACATATTACACGTTAAAACAGGATAATCTGTTCTTTTAGATGGTCTGAAACCTGGGGTAACAGGGTTACTGTTACTATCAATGCAAATCATATAGGGATATGTTCCCACTTGTGCTCTGTCAATAAATGTGACATTCGCGTGCACAATTCTCATCTGCGTTTAGTAGCAAATAGTTTTCTTTTGTCTTTCAAGGGCCATCATTTGAAATAATTGGAAACAATTTGACTAATTCCACATCCAATAGAATGAATGGGCAGTTTCTTTTAACAATCCATGAGACATCACAGGCAATTGGCCCATACGTTGTCGAGTAAGAATAAAGTGTTTTTTGTCAAAGGATTGTTCTTTTACTCAACAATTCTTCTCTGGGGGCACATCATGTTTCAATCAAGGACTCTTGCAGAATTTCTTCCTGTTTTTCCTTTGTACCAGTTTCTTCCCCTGAAATCTTGACCATGTGTAGAAGTCCTTTCACTTCACAAGTATTGTGCATATGGAAAGTTTATCCAAAGAATTTGTTTCAGCAGGTGCTTTTTCTGTTATTTATTTAATGGTATTTTTTTTGTGTATTTCATCAATGGCTCCGAGAAAAAGTTGTTGAATTACCAAATCGTTCTGCAAAATACATTGATGCCCTCACTTCATGTTACTAGTCTTCACTCAAATATACAGCACATTACAGTCATTTACGAGAAACTTAAAAAAAAAACACAAAATTATAAATGTGTACCATAAATGATCAATTCTACTTCACAGTACAATGCTGAACCCCAAAGATTTATTTATCAGAAATTAATCTACCATACAATTCAACGTCACCTCTATGGGTGTTTGATTCAGGGCTGGCTATGCAAACATTTTCATGCACATATTTGAGAAATATAGGATTCTGAGTATTAGTTGGGACACTGGCTGCAGGTTTATAGATGTCTTTAACATTTGGCAGACTTGTGAGTGGACATTTTTCTTTTAGAGACTAATGAAATACACAATACAATTACATCTACAGCAGAAGTAGTACAAAGCTATTTGAAGTATTTTTCAAAAAAGTATCAAACATACCATATTAATGATTATACAATTGCGCACATGCATACCCTACCACTGCACTTCCACCCCAAACATGGTGCTAATTGTCATAGGTTAGGGACACATCACTCTCTGTTTGTGGAGCTCAATCAATCAACAGTTATATCCTAACCATCATACACTCATCCTTTTGTTTGCTCTCTCGTTCTCTTGCGTCTGTGCACATGTACAAGAGTTAGATCTATTCATTTCAATTTCCAGCTCTGGGATCAAAGCAGAACATAACCTCTTTAAAAATGTTTCACCAGACAGACACCTGTAACCCAATTTGAGTCAAGACCTTTGGCCCCACCTCTGTATTGTGCCTGCCATTCTGGATGGGAAAGAGCTAATAATAAATGTGTTGATAACTTAGTCTGGACATATGCAGGAATTGTATGATTTGGCCTGTTTGGATGGGGCTTGAACTTTGCAATCATACAGAACATGTACTCCTGGAGCTTGCATATATGTCGAAAGTTTTGACGAGATGGAATCAAAATCTCTGGATGACTACGCGTCTGTTTTGTGTGGAAGGCCTATGAAAAATGTCAACTTTCCATACATTTCATAGCCGGATTAGGAACCAGATTTGTGTCCAGCCCACACCTCATCAGAAGGATGGATTTATTTTTAGGGCAAGCTTTAATGAAAAAATGTTTGTTTGCCTGCAGTTAGTAGTTTTACCTGTCACCAAAAGTACAAACCAATTAAATGTGTCAGGTTTGTCTTAAATTGCTTCCATGTATTAGGCATTTAGTGCCCAAGTATGGTATACCTAGTGCAAGTAGACCCAAGGTAGGTAATTTAATTTTTATATTGCACCATTGAGACAATGCTGTGGAGACCACAAAGCCTATAACACTAAAACACATTTGCAGTTTTGGAACCTCATGATAATATGGTTCCTTGCTGGGGGTTAATGTTTGCCTTTTGAGTGGTAGAAACTAGCCATTGTATATAGCGCCAAAATGAGTCAAACAAAAAAACCACATGTTCCTTAATATATCACTTGTGACTGACCAGCTACGCACATGGAGGCTTACATCCATTAAACACTGTGGTTGTGCAAGAAAACTGTATATTGCTTGTCTCCAAACTTCAAAAGAGTAAAGGGATCAAAAGCATATTTTTTAAAAGCTGTTATTTGTTACCCATGTTTGCGTGAGTTCTGATAAAAAGATATTTCACTTTGCCGTAAAATGTATTGGTTGTTGGTTTGAGCTTGATAGTAAAAGGCATGGTAATCAAATACTCCCAATGGCCATCACTCCTTCATGTTAACTGATTTTCTTCTCCTCTATGCCCCTAGTTTATCCTTTTCATTTTAAAATTGTGAAGAAGCATATATAAAAAAGAACTGGGATGAATCGTAAGACTGTATTCATTTTTTTTAAAAGCACTTCTACAATGGAAAGAGTAAGAATGTAAATATAGTCTGTTAGAATGGTGTTTATGCAAACCTCTCCTATGTCAAATGCATATTTACATAAAGACCTGCTGTGGTATTTTAGGAATGTGTATAAAACATATGCATATTATTGGCAGATGCATAGAGAGCAGTCTCTCGTTTGAAAACATATTGTAGGAGAAAATGACAATTCCCAATAAGAATTTGAGAGAAAATGTAAACCTCTTCATGCCATTCTGCATTACATTTTTTTCAACAGCAACTTAATGACGAGTTCCTGTTCATCGGATGATATAGACCCAGAGGACATCCAACTTGCGCTGGAGGCAGCGAAAATTGCTTCTCGTGAAAAGATCCGATCACGGTTTCACAGCAGCAGTGACCTCATTCACCGACTCTTTGTCTGCATCTCAGGTGCGTTCTGTGCATTGTCAGTAAGAAAGAATTGGGTGCAGTATGTACAGAGGAATGGTGAACTTCAGAGCCTTATAAGAACAGATGGGACAATGGGTTTCTCAAACTATTGGTAACCAGAACATTTATTGGTACTAATCAAATTACTTAACACTTCTCGAAAGCTAAAGGTTTGTAATCGTTTTGCTCAGCTCCCACCCTTGGTTATCTGATTAAACATGCCAAGTATGTCCTCCAGTGCGGACCTCCGGTGGCAGAGGTTACAAAGGCCACCCAGGTAGCTTTGGGGGGTGGCTGTGCTGATGTAAGGGGACAGGCAAGTGCATATAGCAGGAGGCTGAACAAGAAGTAAGAATATACAAGGTAATTGAGAACATGAAGAAACGACAGACCTCAATGGTAAACAAGAAGGAATGGGAACCATGAACTGGACAAACCGGAAGGAATCCCACCAAGGGTGTACACACAGGTTGGACGTGAGACTGCCCACAGATATAAGGGAAGATCAATGGCTCTTTGTATGTTACTCTTACAGATACCACACCCTGCAAGGCCATGGAAACGGGCAGCAAGAGTGGCTTCTGTATCTGGACCCTAAGTCACAAACAAGGAGTGTACTTACACAAGACAAGCTGGTGTGGGTCCAGCCGGAACATACAGTAGATGCCCTCTGTGGGAACTGAATGCAACACTGCTACATTCAATACACTATAGACTACAAGTAACATGAGACAAAGGAGGGGGCACAGATTGCCCGCTAGGGTATAGGACCCAACCTCTGTATAAATGAATACACGGAGGCACAGGTGTGGACACCATACAACACTTACCTGACACTAAGAGCCCCAAAAGGGAAGCAAGAGTTCAGAACAGGAACTAGTAAAGCAGGACACTATAGCACAGAGCTGGTGCCAGGTTGCTGAGGCCGGGAGCTGGTGCCAGGTAACTGAGCAGGATACAACAAGAAGACGGACTAATAGGGAAAAGCTAAAAGCAAGGAAATGGCAGAACAGGGAGAGTGCAGATCTCAGCCGGCAAGGCAATGCTTAGAGATATGGAGAAAGGCAGCAAAAGAAGGGAAGAGTCACAGGAAGAGCACAAGGCAAAATAGTCAGCAAGTCTGAGAGATTCCAAATGGGTCACAGCTGCACAAGGTTCAGAATGCAATGCAAAAACAAGGAATCTTGAGGTTGTGGCAGCTTATAACCAGTGCTAGCAGGGTGGAAATCCTGGGTGGAGCTGCATGGTTGGACTGCGCACAATCAGTCACAGGGGTGGTAAAAGGGAAACTCTGGAATTGACTTTTGGAGAGAATCCAGTGCTGACAAACACCAGTATTTTTAGTATTGAGACAAAAGCACAATAAATGCTGTGGCATGTTGAATGTTGCAGTCCATTGAAAGGAGTCTTTGTGCTTCCCGTCAGTGCAACCAGTGTGCATGTAACTCCGATTCCAAAAACATTTCCATATTCGGCTGCTGGGTTTTCCAGGTATCTTGCCGTCCATGTTTTCAGAAATACAGATTTGTGAAAAGAAATGTTAAATAATGATTTAAGGTCTTCTCTGGAGATTGTAGAGAACACATTGCAGATCTGCAGACAGCGCCACCAGAGGCAGAGCTGCAGAAAAATGTCATTCGGGGCTTCCCAGCCCTTCTCTCAGACCCAGGCAAGTAGGAGATATGGAGCCAGAGATTATGCTTCAGAAGAGAGCCCATCTGCTCAAGTATTTCATCTGAGGAAGTAGGTCTGCTGGTGCTTGGAGAAGCAATTTAGCAAGGGTCCTCTTGAATCCTTAGGTGCTGAATCGCCTGGATCTGACAACTCCTTTCTGTAAGGGTCTTGGTCACCTCTCATGATATGGCATTTATAACATGCCTGTACACAAGTGTTTCTAGGCGTGACAAGACAAGGAGGGGGAAACAAAGGGAGGACAAAATAATGATCTTACTAGACCTCATCATTGAGATCATGCAAGTGCGAGGGAAGGGGAGAAGTGCCAGGGGGAGGGAAAGGGGGAAGTGCAGCTAACTCACCTGTGCAGCCAGCGGGTGGCTCATAAATGCAGAGAGAAGAGACTGTAGGGGTTGCCGATACAGACCCTTAAGTGCTGGGGAGCCTGCAGGCCGTGCGAGGGCAACTGAACATGCAGGAGCCTGGGCCCGAGTTCAGAAGGTAACCAGTGTGCAGAGCAGTCGGTGCATCAGCAGGGGAGAGGAAGAGTGAAAGCAGAAGCAAAAAGGAAGGATTTGAGTTACTTCCGGAACAGGAGGTGGTTCTGCTCAAGTTTGAGAGAGGCAGGGAGGCTGTTCCAGAGGAAGGCCCCAGCCGAGCAGATTAATCTGCCCCCAACTCTCTGCTTGGAGAAGCGTCTGACCCTCAGAGATTTGGGAGTGGATGAGCTGAGAGCTCGAGAAGGAAGAGGTTTTGAAAGAGAAAGATGGAGGTAGAGTGGTCCCAGACCTCAGAAATCCTTGTGGACAATGTGAAGGGTCTTGAACCTGATCCTTTTAGCCATGGGTAGCCAGTGGAGAGATTTCAGGACTGGAGAGATATGATCCCTGGGCTTGAGGCCAAGGACATATCGTTGATTCTGATGCATACTCCCTTGACATGTGCTTGTACCTCCTCTGCCTCAATTACCTGCCTAAAGCCAACCAGGCCGGCCTGTCTCCTCTCTTAAGACTTCCTCGTTGTCCTCCTCGATCTCAATTTTCGGAACTCGTCTTTTCTTTTTCCAAGCACTCCTTGATGATCTATGTTGTCCTATTTTCTTTTACCGCTTCCATCTGTCATCTTCCGATATATTTCAGTCTTCTCATGTTCTCCCATCTCCTCCTGCACGTATCCCTTAAACTTCTCCTCACCATTACCAACCTCCTCTGTATTGTTCCCATCCTCCTCTTTACAGTCCCCAATGTTCTCCATATTGTCACTACTTTCCAAGTATCTTCTCTCACCTTCTTCACCTGTTACTTGCTTCGCTCATCAGAGCACCATCCGTTCTCTTTCTATGTTCAGCCGTAACCTCTAGACCTTTCACCTTCTTATTTTGGACCCCTTCTTTGCTTCTCGGGGCACTACCCTCTTTATAACTACTTCACTCCTCTAATTCTTCACCACTTTAGATGTCTAATTCTCTCAATTGGGCACCCTCCTCCTTTTTGTTCTACTTTCTATCTCAATGGTTTCTTGATCTCTACTACCGCCTCTCTTGATCTACCATACCTAACTCTGGGTATCAACTTTTGCAATAGTTTCACACTTTAGCTACCACTTGCTCACTCCTTACTAGCTGTGCCAGCTCTATAGGATTTTTCTCTCGTCACTTTCCCGGGTCTTGCCTCCAGTCTTCAGTATTTTCCAGCTTCATGGATCTCTTCTCCAAACACCCGGATCTTTATCTATATCTGGTCTCTCCTGGCTTGACCTCATCCTGCCTCTTGAGTCTTTATCCACATCCAATTCTCCCTTTCTTGGCCTCGTCCAGCCTCCTTGGTCAAGCCTTCTGTACCAGAGTCTTATCAATCCATTGCGTCGTCGTATTACCTTCTCCAAACCATCTCCTGTCTACGGAGGATAGCTCGGGGGCAATGTGCTCGCATTGGAAGCAAGATGACAAAGAGCACCAAAGGTTCAATCCCCGGGTCTGTGCTTAGAAACCTCTGGGAATTAACCGCCTTATGAATAACCTATCATATATACTTTGACCCTACCTTCCAGCCTCTCAGGTTCAAGGAGAGACTGGTGTGATAGTTGAGGTGAGGAATGAGCTCTTTATCTCTGCATCCCGCCAGCATTTTTTAAATCTACCTGCTGCTGTGTTGCCATTTTATCACCCTGGGAATCAGCGGATTCCAACTCGCCTGGTCTCTGTGAGGCCATTCCATCTCCATGCAGCCTTGTCGTGCTCTGCACTCTGGGATGCAATCTTTGCCTGGGAGCAGAGAAGATGCAATCTTGCCTCACTTGATGGTACATTTCAGGTCACGTGACCTTGTACTGTAGGTACATAAGCGTACTCTAAGGGTATCCTTAGCCCAGCTGGCCCAGTAAATGGAGGCGTAGTTAATGGTAAGTGTAAACACACTGGGCTATTGGGTGGCACTTGCACCACCTATAAGATGAAACTATTGCATTGAAGTACAGATGGGGAGGAATGGCATGTGAGGAGGGACACAGGTGGTAGGTGTTTATCACTGATTGCCCATGGCGATTTTCATCTCTGTTGTCAGTTCCCATCCAGTTCCTGGCCCTCGCCACCCAAAACAAATTCTCGTGGGAACTCTGAGCTTGCTTTATTCAAGCATTACCATCAAACGTTTCACTCTAAGTGCCTGCCAGTGTTTTTTCAAATCGGTCTTCTGAGAGTTAATGACTTAATTGAAGTTGTAAACACGCTACTGGTTTAATAAGAATGTGTTAACCAGGTCGGCCTTCAGCCACTCAATTTAAAAGCGCTATGTGCATCCTTTATTGGGGTCCTGTTAAAAACAAGCGATTTCAAAGCCAACAGTTTTGGCTTGTGTATAGGTATTGGGCATTTGCCAGTCACTGCTATTAGATGCCCAGGTACTCCCACCATTTTGCACCTGCTACCATTAATGGCTGGTTAATCCCACTATAGCAGTGCTTGGTAAGTGCCTTTCTCCAGCATTGGATCTTTCATGGATTCACATGCTGTGAATATTCCTCGTTGTCAGGCTGGGAACCTCAGTCATTTTAACTTTGCGTTTTCCTATGGAAAACTTCAACACTTTAGTGTCCTATCAATGTCCTTTTTGGGTGCTTTAAGCCCCACCAATAGGACAGAAGGTATAAATAGCCCAACCCCCGCGGCTTCCCTTCATATTTCAACCCTCTCCAAAGTGTTGGGATCACCTCGTGTTTGTTGAATTGTTTGCACGTGTTTGCACTACGGTGGTTTGCAATGTCTTCTGGTCAGAAGTCGTCTCTGGTCCAGCCCTGTGCGACTTGTGGGCTGAAGAAATTGTAAGAGGGGGGCGGGCATATGGACTGCATCTATTGCCTTTACCCGCATTGCTCTGCTGACTCTTGCGAGATTTGTAGAGGTTTCTCGCAGAAGACCCTTAAGGACCGCAATCGGCGGTTAATTTGTTGGCTTAATGATGGCACCTACGCTGCTTCAGAGTTTGGGTCGGTGAGGAGCTTGTCCTCTGAGCGGCCTGTTCAGGTGGAGCATCGCCGGGCGGAGTCGGCTGAGCCTCCAGCAAAGAAATCTCGGCAGGCTCCTGGGGCAGAGGTCGGAAAGAGTGGTGAAGCCTCTTCAAGTAAGCACCTGTTGAAGGGTGCTTCTTCGTCCAAGCATGGTCGCTACACAAAAGCCCAAACTGTTGTCATTGCCAATGCTTGTTTACAGTGCACTGTTGCTTCCTGGAGAGGCTAGTGCTTCAAAAATCCTATACATATCTACAATGTTCCTCTATCTACAATGTTCCTCTACTCTACTGTGTAGGTACCATGTGTTGCTATAGCTTCGTTCTCATTTAGTTTATAACCCTTTGCCAGCTGTATAGGTAACTATATCTAGGGCTCCTGTGGGGACTCTTGTTACTCCCAGTTCTCTGTGCTTGCATAACGTACTTTATGGACAAGGGTGTGCAAAATGTATGCTTCCAAACATCCATTCAGCAGTTTATAAGCCAATTGATATTCATGATCGAATTGTGTAACACAATAATAATAACTTACCTCGGTCATCCTTTCAACCAACTTTCCTGTTTGCACTTGTAGAGATTTAGCTATTTTAAAATGTTTCAAAATTAGTTTTTCAGATTTTAGATTCTTATTTCCCTATATTAATCTCATTTATTTGTTAAATCTTTTGTTTTCTCTGCATGTTTACTTATTGTATGCCCCTTCTATTCTTTTGTGGATACTATTTATCAAACATACATCACTTTATTTCGGTTATATATTACTGGGCATCACCGGTCAGGCCCTGGCATAGCTGACCCCTTTCCTCTGACCGACCCTCCTAGGTCCAACTTGGGTCCTTCCTCTCCGCTATCTTTTTCTCTACCTGCAGTGTCCCCCAGGGGTCTAACCTCTCTCCCTGGCTGTTCAACCAATACCTGGCACTCCTTGCCCACCACATTGCCGCTCTCTGCCGCTTTCTGCCCCAACTTTCCGTGCTATGCGGATGACACTCAGCTAATTTTCAGGTTACCCGACGGCCACCTCTTCTCCGTCCCTCATCTGTCTGCCTGCTATCCAGGAGTGGTGTGCCGCCAATGACCTCTGCCTTAATGCCAGTAAGACTGAGATTCTCCTCATCGACGCACCCGCTCCCTCCTTTCCTGCAGCTCTCTGGCCGGCCTCTCTTGGCCCTCTTCCTGCTCCCACCTGCAAGGCTAAAAGCCTCTGGGTCATCTTCGACTCTACACTCTCCTTTTCTCCTCACATCTCTGACGTCTCTAAGAAGTCACATTACCAGCTGCAACTCCTCAGAGGTATTCTTTCCTCTCCTTCCCCCAGAAGCTCACTGTCTCCAGAGCGCTAGTTCTCTCTCTAGGCTGGACTACTGCAACAGCCTCTTTCTAAATCTGCCTGCCTCTACTCTCTGCCCTCTGCCACTCATCCAGAACAGGACTGCAAGACTTGTCCTTGGCCTTAAGCCCAGGGATCGTATCTCTCCCGGACTGAAATCTCTCCACTGGCTACCAGTGGCTGCGAGGATTAATTCAAAACCCTCTGCATTGTCCACAAGGACTTCTGGGGCACGGGGCCTCAATACCTTCAACTCTCTTCCTAAATATCTTCCTTCTTGAGCTCTTTGCTCATCCGCCTCCAACTTCCTCAGGGTCAGTCGCTTCTCCAAGCAACAAGTTGGTGGTAGATATTTCTTCAGCTGGGGTGGAGAACTATCTCTGGTTTCGGAAGCACCTCAAAACCTCTTTGCTTCTGCTTTTTCTCCTACCCTCCTCAGCGGACCTCCTGGCTTTAAACCTGGACTGCACTGGTTACCTGGGCACCCTCTGATCTCGGGGCCAGGTCCTCCCCCGCCAGTCTCGCACACCTGCACTGCCTGCCTGGCAACCGCCGCACTTGTGGACTGTTTCTGTATCCCTGCAGTCCCCCTATCAGCACTTGACCCCTGATGTCTGCACTTGCCCTTGCACTTGCCACTTGCTAGCCGTTACCTCACTTATTGCTATTATCTATTCCCATGTACTGCACTGTCCCTCCCCCCCATCCCATGCCCTGCGCGATCTGACTGACACCTGGCCTAGTAGGATCATTGTCTGTCATCCCTTTGTTCCCCCTCCCTTTCCTTGTCTCGCCTTGAAACACTTGTGTATAGGCGTGTTATAAATGCCATCGTATCATAAACCATGAAAGTGCACACAGCTTAATCATAAAACCTAATCTTATTAATAAAAAAACATATATTCGACAAATCCTTGCAAATACAACACTTAATAACATCAATGGAACCTGCAATTTTGCACATTAACCTCCCTTTCTTTTCTTTTTTAGATTTTTTAAAATCACTATGATTTTAAAGACATACAATATAGACACTTCAACTACTACATGTTGTACTGTATCAACTCATCTAATTATTACACTAACCATAACATTTTATTATCTTATCAACTATAATTTAGTCCAATATGTTAATACAACACATTAGCAGAGATTGCAAAGCTAGAAAACACATACCTAACAAACACAAACAAGGCATAGTTCCTTATTATTTCCCTATCCTTCACATCTTACCAACCCTTTATTATAAAGATACTTGCCTCAACTATACAGTTCATAAAAAAGGTCCCCATATCTGATTATTTGCTCTCTTGTTCCTGTGTTTTCATCATAACTCTCTCATAACTAGCCAGGATTCGCAAAACGGACAACCAAGCCTTCACATCTGGATTTTTCCTTGATTACCATACCCTCAAACTGCTTGGCAGCCACCATCAATACTCTGTTAATCCACTCACCAAGTTCCTGAGCGACCATACACCTCCCAGTATTTTAGATCAGAAATGAGAATGACTACCTTGGTAGTTCCACTCCCAGTATTATGTCCAGCCTGTTCAAAACCTCGCCCCAAAATCCTGCCACTCTCAGACAATCCCACACCATGTGTAATAAAGTACCCCCTTTTTAGCCACAACCCCAGCATGAGTCATCATTAGCTATGCCTAAATTAACCATCCATGCCGGGTACCAGTATAGACGACACAAAATCCTTTGACTTATATATATATTAAGTTCAAATGCATTTTAGAATTTGTGCCAATTATCAAGTTATCTCAATCTTTTTTAGTTATGTCCTTGCCCAGTCCCTTCACCCATGCCTGCCGAAGGTTCTCCCATTAAGTCACACATTAACACTCCATTGGCATCAACTTCAGATAGATCGAGACAATACATGGAGAAGAACAAAATATGTTGCAGGCTGTCGGCCTCTTCCATAGGGCTGTTTAACATTCCCTGTCTGTGTAAGAAGAGAAGAGATTCCAGTTGTATAGAACGACCATGCTCTCTCTCTCTCTCTTCCCTAGACAAAATGTTGTTCTGAGCGTGTCAAAAGGGACCATTTGTCCATCTTTACACATATCCTGCACCCTTAAAATACCTCTTTAACCAACTCTGCCAGCATAAAGTATTGTAGCCCCAAGTTGTGCCATAATGATGCCTCATAACAAATCCATATACTTTCTCCTCCATTGGTCGTAAAAGATCAATTTTCCCCATTGTTTATACATCTTGCAAAGAGTATGGCCGAAATGTATTTTTCTACAATCGTGCACTATGGCATACAATTATTCCTTTCATTAAAGTATAATGCTGCTTTCTTCAATACAAACCCCCTGCAGTAATCCTCCAAATTTGAATGATGTAAAGAACTTTGGGCAAAAGTTCTTTACATCATGCAATGCAATGCAAGGTCAATGCAATTTGTATTGCATTGACCTTAGCCCAATGATTGAGCATTAAATAATCCCATTTTAACACATCCTTCTCAATTATCCTGGCTACATTAAATTCTACCATCCTCTTCAAATCCCGAACTAGATGGACCCCCAAATACTTCACACTTTCCATAGCCCACTGACAATTCCATGAACTTAAGTCACTGCGCGGATGAGTAACATACAGTGGAAAAACCACTGATTTCTCCCATTTGATCTTGTGACCTGACAGGCAACCCACTTCCTCAAACATACTCTTAAGCTTATCACCACCCTCTTTTGGGTTAGCCAATATTATCGTTATATCATCCGCTTAACATAGTACTTTAATTTCCTTATCCTCCACTCTAAGCCCTCGTAGTTCTTGTTCCTGTCTGATATAAGCTATCAAGGGCACTAATGCCAGATTAAAGAGGAGGGGCGATAACGGACACCCCGGTCTCGTACCCCTAGTCAGTGGAAAAGAAGCAGAGAGCTCTCCATTTACCCATATTCTTTCACTGGTTGAGGAGTGCAAAGCTTTAATAGTTCTCAGAAAAGCATTTCCAAAACCCATTTTCTTAAGCGTGTAATCTAGAAAGCCCCAATTGACTCTATCGAATGCTTTCTCAGCATCCATAAAGAGTAATAGAATATTCCCTACTTCATCTTTAGGGATCCCCATTAAATCTATAATAGTTCTAATATGATCGTAGCCATGCCTCCCACGCATAAATCCAACCTGGGAGTGCTCAATTAGTCCTCCAATGCACATGTCCAGCCGATTGGTCAGTATCCTGGTAAATATTTTTGCATCCACGTTAAGCAATGATATTGGCTTGTAATTCTCACATTTAGTATGATCCCTACCTGGTTTTGGGATTACTGTTATACACGCCTCCCGAATCGTTGGACACAACTCCCTCTGTCATAACATGATTATATAAGCTACATAGCAACAGTGCTAATTCGGGCCACACAGCTATGTATAACTCGACTGGTAGCCCATCCAGGCCTGTGGATTTACCTACATTAAGCTGATCAATAGCTCTTTATATCTCCTCCTCCGTGATCGGATGATCAATTGGTGTTGCTTGCTCTGTAGTCAACTTTGGCAATTGAATTTTCCTAAAATCATTTTGTCTGTCAGAAATTGGATTTCAGCATACAAGGATGTATAAAAGTTCCTGAAACATTCACACATATCTTCCCTTTTCACCATTGATATTCCATGCTCATTCACTATTTTGTTAACAAATGACTTATCCATCAAACACTTCACTTTATTGGCAAGTAATCTACCGCCCTTATCTTCCTGTTCCCAGTACTTCTGCTTCATATAGAACAGGCCTTTCTCACTCTACACATCCAAGTCATTCTTCAGGGATTTCCACACCCTTTCCATCTCCACCTTATCCTCACTACTTCTTGACAATCAAAATGTCTTATTCCATATCCCCATTTTCCTTGTACGGGATGTAATATTCATCCATTCCCACCGAATAGGCGCCCAGAAGCTATCCCAGACCACTGATTAATCAGCTGGGCCTTTATTTCATAAAAGGACTTGAGAAATGATTTTAAAGATGCCAGCACATTTTGATCCTTTAATGTGTTTTTAAATGCCATCTTGATGTAGCCGACCTTACACCACCTAGCTCTAACTTCAACTTAATCATAGAATGATCCGATAGACCATGTTCCAGTGTCTCTACTTCAACAGCCTTTCCAATTTTTCAGAGATTAAAAAATAATCTATTCTAGAGTATGAATCATGGACTGGTGAAAAGAAAGAAAACTTCCTTTCCCCAGGATGTAAAGTTCTCCATATATCAGCTAAGTCAAAACTATTCAAAAGGTCTCTAAAAGCTCTATTTGAACTCTCTGCCGTGTATCGGCACTGTGCCGAACGATCCAACATATGATTGAGGACACAGTTAAAATCACCTCCCAATATAATATGCTCGCCACACATGTTCTGCAACTTAGATAATATTTTTGTGAAAAAGTTGTTCCCCGCAGCACAGGGACAATAGAGGGATCCTATTGTAATTAGATTCTCTTCATACTCTACAACAACCAAAATCACTCTTCCTTCATCATCCATAGTCTCTCTCTCCACACTCATATCCAGTCCTCTGCAAAAAAGTATTCCCACTCTTCTTTACTTAGAGACATAACAACTTAACACCACCTTATTATACCTTGTGTTGGTCATCAGACTTTTCGATTCTTCCAATAAATTATTTTCTTGCAAAAGGACCACATCCGCATTGTCCCTCTTTAGTCTGGGTTACCTCCTTCCTTTTCCGGGAATTATTTAAACCTTTAACGTTCCATGAACAGAATGTCAACTTGCTCATCTCACTGCCTACTCACCCTGTTCTTCCCTTTTATATTCCCCTTCCTCTGATTAACATGTACAACTCTTGAAAGTTTAAAAATGGCCCAAATAATACACAATTGTATCTATACTCTTAAATTCTGATTAGGGAACCTAACCAAAGCCAGTCGGATACATGCACGTACCAGCTTCTGACGTGATACATACTTACATACCAAACAGACAGCAATCATATAACAACATAAAACAGAAACACTTACTAAAACATACACAGATGAATTCCAAAATAACTTTGCCTTCGCATTCTGCGTCTTCACAGAATTATTTTGAGCCACAATATTTACACCATAACAATTGTTATTAAATCTCACGATTTAGACTTATTATTGGTTAAGGAAACGTGGTTTTTTGAATCCTCTCCTATCTCATTTCTTGAGTTGGTCCCAGATAATTATTTAAATATATTAACAGGGTCTCCAAAAAAGGTGGAGTTATTGCAGTCATTCATAAGGCTGCATTACCCATTTCACATATACATGCCCTTGATTGGGGTGATGATGCACAAGTCGAAAAAATTATCTTTCAGAACCCCCCTAAAGCTACTATCCATGTAGTGTTGGCCTACAGAACTCTGGATCCTTGTAAACATTTTCTGGAGAACCTTGATGCCTTCCTCAGTAGTGAGGGGAGCAAATATAAGGAAATGCTCACAGAAGGTGACTGGAATATCTGGTTAGATGACCAGACAAAACCGGACTCTGAAGAACTATGGGATTTACTGAATATCCATAGTCTTCACTCATTGGGAGCACAACCTTGCATATAAAGGGTCTTTGTTTGGATGTCATTATAGCAAGAGGTGAGCATGCTACTATGAAGGATATTGTGCCAGTTTACTGGTCTGACCTTTTTGTGAAGTTTTTTTCACTGAATTTGCACAATTGGGTTAAAGCCAATACCAAGGATAGATTGGCTATACACTCCCGGAAAGCCAAGGATTTGGATAAAATCACTGGCAATGGAATTACTGGGGCTCTTGCTCCTATCAATTCTGCACTTTTGTGCAATGATGTTTTCACAGCAGGAGCATCAATCATGATTTGCAACAAAACTGCACTGTTAAAACCGAAAACTAAGTTTCCCAAAGTTGGTTTTCACAGAACCTGCATCATTTGCGTAAACTAGTTAGCAGGACTTATCAGACTTGGCAAAAGAAGCCAACTTTGGAGAACAAAACTCAAGCTAAGAGTGCCTTACTGGAAAATAAGCTAGCTATTTTGCTGGCGAAGAAAGACTTTTTGGGTAAGAAACTTAAAACTGCCAGTAATCGACCAAGGGAGCTGTTTTCCATCATATCCAAATGTTGTAATCCAAATTGCAAAGCAGTATTGCCTGATTCCTCTGTGGTGCAGGCTAATCTTTTTTTATTCCTTCTTTGTGGATAAGATCGAAGGTATAAGGACATATATCGAGCAGGTGGCTATTACAAACCCAGCTGCGTTCCTGCACAATCAACCAGTGGGCAATTCGAAATGATCTACAAAGCCAGATGCTAATGCCCATTTTTCATTTTCATCTGGTTGCTGAAGATATATTTCAACTTATGATGACCCTTTAGGCCACTATTGATTCTTTATCTACTTTGCCAGCTTATGCAGCAAAGAGATTGGTGCAGGATCTCACCCCATTCATGACTAGGTCAAGTGGGACTGTTCCAGAGAGTTTAAAGCTCTCAATTGTTTCGACCGCTACTGAAAAAGCCGTCATCGAATGTGGAGATTCTCCAAAATTACCGTCCCATTGCAGGGCTTCCATGGCCAGCTAAAATTCTTGAAAATGTAGTCACTAATCAGCTAAAGGAATTTGTTCAACGTGAATCTTTACTGGGCAAGTTCCAATCTGGATTCAGACCAAAATACAGAGCTGAGACTGCTCTCTTGGTTGTACAGGATGAATTGTTAAGGACCGCGGACCAAGGGGAACTTTCACTTTTGGTAATGTTGGACTTGTCTGCAGCCTTTGACACAGTGAATCACGGCATCCTTTTGGAACGATTGCAGGGGGCAGGAAGAGTTTCCGACCTGGCATTGGGTTGGTTTAGGTCTTTTTTGACTGACCGTCAACAGCGAGTGAGATTGGGGGAGTTCCCGTCGGACCTCATTAAGCTAAATTGTGGAGTCCCGCAGGGATCCTGCCTATCCCCACTGCTATTTAATTTGTATATTCGGCCACATTTAGGAAATTCTGAGACACTATGGGTTGAATTGCCACTCGTACGCAGATGATGCCCAGATTTTTATCCGAGTTGTTAACTTTGGAGAAGCATTCAGCAGACTGGGATAGTGCTTGGAAGAAGTAAGTGGTTGTATGTCAAAGAACCACCTACAGCTTAATGCAGCCAAGACCGAACTTATTTTGTTCGGACCAAAGTATATGCTGAATACTGCTAAGAAATTGCCTATCCCATGCTCTTAGGCAAAAATGATTCACTTTAATTAGCATAACTGTTTGAATTTCTCTTCTCTACAACTCTCTCTCTCGGCGCCTGGATGCCCACGGGCTTTGCCGCGGTACAAGCTCAATAACAATAACAAAAGCCTACAATTTGTATCTAAGATTAAAAAAAAACCTGGGTTGTGTATGGCAAGAGGGCCTTGGTAGTGAGGCCTAGGTGGGAGCAAAGATCCAAGTGGTGCATTTTGCCCAGAGACTGCTACGCCAAGTGCTTCCCTACATACCTAAAGAAGATCATGCATCTGTGGTGGGCGCATTAACCAGCGCCCACCTGGACTATTGTAACAGTCAGTTGTTGGGTGTCCCATCTAAACCACTTCAGTGACTTCAGAAAGCGCAGAACGCAGCTGTTAGAATGATATTCAAGTTGAGTAGAACCGCTCACGTGTCCTCATTTCGACGCGAGCTACATTGGCTTTCAATTGAAGATAGTATCAGGTTTAAAACAGCCTGTATTGTTTTTAAATGTGTAAATGGTATCGCCCCCTTGTATTTCAGAGAGCTAATTCGCCGTACGACCCTGAGACAGTTACGCTCCAGTGATGGTCATCTTTTGGCTATCCCCCACTCGGTATACAAATCTCGGGGTGACAGAAGATTCTATGTTTTTGGTCCAAAGCGCACACTCCATGCACCTAGAGCAAGGACAATGAGCTCACGTCTTCAGTTTCGCTGAGCATTAAAGACCTTCTTTAGATAGCAAGGCCTCTGCATTCAGGGGGTCCTGCACGGATTCACTTGTATCCTTGATCAATTGTTGTCTGCTGCGCCGCTATACGGTTTATTCTGTTTTGTGCGCATTATAAATATCAATATCAAATATCAACATATCAAATTGTTCAGAACTAAACCCTCCCCAATCTGCGCCTCTACTTATTAGCACTATATACTTCGCACATACCCCCACCCCCTTTTCGACTCACCACTAATGACACATGAATTCTGTTCCCACCCAGACTTACTTCATTGGCAGCCAACAGCTTGTTTGCGTGTTATCATTCAAATAATACCACTCAAGCCCTTCAATTAACCTTTTCAATCCCATTAATGTCCCGGTACCTTCAAGGCACAGAATTGGCTATAAAATTAAGTTTTCTCACCAGCCTCTCATTATAGTCTGCTAATATCATCCATCATTTCCCCCTTGCAATTTATTGCATGCACGTTACTCCAGTTCCTTCAATGTCATTACTTCCGCCAACACCACTGTTTGCCTAACAACCTTCCAACTTTGTTTTCTTTTTATAATCCCACATTACTATCCACAAAGGATTGACCGTGTTCTCATTTTAGTCTTTTAGAACGTCTTTCCCTTGATGAGTCTTCAAGCAACACATCTTTCCCATATTGAGCTACCTCATCCCTATTACATTCTATGTGCAGGCAACACTCTGCAACATAGCTCACACAGTTTGCTGAATTACATAATATTGTAGCTATAAAATTCTGAATTAAATTATCTAACCTCAAGATATCATATTTATGCAGATCTTACCCTACAAGTAATATACAACATTGCCTCATAAACATGGCTATAGGGAGGGGAGACCAAAGCTTGCATGGCATGTCAATTTCTAGTCTTGCCTCCATCACTATTCCAGAAGTAGCCCTATAGCCAGCAGTGGTGTCTTTCTTCTTTTCCGATTAGTCTGATTGTCCCTACAAAATCCATCCCAGTCAAACCAAGACTCCATCCTGGGTTCATGAGGGAGTGACATAGCTCAACATCCAGACAGTAGGTATCTTTGCATTAACTATACATACATGTATAAAACCATATATATAAGAATGTGAGCATGGGTGCGTTGGCCAGGTGTACAGTTGGCTATTCCTCTTTGCACATCAAACACTCCTACACACATTATCCATCTCCCGGTGTCCCCTTTGAACTCATATTCCAGTGCAGCAGCTACAGTCCGCTGCCAAGAAAAGTATCTGAAAAGTCAGGCAAACTTGAGATCCAGGTGTTTCAAGAGGCATACGACCACTCCTGTCCTCTGAGTGATCCCTGCTGGTGTCGGCTCATGCAAGCAGTGAATTTAGCACACTACCGGCCTCAGACATTTTATACACCACATAAAACTGCCCCCCATGCCCGATCGATGAATAAATGCAGGCATCAGATCTAACCCATGTTGTTCTCTTGCATGTACATAATGTATGTCTCGAGTGCCTGAGCTCTTGGAGTGTGCCTGTAATTACCCCTGGCCAATCGCAACTTCAGAGCCCACTTAGACAATTGAAATGTCATTGGGCTAGCCCACCTGTTTTAGCATTATTAGCACATAAAAGTAGAAAGGAGTCACCACAGAGCACCCTTTGGGAGAGGAGTGCACTCATAAAACCCAGAGTTTCGGCTGCAGCAGCATAAGGTTCCACGAAACGTATTTTCCCAAATAGGAGCCCCGTTCCGTTTCACGGACAAACATGGCCGTAATAAAACTAGAACGTGTTGGGCGCAAGGGGCTTCTCACAGCTTAGCCAATGCGCTTCTTAAATGAAGGAGACCATGGCGGAAGCGCGGCTTATGAGTGGCCAAGCGTCGGAGAAGCTGCTAGATATCGCCCACAGCTTACCTTCTCTCGACTCTGGAGTCATAGCAATCAAATTGAGAATCCATAAGAATCCTCTCCAACCCTGCACCAAAAGTTCACCTCCACTGCTGTACAGCTCAGAATGCCTAAAGCCGGATGCCCAGATGGCGTTATCCTAAATTCCACGTTGTAGAATCTCCGAACCGCAAGTCGATCTCCATACTTCCTGAAATGACATGCGGCAGTACAACGCCGGGTCCTTTACTCTAATTGCTCCGAGCCAGAGCATATAAAAACCGTTCGGAAAAAGATTAACGGTTTCAAAGACTGCATACTTTACTGTACCCAATATTTTAATATATATTATGTAGTTAAAAATGAGGGTATATAAAGGAGAAATGGGAGTTTGCAGCTACCCCTGTTCAAAGGCGTATTTGGGGTAGGTACGAGTGCAGCAGGCTATGTTTAACAAATACTAGCCAAGAGGTCACAAAGCAGGAGGATTATAGTTCAAAAAGGTTTTAACTTTAATTAGTGTACTGACAAACATCTAAAAGGTGCAGGCCTATAACATAACAGACATTGAAAAACAAATGAGACCGTAGGGCTGGAGCAAAAATACATTTTAGCTACACATTGTAGTGAAGGTTAGTAGCATGGGTGTTTGTACAAATTCATTTCTCCAGCATGGGGTCTGGCATGGATTCACATGCTCATGAATATTCCCCGTCGTCAGGCTGGGAATCCTCGGTAAAGAAAAAACCAGTATCAGTTTCGTTTCTGATCTGTCTTTCGTAGTAATAACCAATCACTGGTCTCTGCGTCATACTGACCCCAGCCAATGACTGCCCTCTACCTAAGCACCGCCTCTGGCAGCCATCTTCAGATTTTTACCGCACGTTCATGTGTTGGGATCCTCGTGCTATTGCTCTCGAGCGTTAGTGCTATTTTTTCGCGCTTTTTCACAAAAACTTCGATTCTTTCGGTCAAAAGAGCCTCAAGCTCCACCGATCCTACATCCGATCAACGGGGACCCGTGTCGGATTCATCTGTGCCCCTCAAGGGTGAAGATTTCGTCGAGCTACACTTCGGAGGACTCCAGAAGCTTCTCAGGCCCGGTCTCGGAGATGGCCCAGGAGAAGGGAAGCTCGACGCCCGGAAAGCTGTTCAGGGCCTGCCCTGGATGCCAGCTGCAGAACGTCTTCAAGGAGGACGAACACTCTTTCTGCCTTTACTGCCTTCATGGGGACAAGACGCACGTGGAGAAGGACTGTGCGTTTTGCGGCAACATGTCGGAACGGACCATGAAGGACCGCCATCAACGTCTCGCCAGCTGGCTGGAGGGTAAGAGCCCGTCTGGCGAGAAGAAGAAGAAATCTGAGCGGTCTTCTAAGACCTTTGAGGGCGCCCCGGCGACGGGGGCCCAACATAAGGCCAAGCACCGCGAGTCCGCTGGCACCGGGAGCGCCGAACGGTCGGGCTCTACGGGCGCCAGGCAGGGCGCACCCTCCCCGGCACCATCAACCACGAGCCAACGCTCTGGGTCGGGTAAGAGGAAGGCCGAGCACCCGGCGGAGCTCCTGGAGAGACCCCGGTCGAGCTCTAAGGCAGAGGAGGAGCGTGGCAGTGCCCCCTCCCTCAAGGATAAGGCGGTGAGCGCACCTAAGGTGGTGAAGGCCTTGATCCATTCGACCAAGCCCTCTATCGAAACGGTCGCGGCGGCCCTGGCCCAGCCTGTGGAGGCTGCACCAGTGGTGGCGGCCTCGGGGCCCAGAATCTCCCTGCCTCCTCGGAGGGAGTCTTCTTTCGTGCCCATCGATAGGACCCCCGTGAAACCCTCCGTGGGGAAGAAAGGGGGGCAGGGCGTCGTCGTAGATTCGGCCTCAACCTCAGAAGAGGAACTGATCGAGGTCTTAAGCCACGGCCTAGGCGTGGAACAAGACCAGCCCGTCGGAATGGGCCCCGACGCAGGTGACGACGACGACATCGTCGAGGATACCGACGGGGCCCCTGCTCGCCCGTCGGATTCCCCTCTGCCAGCGCCGCAAGACAACTCAGCGGCCATTTTGTTGGCTATACAGTCCTTATGCTCCGAGATAAGGACGAGACTACCGTTACCGACGGAGGAACCTCTCCCGTCGGGGGATCCAGAACCGGGACCTTCTGGTGTTCCCCCTACCAAGAAAAGAAGGATCCATCCACCGCCTCCTTTTCAACCGTCGCGCCCCGTCCAGCCCTCCTCCCCGTCCACCCGAGGGGATGATACGGGGACTGACACGGCAGCGACGGGTACGGACGACGAGGCATACGACGAGGATTTTCCGTCGTCGCCTCCCACCAGGGCTTCTCCGCCCGACGAGATTGGATCGTTCCACTCAATGATCGCCAGGGCATCCGAGCTTTTCCAACTCTGCCCTGAGGAGAAGAAAAAGGAAGGCTTCCTTTACCAACGGCGCGAGACCAAGAGGAAGACGGTCCTCGCAGTGCCTCTGTTGGACGACATTTGGGATGAGGGCCTTTCCCTCCTCAAGAACCCTTCCACGACGCCAGCGAAAAGAGACCGGTACGAGAAAAAGTACCGGGTCCCGGACTCGGCCCCCCTATGCCTGCGGGCGCAGCCTACCCCGGACTCCGTCGTCTCCGCGGCAGCCAGGAAGAAAGCGGGGGGGGGTGCGGCCTCCACGTCGACTTCCCCGCCGGACGGCGAGGGAAAGAAATTGGATGCCATGGGACGCAGAGTCATCTCGTCGGCGGCGACGACGATTAAAGCGGCCAACGCCTTGGCTATCGTGGCCCGCTACGACAGGGAACTCTGGTACAAGATAGCTCCCCTGCTGGATTTTCTGCCGGACGACAAGAGGGCGGAGGCCCTTGAGATCCTGCAGGAAGGTGAGGTGGCCTCGGACCACGCCATCACCGTGGCGACGGACATCGCCGACACTGGGTTCCGCCAGATGGGCAACGGCGTTTGCCTTCGACGTCGCGGATGGCTCAAGGCTACGGACTTTCGGCAGGACGTCCAGACCAGGGTCCTGGACATGCCCTTCGACGGGAACAACCTGTTTGGGAAGACAGTGGACGATTCCCTTCAGGCCATCAAGGCGGATACTGAGACGGCCCGGGCCCTTGGAGTACTGCAGCAACGGCGGACGCCCTTTCGGAGCGGCGGAGGCAAGGGCGCCTCCAAAGGTTCCGGCGGCGGTTTCGCTTCCTACCGTCAAGCGGCCCGCTCGTCGTCGCAAGAGGCCTACAGAGGACGAGGCAAGTCTGGCGGCCCCCGCCGTCGTCGCCAAGGAGGCCAAGGCGGCAAGGCCGCGTCCAAGCAGGATTGAACCGGCCGTGGGGTCGGGCCCCCACCGAAGCACCCCGGTGGGAGGCCGGCTGGCGGGCTTCGTCAGCGTGTGGGAGTCCATCTCCACCGACCGTTGGGTGCTGGACGCCCTGGCCCGGGGCCACGCGCTCGAGTTTCAAAGAAGGTGCCCGCGCGTCCCCCCCGTGGCCAGGAAAGAACTTCACGTCCCTCAACTTCTCCTGGAGGTAAAGGCGATGCTCAGAAAGGGCGCCATCGAACTCGTCCCAAAGAGGCTTCGGGGCTCCGGAGTCTACTCGCGTTACTTCCTCGTGAAGAAGAAGACGGGAGGATGGCGCCCCATCCTGGACCTGCGACGCCTGAACAAGTTCATCAAGGTGCAGAAGTTCCGGATGGTCACCCTCCAGCACGTCCTGGGTCAGCTGGAGGAAGGAGACTTCCTATCGTCGTTGGATTTGGAGGATGCCTACTTCCACATTCCCATCCTAAAGGGGCACCGAAAATTCCTCAGATTCGTGGTCCAAGGGCGTCATTACCAGTTCAAAGCCCTTCCCTTCGGACTGCGGTCGGCACCCAGGGTTTTCACCAAGTGCCTCGCACCGGTGGCGGCGCAGCTGCGCCGCGAGGGGATTCACGTCTACCCCTACCTGGACGACTGGCTCATCCGCGCCAAGACGAGGGAGCTCGCCGTGGTCCACACGGCAAGGACCGTCCAACTCCTCACGGACCTGGGATTCTCCGTGAACTACGCCAAATCCCACCTGGTGCCCGCGCAAGTCGCACTGTTTCTGGGAGCGAGGCTCGACACAGTGTCCCTTCTGGCCTCCCCGTCGGAGGAGAGGACCAGGACCATCTTGGGCAAGGTGCAACGGATGTTGGTGGCCGACGCGGCCAAGGTGAGGTCCATCAAGTCCCTCCTCGGGATGATGTCTTCCTGCATCTACCTCATTCCCATGTGCAGGCTCCGGATGCGCCCGTTGCAAGAGTTCCTGGATGCGCGCTGGATCCAGACGACGGGCAGCTTCGAGGAAAGGATCAAGCTCGACGAGAGTTTCCGACGAGCGATACGGTGGTGGGGCACCCGCGCGCATCTGACGGCGGGCATGGACTTCCAGACCCCAGCCCACCAGGTGACTGTGACCACGGATGCCTCCCTAGAAGGGTGGGGAGCGCACACCGAAAATCTGCACGCAAGGGGACTCTGGCTCCCGACGGAGAAGTCCCTGCATATCAACGTCCTGGAGCTCCGTGCAGTGTTT
Source organism: Ambystoma mexicanum (assembly GCF_040938575.1). Classification (NCBI taxonomy): domain Eukaryota; kingdom Metazoa; phylum Chordata; class Amphibia; order Caudata; family Ambystomatidae; genus Ambystoma; species Ambystoma mexicanum. Next base: position 1,417,441,601 of record NC_090937.1, read on the forward strand.
TGGGCCCTCAGGTCCTTCCTTCCGTCCCTCAAGGGCAAGGTGGTGAGGATCTTCACCGACAACACCACCACCATGTTTTACATCAGGAAACAGGGCGGAACCAGGTCCCCAGCGCTGTCCAAGGAGGCGCAGGACCTGTGGCATTGGGCCGTCGCCCAAGGGATTCTTCTGGTGCCGTTTCATCTGGCAGGGATAAAAAACACCATCGCCGACTCACTCAGCAGGGAGCTGCGCTCGTGCCACGAGTGGGAACTACGGCAGGATCTGGTGGATCGCCTCTTCCGACGGTGGGGCACACCCCAGATCGACCTGTTCGCGACGGCGACGAACACCAAGTGCCGGAGGTTCGCCAGCAGGTTTCCCCAGACGAGGAGCATGGGCGATGCTTTCTCGTTCCCCTGGGAGGGCCTGTTCCTCTACGCGTTCCCTCCCTTGCCTCTGCTAATCCGGCTCGTCAACCAGCTCAAGAGGTCACGGTGCAGGATGATCCTCGTCGCACCTGCGTGGCCGAGGCAGATATGGTTCCCGGACCTTCTGGACTTGTCGGCGTCCCCGCCAATCAAGCTGCCGGCGGACGCGGATCTACTCTCCAGGGAAGGAGGCGCCATCCTCCACCACGACCCGAAGTCGCTGAACTTGCAGGCCTGGCTCCTGCAGCGCTAGAGTTTGGAGGATACGACATACCGGCCGATTGCAGAGAGGTTCTTGCAAAGGCCAGGGCGTCCTCGACTCTTAAATGCTACGGACACAAATGGAAGAGGTTCTCTGTCTGGTGCCACGCACAGAAGGTTAACCCTCTACGGATTACGGCTCCCCAAGTGCTGCCGTACCTGCTGACGCTGGCCAAAGCTGGTCTGGCACACGCGTCCATCAAGATTCATCTTGCTGCGATCTCCCGATACACCAGAACCACGGGCCGGACGTCCTTGTGGTCTCATCGTCTGGTGAAAGAGTTCATGAAGGGACTGTTCAGATCGTTCCCGCCGGTGAAGGCTCCGGCCCCGGCGTGGGAGCTCAACGTGGTGCTGACCAAACTCATGGGACCTCCGTTCGAGCCTCTGCACTCGGCCCCGTTGAAGTTTCTATCGTGGAAAACAGCTTTTCTCGTGGCCATCACCTCCGCACGACGAGTGGGAGAGATCCAGGCCCTTTCCTGCAAGGCCCCGTACTTGACTTTCCACGACACGAGGGTAGTGCTCAGGACGCACCCCTCCTTCATGCCCAAGGTACCGTCGGACTTTCATCTCAACGAACCCTTGGTGTTACCTGTGTTCTTCCCGTCGCCTTCGTCGCCGGCTGAGAGGACTTTGCACTCGCTGGATGTAGCTAGAGCGCTGAAGTTCTACGTGGACCGCACGAAAGGTTTTCGGAAGACGTCACAACTCTTTGTGAACTTTGGACCTGTCAATCAGGGGAAGGCTCTCTCGAAGGCTTCCATCTCCAGATGGCTCTCCGGCTGTATCATGTACTGTCACCGGTTGGCAAACCGACCGCTGCCTGGCCGTCCGAGAGCCCATTCCACCAGAGCGATCGCAGCTACCACGGCGTTCCTATCTGGTGTGCCCCTGCTGGACATATGCAGGGCTGCTACGTGGAGGTCGACGCACACCTTCACGAAATTCTACTGCGTCGACCGGGATTCCAGGGAGGAGTCCAGGGTCGGCCAAGCAGTGCTGCGCAACCTGTTCGCCTGAGGTGAGCCTGGTGAGGAGGTAAGATGCTTAATGTTGAGTTGATGTGATGCTTAATGTTGAGCCTTTTGCCACCTCCCGTGGTTGTGCATGTGTGTACTGCTATGTATTCTTTATTCATGAGCATGTGAATCCATGCCAGACCCCATGCTGGAGAAGGAACAAGTTACTTACCTGTAACTGTTGTTCTCCAGCATGGGTCTGGCATGGATTCACATGCGAACCCTCCCGCCTACCCCTCTGCGGCTCTTCACTTGGTCATACTGCCACTTCACGTGCTTCCAAATCTGAAGATGGCTGCCAGAGGCGGTGCTTAGGTAGAGGGCAGTCATTGGCTGTGGTCAGTATGACGCAGAGACCAGTGATTGGTTATTACTACGAAAGACAGATCAGAAACGAAACTGATACTGGTTTTTTCTTTACCGAGGATTCCCAGCCTGACGACGGGGAATATTCATGAGCATGTGAATCCATGCCAGACCCATGCTGGAGAACAACAGTTACAGGTAAGTAACTTGTTCCGTACTACTTATAAATAATAGTACGCCATCATTGTCAAAATGAGGGAGAAAAAAACAAAGTAAAGATTTAAAAAAAAAAACATTTAATAAACCAAAAAGTCCACTGTATATCTGGAAGCCAATCAGCTGCCTCTTATCTTTTTTTTCTTTGATGGTAAACTCCTTTGTGAAGTACTGGAAGCTTGGATGGGTTTCTGCTCCCTCTCTATCACTTAGGAAAGCTTCAGCACTCTTTGTCATTGAAGGAAAATAACTGACCATCCATTACAACACGAAAGCTACCTGGATATACCATATGGTACTTGAGGTTTTTGCTTCTTGACTTCTCCTTTGCCATGTTGAATTCTTTCCTTTTATCCAGCACATCTCGGCGGAAGTCCCAAAAATCATGATTCTGTGATTTCCCCCCTCCCCCACGAGAGATCATCCATCTTGCATGCTTTCTTCAACATCATCTCCTTAATTGGAAATCTCCGAAATTTGATCACAAAGTTCCTTGGTCTCTGACCAAGCGCCGGCTTTGGTCCCAAACTCCTATACAACCTTTCCATCTTGGGATCTTACTTGAGTAGGGTAATCAGAGCTTTCTCCAAGAAATCCAAAGGTCTGCCCTTCTCAATATTGTCTGGTAAACCAGCAATCCTGACATTACCTTTCGTATGAAGTTTTCTTGTTCAGAGATCTTCAAGGTTAACTTATCATTTTTTGATTGCAAGTCCTTTATCTGATCCACCATCCTCAAAACCTTATCATCCACTTCAGAAAAGTGTATTTCAACTGATATTTGATGTCAGCTCCACACATCTCTCCTCGGCTTTGGATACCTTTTCCTTTATCTCAGTCACATCTAATGTCATTTAAGTTAAAAGCTCCAGTATCTTGTCTTCTCTCTCATCAGGAGCCTCCTCTCCTCCTCTTGTTTGTCATTTTGCTGGCTTGGTTGGGTCTGTTGTGTTGAAATCAGCCATTGTAGGATGAGGGTTCAGTTCAGGCACAGGAGCACAGCTGTCATGCAGCCTTCCCTGGAGCTGACATTTCTAGAATCCTTAATCTCCCTTTCAATCAAACTATATAATCCTCTATTTACTGAACAGTTTTTCAGATTTCTTTGTGTGATATCCGTGTAGTGTGGACATGGTCAAAATAAGTGCTGCATAGATTCCTCTTTTTCCACCACCAAAAGGACATGCAGCAATTGTATTAGTATGCCATCTAGCCTTAACCTTTGCTATAGGTAAGATGTCTGATCTAATTTTTAAGAAAAAAGCTCTGTGAAGCAAACTTTCCACCATCAGTAAATACTTCTCCATTATTTCACCTTTCTTAATAGACAGATAATTGGATCCCATGGATACATGAAGACACTTTGATAAATATTGGCCCATCAGTAAATCCAAATGGGCGTCAAGTGTCTGTTTGGATCTATCATTGATTGCCTCTGGATTAGTCCAGAGATTATCCAGTTTAAGTAGGGACAGATGCGACTTAATGTGCCCAAACCATTTGATTGAATGTACACTTTGATAGGATAAGACCTCTTACATGGATAATCTACACTTTGCGAGTGCCTTACAAGCCCCAATGCGCAATCCAGGATAACCTAGTCTTCAGCGTCATCTAGTTATTAATACAAGGGGCAGGGGGGGCAATTTCCATATGATAAAATAGGTTATTTATAACACGCTTAATACCCAGAGGTTTCTGAGCACGGACCTGGGGATCGAACCTGTGTTGCTCCGTGTCGTCTTGCTTCCAAGGCAAGCACGTTGCTCCTGAGCTATCCTCCGGTGACTTTGGTAATGGGAGCTTCAGTGTGGTCTTTGGGACCCACAATAGTCTCTTAAGGAACTTGTATGTAACGGCTAGAGCAGAAGTCTTGGTGTGACCCCATATTTCTGCTTCATACAGGGCGCCACCACCGCCTGTGTTCTATATATTTCAAGCGCCGGGATAAGTACATTTTTACCTGTAATTGTTAGAAAAGCTAACCATGCCATTGCATTTTCTGCTCGTTGTGAAATTTGATTTATTAATATGTTCAGACCATGTCCCTTCCTGTGAGATTCTGACAAATAGTCAAAATGGCAAACCTGTTCTGTTTTTTTCACTGTCAATTGTTTTTGTGACCAGCGCCCATATTGTTTACCACATCTGAACACCTTTGTTTAATTTGTATTGCCTTCTTGCAAAATTGGGTGAAGTTGTTAACAAAAGACCAATGGAGTTTGGGACTTTTCTACGTCTACGAAAAACAGAATTCCGATCTTATTTCCGCTAAGGGACGGGGTGTCCGATGTATTATTTGGACATCCATAGAGCACCCTATCTAAAAAAAAAAAAAAAAAATGGGGTCCCAGAGGGGATACATCCTTGCCTTACTCCCTTGCTAACCGAAACGTATTTTGATCTTTCTGCTCCTAATCCCCATATTACGCTAGTTAGTGTGTCCTCATACAGCTCCATGATTGCTTTCAGCAGGGTGGAGTGGGGGGATACTTTCTTTGCACACCAAAGCTTGCCATAATCTTGATTTTGGAATGTTGTCAAAGGCGGCCTTTAAATCCACAAATGGTAAGTGGATTTCAAATGTATGTTAATCTGCTTAGAATCACATGCTGTGCATAGTCCGACATCCAATGGTCACTGCAGAGTATTGCATTTTGTTTTTCGTAGTCGAAAAGGGGACGTCGACAAGGCGTGTCTGTAACACTATCCCTATAGTGACGTAAAGTGTACCCACAATCCCTCACGCGTCGTGGTCCCTCAGATTGTTTTTTTCCGCCCAGATATTGGTCGCCATTACGCAGAGCTCCTTGAGAGACATTGCAAATATTCACTCGACCATTTGGTCATTATTTAGAAATACTCACTCAACCTTTGGTCGTTATTTAACGTTACGTTCCTCCTTCGACGAAGCTGTTCTCCGCCGACAAGATCTTCGACGACTGTGCCTTCGATGGAGGAGACCCTTCGGCGTCGCCGAACACGTGGCCTGGCCTCGCCGGCCTCAAACAGTAGGGAGAGTGGGGTCGTGGGACATTTCTTGCTATCTCTTTAAGAATGCCTTTCTCTTTCCCCACCTTTTCCTTCGGGGTTGTTATTACGTCTGTCCGTTCCCTCAGCTATGGAGAGGACACCATTTAGGTTTCGCCCGCGCTGCAAGGGCAAATTCACCTGGAAAGACGAGCACAAACTGCAACGGTTGCTTGCCCCTCGACCACAAGGAAGACTGTTGTGCGGCCTGTAAGCTTCTTAAGCCCAAGACTTTAAAGGACTGCAGGGTCAAGAGGTGGGAAGCCTACGCCATGTCTAGGTCTGATTCCTCACCCGCCGCCGCCGAAAGTGGAGAGGAAAGTGATAACCCAACCGCCGCATCGGAGGTTGTACACCCCTCTAGTGAGTGGTCACGCTCCTCGTCGTCTGTCCCCGGACCCGACAAGCTCGGCTCACGCCCTGCTTATGGGGATGAACACCCCGGCGACATAGACGCACACAAGCACTCACATAAGCACACGGCCCACGGCTGTTCCTCGTCGAAGACGAAGAAAGCATTAGCACCAACGGAGACGCAGGTCCTACCGGCGGCCTCCACGGACCTTAAGGGTCAAAGCACCCCCCCCCCCCCTCGCAACTGCAGATGTGACCAGCGACTGGGCTACCCCCAGATAAGGGCGCTATCGCCAAACCGCCAGACGACGTGCCGCGCCAGCGAGTGCCCGTCGGCATAGAGGACGCGACCCCTGTAACGTTGAGGCCAGAGGAACCCTCGACAGACCATTTAGTCGTTGAGAGCCTGGCACGTATTGTTTCCAATGATAGCCAGAGACGGACGGCGAAAGAGACGCCGAATACCGCTCGCAAGGCCAGGGAGACGCCAAAAGGGACGGAAGGAAGGCAGGAACCGCCCCCTCGTTGAAAGGGACTCCTAGCCTACTAGAAGGCTTTTCAGAAGGCGATGGGAGCTTATCCTCGATGTTATGGGATAGGTCAAAGCGTTTACAGGCCGAAAGCCTTCCTCCCACACCCCCCCCCCCACCACCCCCGGATCGCTCTGGGCTACCACAAGGGACCTTAGAGAGACTCCAATTTTGCATGGACAAAATGGAGAATTTTAGATCTACCCAATACCTGCCCACACCCAAAAGACCAAGAGAGGGGCCTCAGGAGGATCCTAGGGCACCCTAGGCTGTTTAACCCTCCACAGGGGGATGTAGAGTTGTATGACCTCACTGAAGAGGACTCCCACTTTCATGAAGATGAGGAGTTCTTAGGTAACAAACAAGAACAAAACATAGACTAGGAAGGTTTTGAGGATGACCCAGACATGGGTGATGAGGGGTTTTGAAGAAGACCCAGAAGAAGGTGCTTCATAGCCCTGGCAGTCCCCATCAGCATCTACAGACCCCGATGCCCTAAACCTGCCCCCCCAAAGACTCACCAATCAGGAATACGTCACCTATAGACCATCAACCTACCTTTAATGCACTACTACGTAAAGCAGCAGCGCATTTTGAAATCGAGACTGGGGACATTTCTCCTGACATAGACTTTGTTGAAAGGATTATCAAGGAGAAACCCCCCGGTCAGTCAAACCATTCCCCTCCTTGCCTCAGTAAAGAAACTAATCACTCCTTCGCATTCTACACCCGCTTTGGTCAGAGGGGTGAACCCAAGGATAGAAAAATTATTTAGTCCTTCTCCATCGGACCCGTTATACATCAGGGGCCACTCAGTACCGGACTCCGTAGTAGTAACTAATACAAGAAAAAGGGCAGGGGTCCCACTATCAACCAGCGAGGCACCTCCAGATAAGGAAGGTAAAAAGCTGTATGCCCTAGGTAAAAGGATTACAGCCTCGGCAGCCTTTTCCACTAGGATTGCTAACAACTCCTTACTGGCTAGTTATGCAAATGCCCAATGGAGCAAACTACTCAAAGACATTGAGGAGGTACCTGAACCCCTAAAACCTCGGCTTCTGGCCACGGTTACCGAGGGAACCTTAGTCAACCAGAGCATCATTCAGAATACTCTAGATGCTGCAGAAACGGCTGGCCGTTCCCTAGTCCAAGGAATCCTCCTCAAATGTCATGTCTGGCTACGTAATTCGGGGTTTAAACCCGAAACACGAGCATCTCTCATTAACAAACCAATAGAGGATGCCAACCTCTTTGGGAAGGTGGTGGATGACGCGCTAGAGACTGCAAAAAAGGAATTTGACACCATTAAGACCCTAGATCAGATTTCAAGGCCTCCCAACAAGCGAGGTTATGGAAACGGATGCTTTTTTCAAGGCCAACAACATTATCAGCAACAGCAGCAGTACTCTGCAGGCAACTGGTCCTCGAATCAAGGAACCAGTGGACAATACACCCAGAGAGGACAGCGTTGTGGCAAGAAGAGGTTGGGGCTCCACCCCTAGAGGTTCCCAAGCCACCAACACCAAATGACCCAAAGGTCGGGGGCCGGCTAACATCCTTTCTTCCAGCATGGGAGGGAATAACATCAGACCGCTGGGTACTATCAACCATAGCCCTCGGCTACTGTATAGAATTCAACCGCTCCCCGACGTACAGACCCCCAAGGGGACGCCGCCTGTCACCAGAACACCTCGCCATCCTTCAAGAAGTGGACCAGCTACTAGAAAAAGGAGCTATAGAGGTCGTGCCTCTATCACAGGTAACGGAAGGTATTTATTCAGTGTACTTCCTTGTACCCAAAAAGGATTTAACCATGCGCCCTGTACTAGATCTGCGCCCAGCAAACAAATTTGTAAAACCTCCAATTTCGTATGGTGACATTACAGGAAGTAATCCCCCTGTTATCGCAAGGGGATTACATGACAATACTGGACATGAAAGATGCATACTTTCATATTTTAATGTTGCCAGCGTACAGGCAATACCTCAGGTTCATGGTAGAGGGCAAACACTACCAGTTCAGAGTGCTACCCTTCGGCATAGCGTCAGCGCCGAGGGTATTCAGAAAGTACTGGCAGTGGCAGCGGCCCACCTGCGCAGGTTGTCCATCCCAGTATACCCTTACCTCGACGATTGGCTCATAACGGGGGATTCTTACGAGACATGCTTCTGAAATACCCAAAAGACTGTAGACCTTTTGTTGCAACTGGGCTTCTCCATCAACGAGAAGAAGTCCAGCCTAGAGCCCAGCCAAATCGAACAATTCCTAGGGGCTCTAATTCGAACAAAGGACAGCCTCGTCTTCCCCTCCGAGAGGGTCCAAAATATGCTGTTTCAGATCCCTCAATATGTGGCCGGTCGAAAGGTGACGGTGCGCAAAGCAATTTGTTTGCTGGGAATGATGGCGTCATGTATATATTTGGTACCTCACGCGAGACTGCGCATGCGTCCAATGAAAGAGTGGCTCAACAGCCAGTGGTGTCAGGCCAGTGGACAATGGGACGATCTAGTGGTGGTCTTGCAGGCCTTGGTTCACTCGCTACGGTGGTGGTCGAAGGAAAACCTTGTCATAGGGAAACCATTTGCCACCCCCGCAGTGGAGGCCACTCTAACCACAGACTCATCCCTCACAGGATGGGGGGAGCTCACCTATCCCATTAGACTGCACACAGAGTTTGGACTCCGAGTGTAGCATCCAAACACATAAACTTGCTGGAACTGTTAGCGGTCTTCTAAGCACTGAAGGCTTTTCAGGCACACCTGCAAGGGAAGACAGTGATGGTCCTCTCAGACAGCACCACAGCTATGTACTATCTGAACAAGCAAGGGGGCACTCACTCTCCAGGACTGTCCAAGCTGTCCCAGAACATCTGGAAGTGGGCTCTCAAACACATGTTCCTGTTGTCACAACATGTACCAGGGGAACTCAATCTGCTAGCAGACGAACTCAGCAGAGACTTCCCTCTACCCGCAGGATACGAATGGCGGTTACAAGAAGACATCGTCTTCGACGTCTTCACACAATGGGGATTCCCAGAAATAGATCTCTTCGCAACTCTGGAGAACTCCCAATGCCAAGATTACGCCTCCAGGTACCCCCAGAACCAATCCATGGGGAACGGTCTATCGATACCGTGGTCAGGGAAATTTGTTTACGCTTTTCCCCCCTGACTCCCCTTCTCAACAAGATACTGCACATGATGCACCAGGAACCAGTCTCCATGATACTAGTGGCCCCTATGTGGGCCTGGCAACCATGGTTCGCTCACCTGATGGAGATGTCTCTGTCTCCACCGGTGAAACTACCCTGCCCGTACAACATGCTGTCACAGGACAAGGGCAAGCCACTACACTCATGCCCACAGACCATGAACTTAGCAGCATGGCTCCTGAGATCATAGAATTTGGTCATTTACAGCTCCCGCAGAGATGCATGGACATTCTCAAAGAAGCTAGAAAGCCTAACACTCGTCACTGTTACTCTAGCAAGTGGAAAAGATTCATCATATGGTGTATAAATAAGAGCATCAACCCGGTTGACTGCTCTCCCACACAAATTGTTCTCTACCTGACTCACCTACTAGACTCTGGATTAGTGTTTAATTCTGTTAAGGTTTGTTTGGCTGCACTTTCCGCATACACCACTTCTCAACTTAGTGTCGTGGTGGAAAGTCCCAGTTATTATGGCCTTCATGGAAGGAGTTAAAAGAATACACCCTCCCATGGCTAACCCAGCTTCTGGATGGGACCTAAATGTGGTACTACCAGGCTCATGGGCTCACCCTTTGGACCCATGCACAAAGCAACGCTTAAGGACCTCACCCTTAAAACTGCTTTTCTAATAGCTATCACCTCCATCAGGAGAGTAAATGAACTACAAGTGCTATCTATTCTAGACCCCTTTGTAACAGTTCACAAAGATAAGGTGGTTCTACGCACACACCCTAGGTTTGCACCCAAATTCATTTCTAAGTTCCATGTGAACCAATCTATAGAACTACCAACGTCCTTTCAAAACCCTTCAAACTTGGGAGAAAAAAGCCTGCATACACTGGATGTGCGCAGGGCTGTTATGTTTTATATGGAAAGAACTAGACCACTGAGAAAGACTAATCAGTTCTTTGTCTCGGTGGCAGCAGGAAGAGAGGGAGATGCAGTTTCAAAATCCACTATATCTAGATGGATCGTACAATGCATCACCCTCTGTTACACTCTTGCTAAGAGAGAACTACCCTTCAAGCCAAGAGCACACTCTACTCGAGGCACTGGGGCTTCCATAGCATTCATTGCAAATGTCCCTCTTGAGTCCATTTGCAAAGCGGCAACCTGGAGTTCTGTACACACTTTTACAAAACACTACTGTCTAGATGCCCACTCTAGATCTGATTCACAGGTGGGACAAGCAGTATTAAGACACCTTTTCTCTACTGTTCCTTCTCACAGCCCACCTCCAACTCCGGTTACTGCTCGCTAGTCTGTGCACAGCATGTGATTCTAAGCAGATTAACAAACATCAGAAGACGATGCATTACTTACCGTAAAAGCATTTCTGATGGTTGTATCTGCTTAGATTCACATGCGCCCACCCTTCCCGCTCGGATGGAAGGAACATAGACATCCTTTTATCTCTTTTCTGTACTCACTCACGTCTATAAGGCTCCCTCAGGGCAGAGAAAATACAAACCGAGGGACCTTGACGCGTGAGGGATTGTGGGTACACTGCACGTCACTATAGGGATAGTGTTAGACACGCCTTGTCGACGTCCCCTTTTCGACTACGAAAAACAAAATGCAATACTCCGCAGTGACCACTGGATGTCGGACTATGCACGGCATGTGAATCTAAGCAGATACAACCATCAGAAATGCTTTTACGGTAAGTAATGCATTGTCAATCCCACCCTTCGACACATGTTTATCAAGCATGAGTGCAGGTCTAAAAACGTGCTCTACGGTGTTCACATGTTTTGTGAAACCAGCCTGAATGTGGATTAAGACTGCTTACCCACTTTTCTTGTCTAGTTTGCATAGTGTTTCCAAAGATTTTGCCATTTTAAAAGAGAAATTGGGCTGTAATTACTGTGAATTCCAGAATTGCCCCATTTCCAGATATGTGCCATTTCTGCCAGGTGGGAGGTTATTGGCCTATCCGGAGGATGGAATTAAATAGCAATAGGATATATGGGGGGCCATATACCATGTTTATTCATGTAGAGCTGAACCAGTATGCAGTTGGGACCGGGAGCTTTTTCCCGTGTTTGCACACTCCTCCATTGTAAATTCCGAAATCGCACTGCTGTGGGGCGTCTGTACTCCTGCTCTCTATATGGTAGAGGCGAGGCACAGAGGGGCCCAGCCAAGATTCTCTATAGGGTTGCTATGGTCGAGAAAGGAAGGCCTAGCTTCTCAGGAGGTGATGTGTGCTGGTTCTTAAGTATAGTGTAGTCCCCAAGTCCCCACAAAGGAATGTCAACACACTGTATTAGTTAAAAACAGTCTTTATACAAAAAGGTTCACGATAATACTTTTTGGTCCGACAATGAAGATTGCCAAAGCGCATAGCGCAGGAAGTCTTGATTCTATTAAAGACACGGAGGCGAGCATTATGCTTCATCTTCTTTAATCCTGCTTAACAGCTTTTCAAATCTTTACTTTTCATCCTTTTTTTATGGCCAACTTGCACTAAATATAAAGAAACAACAAAAATACATTGAAAACACAGAGGTGTATCCACTACATTTCCCATGAGTCTTTGGCTCCCTGGTAGTCCTAGCCTCCAATGAGATGCACTCCACTGGTATAAATGTCCCTCTGACTAGGTGCCTTCCTCTTCTTTGCTTGTTTTCGAACTCCGTAACTTTAATAACAGTCTAGTAACAGTCTCACAATTGAACTCACTGTCCTCTATTCTGCATCGTTCCTAGATCCTCACTGTTGGCGTGGTAGCTGGTTATTCTTGAGGATTCTTCTGGTCCTCTCCTATTTGGAAAGAGATCACAGATTAGAGGAATTTACTGTAAACCACATAGCAAAATTATACATTCAGCATTGCTAAACTCTGCTACCAATCTTTTTATTCAGTCAAAATCTCAGCATGATTCCCCTTGCTGACGAGCATGCAAACTCTTGCTGCCCCCAAAATTCCTCCAGGGAGGGATAATGCTCACCTCCGTGTCTTTAATAGAATCAAGAATTCCTGTGCTATGCGCTTTGGCGATCTTCATTCTATGACAAGACCGGAGGCGAGCATTATGCTTGTTCAAAGCTTTGTATCACTGCTTCTGCAATATTGTGTACTGGATTAAAGTAGAAAGTTCTGAAGACAGAATCACTGGACCAGTCTGCTGCCTTCATGATCTCCTGCAGCGGAACTCCTGCTGCAAAGGCTCCTGAAGCCATAGCTCCTCTGGTTGAGTGAGCTCCAAACACAGAAATGTCTATACCTGCGTTGTCCATCACTTCCTTTACCCATCTTGAAATGGTAGCTGGGGCATCCGCTTTATATGGTCTTGTGCGCGCTATGAGTAGTTGCGTCACATTTCTAGGCCTTACGTCTGCTGTCGTTGCTTCATACACTTTTATGCATTGCGCTACACAGAGTTTGCTATTGCCTGGGAAGTAGGGATATGTAATAACTCTGGAGTTGGTCTTGGTACGCTGCACTATATTAAACGCTACCCCCTCCGGATAGAACATCTTTCTATCTCCAGTGCTCTGACGTCTGACACTCTCCTGCAGGATACCAGACATAGCAGTGTAGCTAGCTTCCCCGAGAGTTGCCTCTTCGATAGTAGGTCATTTGTGGGCCATTGTTCAAATAGGTAGAGTATCTTATTAACATCCCATAGGGAGGAATACCTTGGCTTTGGTGACTTGCTAACCTTTAATCCCCTTTAACAGTCTAGCTACTGCTGGGTGTTCTCCTATCGGTACTCCGTCCACTAAATCGTGCCCTGCTGATATAGCCGACCTGTACACTCCTACCGTTCTGAAGGCCCTCCCATCAGAGGTCAGAGACGCTAAGAAGTTCACTACCTGTACTATAGGGGCTGAAATGGGAGAAAGACTCCCCTCTCTGCACCATAAATCCCAGGCCTGCCATGTGGAATTATAGCTCCTGATGGTGGAGGGAGCCCATGATACCTTAATGAGTTCTGTAGCCTCCTCTGAAAGTCCCGGCAAGCACCATTTGCGCCTGAAACTCTGCAGGCCATGAAGGTTAGTGTCTGGTTCAGAATGAGTGGGTGAGGCATTCCTGTCAGATCTAATAGAAGATCCTGCCTGTGAGAAATCCTCCGGGGGAAATCCGTGGAAAGTTCCATCGGAACTGGAAACCACGCTTGCGATCTCCATTCCGGTGTCACTATGACCACTTCCGCTGTCTCTGCGCACCTTGTCTAGTGCCCTCGCCAGCATCGTGAATAGGGGAATTGCATAATGTGTGTGACCTCCCCATTGGGGAAGGAAAGCGTCCGTACCTATTGCTCCGGGATCCTGCCTCCAGCTGAAGTAACTGGGTAGTCGCGCATTCAGCCTGGAGGTGAAAAGATCTGTGTGAAGGGGCCCCCGCTTTTGTTGTAGCATGCCGAAGACTGAACTGTGTAGAGTCCAGTCGCTGGAATATACTAAATATCAGGAGTTCCAGTCTGCCACTGTGTTCCTCACTCTCGGAAGATACTCAGCTCTGACTACTATTTCCCTCACCAAACAGGAGTGCTAGAAATCCTTGGCTAGTTCTGCCAGCATTTTGGATTTCGTGCCCCCTAGCTTGTTGATGTACCTCATGGCCGATATGTTGTCCATTCTCAAGAGGATGCAACATCTCGCTCTGTCCTTCGTGAAAGCCCTGACAGCGAAGGAATACGCCAGTAGTTCCAGGCAATTGATGTGTAGAGCTAACTCCTCCTGGGACCATTTTCCTCCTGTTTCTGTGCTTCTGCACCTGGCTCCCCATCCTGATCTGCTGACGTCAGATTCTATTATGAGCTCTTGAAGGTCCCCAAATATTGCGCGGCTGTTCCAGGCTTCCATATTGTGAAGCCACCATCTGAGTTCTGTCCTGCTGTCCTCGTCCAGCGGTACTAACCGATGGTATCTCCAACCCCTCTGCAGGTATTTGATTTTGAGTCTCTGTAGTGCTCGGTAATGCAAGAGACCGGGAAAGATCGCTTGGATAGAGGCTGCTAGCAATCCAACTATACTGGCTAGATTACGAAGCGATGTAACAGTTTTCCTCAGAGCTGCTCTCAGGTCCTTCTTGATCACTCTTATCTTGGCAGGCGGAAGTTCCAATGTGGCCTTCTTGGTGTCTATAGTGAAACCCAGGAATTCTATTCTCATGAAGGGAGTCAATACTGATTTCTCGGTGCTGACCAGAAATCCTAGACTTGCAATGAGGGATGTTGCGTATTGCACCTGACTCTGCAATCTCTCCTGGTCTTCTGCCATGAGAAGGATGTCTAGGTAGATGATCATCCGAATACCCTGATTCCTCAGGGCCGCCGCCAGAGGCCTCAAGAGTTTCATAAAGGCCCAGGGGGCTGAGGCTAGTCCGAAGGGAAGAGTTTTGAACTGCCAGAGCTCTCCCTCCCATTCAAGTTGCAAGTATGTTCGGAACTGTTGGGCTATAGGTATTGTGAGGTAGGCGTCCTTTAAATCTAGGCGGGCCAACCAATCGTCTTTTCTGAGGAAGTCTGCGAGTAGATGGATTCCCTCCATCTTGAAATGTCTGTAAATGAGCCAGCTGTTTAGCTCCTTTAGATTGATAACTGGACGCACTTTTCCTTTCCGATGGACAAGGAATATGTTGCTGAGGAAACTGGAACAGCGGGCCTGCGCTCTCTCTATGGCTTGTTTGCGCGCTAAGTCGCAAATTTCTGCCTCTAGAAGTTGCTTTTCTTCTAAGGAAATTTGTATGCGGTGCAGGGCTGTTATTTGCTGTGGCTCTGCTATGAAATCTAGATGGAAGCCTTGCGCTGTTTGCAGTACCCAAGCGTCTGACGAAAGTTTGCGCCAATTGTGCATAAAAAGCAGTGTTCTCCCACCTACTGGGTGTCGCCAAAAAGTAGTCCTAGGGCACCTTCGCCCGCCTCATAGGAAGCTAGGTCCCCCAGCTTGTTATCGATCTTCAATAACATAGATCTTCTCCTCTCCACCGATATTGTGCTATTCGCGTTCCCAAGCAAGCAGATGGCTCTCTGGGCCCATCCTGCTACAATTAAGGGGTCTACAGGCTCGCCAGTATCTTTGGACCTCTCGGCCAGGTCCATGATTTTAGCGATGGGACCTGCCAGGTCAAGAATCTTGTCTTGACAAGACCTCCATGACCTATCCATGCCTCTCCGAGTATCCTTGTTAGCCTTGTAATGAAGGTCAGCATTTTTGGATCCATCTCTGGCGTCTCAGCTACTTTGCTTGAGAGCTCGGGTCTTGGGCATTCTGCTCCTAAGCGTAACCTGGTCTCCTTGTCTAAAGGTCTCCTGATTCTCTGAGCCATATAAATCGCCACTCTGAGTGACGGGGTCCACTCCGTGGATCTGGGGTGTCCTATCACCTCTGGCTCAAACATGTCTGATGTGTCTTCCGGGGGTACCCTCCAAGGAGCTGGCTTCTATTACTGGCTCTCTACTCCTGTCGAGGCAGTCGCCTTCGCCCTGACCTTCCTCCTGGTCATATTCTTCAGAGCAAGAGAGAGCGTCCCCTGGATTATCAGCCCCTGGGGTAGGGGGTACGAGGCTAGGCACAGCTGAAAATTTTGATAAGAAAGCGTCCTTTAGTCTCTTGAACACATCAGCTGCCTCTTGTGGCTTTTCATCCTTCCCCATGTCAGAGCCCGGCGGGGTAGAAGAGTGCTTCCTCTTCCGGGCCGCTTTACTCCCCCTTGGTGTATCTTTGGAGGCTGTCTAGTGGAGATCCCCTCACCTGGATCATCCTGTGTGCCAGCTCTGGTGCTCAAAATCTCCTCCAGGACCTGTAGTCTGTCCTGTATAGACTGCATCCCCTGGGCCACTGCTTTAATCAGAGAGTCACCCAGCACTCTCTTGAAACTCTGTGAGAGGTCAAATTCCTCCTCGAGGGGTTCTGGCTCCTGGTCGCTGTATTCACACCAGTGTTCCTCTGGTCTATCACAGGCCATTTCTGTGGTTTACAGTAAGGGGAAAGCAGCTGCAGGCTCTGTAGGTCTGCTGTGTTGACCTGCATATATTCCCCAAAGCAGGTCAGGTGTTTCCAAAAACTTTTTTTTTTTTTGACCCTAGATCGCGTTCAGGCTCATTAGAATGGTGGAAACGCCGCCAAAACTTGAGGAGATAAGTTTAATTGGCCGCGTAATGTCTTCCGGTGCAGCAGAGCGTTTTTTTTCTTGCTTGCGATCGAAACATATGGAAGGAGATAACAATGCGCATACGCGATCTCCTTCCATGCGCGCAGATGTTCCTGTCAGGCTGAAGCAATCGCTACAGGCCGCGGGAACGACCGCCTTCGCATGATGTCCTCTGAGGCCCTGAAGCAAGCGAGATCGCCTGCGGGCCCGAAATCACCTATAAACAAACCCGCGACCGCGTTTGCATTGTTAAAATGTACGCGCCGTATTCGTAAATTACATACAAGTAAATATAATCAAATATAATGAAATATAATTAAATATATTCAAATCTAATTAAATAATACATCCTGTTACAAGGCTGCAGTAAGCGCTGTGGTGGATATGCTGCGCTTATGACAATTGTTAATAAATATCCTTTAATCAGAGTAGCAATTAAGTAAATCGGGTACTTGGCTGTCGAAAGCAGCAAAAAAGAAGAGGAAGGCACCTCTTCAGTGGGACAGTGGGACATTTATACCAGGGGAGTGCATCTCATTGGAGTGCATCTCATTGGAGGATAGGATGGAGGGTAGGACTACCAGGGAGCCAAAGACTCATGGGAAATGTAGTGGATACACCTCTGTGTTTTCAATGTATTTTTGTTGTTTCTTTATATTTAGTGGCAGTTTACTGATGAAAAGTAAAGATTTGAAAAGCTGTTAAGCAGGATTAATGAAGATAAAGCATAATGCTCGCCTCCGGTCTTGTCATAGAATTCTAAAATGGTAAATGTATACAGTTCCAGGTGGTACCACTCTTACTCTGATTCCATTAAAATGCGACCACGGCTGACCGCCCCAAATAGCATCACAGTAAAATGAAATCAACCATAGACTTAGGAGGAAGATAAGTTGGTTAGACAATTGGCAGACTACTGAGCCCCTACCATCAGGCACAGTTCTGTATGAGGATCCCCTAACCTGGGCAACCTGTAAATGAAGATGCCCTACAAACCCAGTCCAGATATTGTCTGAGTCTTATCTTCTATAGTTCTGCAACCCAAATGTACCTTGTGTTGTAGAGTTCTTCGTTGGGGAATCGACAGACCCTTCTTGAGTGCGCTCCCTTTCAAGCAGGAGCCACGGGTCGTCGAACTTCTGAGATGAAGAAAGGGTGAACGTTGTAGTTGAGGCAGCCGCTTTGGTCCTTGCGATGCTCGTAGATGGGGATCGCAAACGTCCTGCAACAGGGGAGGCGTGCGTTGCACCTTGACGACGATGGTTCGTTGCCGCAAAGAGTTAGTGAAGAACTTTGGCCCAGCAAGGGCATCTAGTCGTCAGCGTCTGGCATCGCCGAACGGGACATGGCCGCGGCTGGCTTCAGTAGCTTCGTTGGTGTCTCGTGTGGCGGGAAACCTACCAGCATATTCTCGTCGGTCGTTAACGGCCTTGACTTTCTCTGGCAGGACGAAATCGGTCGACAATGATGAACAAGGCAGTCCTTGGATCAAAATGTTCTTGGGAAACGGTAGCACTGCGGCTCTGGTCGGCGACAGCGGTCATCGAATGTGGACGGCTGTCTGGTGCTTCTCTTCGTTATCCTCGGCGTTCCCCTTCTCCGGTCAGCAGCCTTTCGTAGGTCTGTTTACCAGGGAGCTTTTGGCAAAGATCAGCTGGTGCACGTAGGTCCCTCGTCTCCTTACCAGGTCCTCTCTTGGATCAGTTCTTGAAGACATAGCAGATTTCAGATTACACGGAAGGGAACAGCGGTGCACCTTCTTCTTCCGGCTCGGTTTCATGAGTAAGCATCAAGTATTAACTTCAGCTTCTGAACGATTTCTAGAAGTGAGAGGCCCCCAGTGGGTCACACTCGGGCAACCAATCACTCAGAAGGATATTCAGGCAGTCAGCCAATCAGGCGCACGGTGCATTCAGGCCATTCTTCTCCATCCAGACACTCTCAACACAGAATGTGGATTCGGACAAGCACTCTGCCATTCAGCACTACACACTGCATTCATACCAGTTTCGGGCAAGGCTGTCTCAGTCATGGTGTCAAACACCAGATACTAGACGCCCATAACACAAAGCGTATTCGTTACACACTCCATTCACCCAGGTCCCACCCCACGGGCGTACACACACCATACGGTCGTTAGGAAGGCTCCAGCCAGTCTGGTTTGCACTTCGCCACACTATCATATATGGAACTTCCACCCAACAGCCAGTCAGGGGGATGGGACAGAGTCGGGACTTCCCGGGACTTTGGGAAAACCAAGGTAACAGGCGGTGGACGGCAAGAGGCCACGGGAGCCATCTCATCTCCATCAGGGATCTACTGATTCCAATGACGGGTCATGGGCATCACAAAATGGAGGACGCTCAGGGCACCTGTCGATTCAGCACGGAAAAGCCACCAGCCCGTACCCTGCTCTGTGGGCCACATACAGGTGCCCAAAAACATACACTAGGAGTACAAGGTCGTACTCCCACCCACGGGTGCCATAAGGGTATCCCAAGGGACTGTTCACCAAACCAAATACAGCAAGAGCCTTACCGCCAGAAGTCCCACATGAACTCCTGCGCAGAGAACAAGACAGAACACATGATAAAAAACAAAGTACAAGGATTCCGAGGCCCTGTCCCTCTGATGCATTTCCAGCGTCAGTCTCCCCTCCCCCCTCAGACTGAGGTTAGGTTGCCTAATCTCACACGGGATAGACACCCTCATCCAGACGGTCAACATACCTTCAGGAAAGGCCATGTGCATTATCGTGACTCTTCCCTGGTCTATGCTCTATGGGGAAGTCTAGCCCTTGCAGGCTAATGGACCACCTAAGCAGTTTCGGGTTTTCACCCTTCATCTGCATAAGCCACTTTTGGGGCTCATGGTCTGTTTGGAACTTGAAGGTAGACCCTTTAAGGTAGGGCCTTAAATGCCCAAGTCTCCAAACTATACTAAAACATTCCTTTTCAACAGTAGCCCACCTAAATGATCTACCCTTGAGTTGTCTACTGATGAATATGATCGGAAGTTCTCTTACTTTGTCATCTAACTGGGACAAGACTGATCTAATTCTGATGTTGAACGCGTCAGTTTGAACAATAAAGGGCTTGCAGTAATCAGGCGCACACAACACAGGTGCCCTACGCCCTTTCCTTCAAACCATTGAAAGCCTTCTGACAGTCTTCAGTCCAGCTAACCTTCCTCGGTTGTTTGCGTGAAGTCAGAGCTGTCAGGGGTGCAGCTATATTTCCATAGTCTGCCATGAAGTTGCAGTAATAACCAGTGGGGCCCAAAAAGGCTCTCACCTGGCTTTGAGTAGTGGGAGTCTCCTTGCATGTACATCCTGTACTTTATTGGGGAGAGGTTGGATTTGACCCCCTCCTACCGCATGACCAAGATACGTGACTTCCCCTGAGCAATCTGGCACTTGGTGGCCTTGATGGTGAGGTTAGCCCTTTTCAAGGCATGCAACACTTTATCCAAGTGAGTCAAATGCTCCTCCCAAGTGGAACTGTAGACGGCAATGTTGTCTTAGCAGGCCACACAAAAGGCCTCCAGCATGATTGACTAAACATTGGAAAGTGGCAGGTGCATTCTTCAACCCAAAAGGCATGACTCTAAACTGGTAGAGCCCCTCAGGTGTGTCTTTTCCTTGGCATGGTCCGTCAGAGCTATTTGCCAATAGCCTGAGGTAAGGTCAAACGTGCTCACAAATTTGGCAGCACCTATGGTGTCATGAGCTCATCGGCACTGGGCAATGGGTGAATGTCAGTTTTGATGACGGCTTTGACTCCTCTGTAGTCCACACAGAACCTCCAATCCTTGGTACCTGCCTGGGAACTTGCCTTGGGGACAAGGACCACTGGACTGGACCAGGGACTTGTTGAGAGTTCAATAACGCCCAGATCCAACATCTTGGTGACCTCCGCCTGGATGTGGTTCTTAATTGTATCTGACATACGGTAGCACCTGCTTTTGACAGGCACACTGTCACCATTGTCAATTTCGTGCCTACACCACGGTGTAAGGCCTGGTGTCAGTGAGAACAGAGAGGCATACTGCCGGAGCAAAGCCCTGCAGGCCCTCTGCTGCTCTGTCAGATCTGGAGAGATGCACTCCCTCCATTGAGCCATCCTGAGGGTTGCTATGCAGCAAATCAGGAAAGTGCTCACTCGCAGCCTCTTCTTGCTCTGAAGCCAGCAAGAGACATGAGACTTCAGCTCGCCTGTGGAAAGGCTTGAGCCTGTTATCATGGAATACCTGAGGGGCTACCCCAAGGACTCCCATGTCAACCAGATAATTGACTTCGCCCATCTTGGAGATGATCCTGAAGGGTCCAGTCCACCTATCTGCCAAAGCTCGCGGCTTGGTAGGCTCCATCACAAGTATCTACTGTCCTGGAGTCCAATCAACTTGCAAGGCTTTAAGGTCATGCCAGTACTTGTTCAATTCCTGGCTGCCCGTGAGATTCGCTGTCGCCTGACCCATCATTTGTGTCATCCTCCGACTGAGGCCTAACATATAGTCCCCCACTTGCTTGGCAGGACCTGGAGCGGTGGCTTCCAAACCTACTGTGATCAAGGCAAGACCCCCCCCTTCCCCAACGGGATGTCCAATGAGTAACTCAAAGGGGCTGAAACGAACACCCTCTTGAGGTACCTCTCTGTAAGCAAACAGCAGGCATGGCAGGAGAAGATCCCATTTCCTCCTTAGAGGCTCTTCCAAAGCGCCTAGCATGCGCTTGAGTTTGAGCAAATCTCTCAACCAGACCATTGGTCTGGCGGATGGTAAGAGGTGGAGAACTTGTAGGTTACTCTGCACTTTCCACATGATTTTCATGTAACTCGACATGAAGTTGGATCCTCTGTCAGAGACAAACTCTGTAGGGAATCCTACACTGGTGAACAGGCCCAGGAGCGCCCTGGCAACCACCTTGGCCGTAACCGTCCGAACGGGTATAGCCTCAGGGTACCTGGTGGCATGATCAACCAAGACCAGGATGAACTGATGTCCACTTGAAGTGGGAGGGTCAAGGGTACCGACAGTGTCGATGCCCACCCTCTCAAATGGTATGCCCACCACTGGCAATGGCTGAGTGGGGCAATAACACTGCCTCCAGTCTTGCTAGACAACGGACAATTTGGGCAGGTCTTGCAGTGGGACTCCACTTCTACTCCCATCTGGGGCCAATAGAAATGGGCAGAGAGACTTTGCTTTGTCTTCTTGGTCCCAAGATGACCAGCCAGGGGCACTTCATGCGCCAATTGCAGTAGGAAGGGCCTGTAAACCTGGGGTACCACCAACCTCTTGAGGGCACCAGGTTCAGGCTTAGTGGGCTCACTAACAAGGAGCTCGCTCTCTCAATAGATACAGAATGTCCTAGGCACTTCTTCCTGTGCCTAGGACAGGGCCTGTTTCCTCAGACACTTGAGAGAGTGGCACTCTCTCGGACCCTTACAGAAGTTCTGCCCCGGAGGGTCCCCCTTCAGCTAGCAAGCATTGAAGGTTGGGGTGGTCCTCCGGATTGAGTACCTCTCCCACAGGAGTGTCTTCTGGCTCTTCTCCCACAGGAGTTGAGGCTTGGGTCCCCACTGGATCCAGCACGGCCAGAGTATAAATCCCAATGGGTGCTGCAGGAAGAGAAGGGGTCCCTTTCGTAGGGGCGGCCTTCTTGCTCTTACTACTTTGTTGTGCCTTTTGGTTTCCCGGTCAGCAAGGGTACCAAACTCGCAGCTGGACCCGGTGTGACAGTGATCGGGTGACTGCTGCAGCAGTCATGGGTAGACCATCCGCGATTATCCCCAATTCTACCAAATCATTTCCTAACAAAATGATAGCAGGTACATTGTCCTGAACCAGGACAGGAAGCTTTGCTGTCCTATCTCCAATCATAATGTTGACTAAGGCTACAGGTGATAATTTGGGAGGCCCACCAGCTAACCTGGTGGTTCAGAGCAGCACCTACATAGTCCTCTGGCTTGAGCAGGGTCCTATCCACCACTGCCATGCTTGCCCCTAGTGTCTCTCAAGCCAGTAGAAGGCTGGTCATTCAAGACAACACTTCTCAAAAACCTACGGGTGTTCTGTGGTATTGTCGCCAGTACCTCTGCGTACTGGTCCCAGGCCCCAAGGGACACTAGGGAAATCTCTACGGGGTCACCAAATGTGATCCCAGTAGAGGAGGGGAGGACAGTGGCCTCCTCCTCAGGTACGGAGTAGGGGTAGGTCAGGCTGACAGCCTGGATTCCAAGTGCCTTACCCTTACACTTGGGGTCACCTCTCTTGTGGTTCAGAGCCCCACAGTCCCAACAAGTGCCAGGAGTGCGGGGTACAGTACTGTACTGGAACCACTGGGACCCTGCTTTTCAGCGGGTGGACCACTACTCTTACTCCCACCCACAAAAAACTTATCCCCACTAGATTTTTGGGACTTAGGAGAGGAAGGTTTGGGTTTACCCGACTGCGATTGCTTTTGGGACTCCTCAGCCTTCCGAGAGGTCTCATTTTCTTTGTCCTTATCTTTCCCACTGATGTCCTTAGGGGGACGCCCAGTGGGAGACCCACTTCTCAGCCAGCCTGGCCAGCTTAAAGGGATCTAAAATGTTCTGGTCTGCAACATACTGACGCAGTTCCAGCGAACAGGCTTCTAAAAAATGTTCAAAAAACAAAAGGTGCGACAGCTCAACAAACATTTTCACTTTGTAACCATCAATCCACCTCATCATGTTCATATGCTCAGCACTCACCCAGTCAATCCAAGACATATTCTCTCGTTTGTTAGATTCCTTGAACCTGTTAAGTTATTGGGTAGGTGTCTTACCAAACTTGGCAATCAAAGCACTTCATGCACTCATACTGACCCCTTTCTTCCACGCTCTGTTTCAGAATAGTCATATCCAGTCTGAGGCATTTGAATGGATTGTGTCCTTCAACGCATTCCACGTCTTTGACATGTAATGTCCACAGCTGTGCACGTCGGAAACTTTTTCGGCAGAGGGTGTCCTGCATCGATGGCGTCGGGTCCATGTCCCTCGAGGGCCTCTGTCGAGGACGACGTCACAGGATGTTCTAAATGGGACGCACAGCGCCCGTAGCCTCAGTTCTGTTTTTTCCACGAACGTGTTAACTTCGTGAGACTCGGCGTGACTCGTGTGTTTTCGTCATTGAAGATGTCTTTCTCTTTGACCCCTCCAACTCTGCAGTCTGGTTTCAAGACCTGCCGGGACTGCATGTCCAAGATGTCGCTCACCGACCCCCACTGCATTTGTTTGTGGTGCCTCGGCGAGTCGCACGACACTGCCGACTGCTCGAAATGCTAGTCGCTGACTGCAGAGGCCTTGCGGGAGCGCAATGGGAAGCTACAGGTGGGTAGGGGCTCGAAGCCTGTTAAGTCCCAGACTTCCAAGTCCAAGGGGGTTTCTACTGATGACTCGAGGGGAGACTCCCTGTGTCGGAAGGAATCCCGAGGTTCTCGGTCCCGGAGTGCTTTCCACCACTCGTCATCCTCGTCCCGACACTCGCGGAAGCGCCGTCACCGGTCGCCTTCCCCGTCCTCCTCGGAGGATGGTGCCTCGAGGAAGGTTACATGCCCTACGAAGTCCTCGACTCCAGAGGAATGGGCAGTGTTCAAGAAATCTACGATGGCGATTTTTCAATCGCAAGGCACGGGTCCGGTTGAGCCTTCTGACAAAGCTTAACTGGATCGGTCTCAGTCTGTGGCTCGCCCGCCTTTGGACTCGGGTTCACGACGCAACACACATCGGGAGCCGTCGAGGTCCCGTATGGACAAGGTTTCGAAAGGTCTCAAGAGACGTCTCTCTAGGTCTCGGTCCTCGTCCCCAGCAACCTATTGAGGGCTCGGGTCCAGCATCGACTCGTTCGGCTCTGTTTCAGTCCGATTCGCACATTGACGCCTTGCCGTCGTACCAGCCCACGGCGCCATCGGCACCTGTGTCGACGTCGAAGCCTTCGGCGATCTCAATGTCGAGTTTGTCGATGCTCTCGACGTCGAAGCCTTCAACGCTATCGGTGCCTTTGGGAATTTGTTTCTCTGAATTTGCCAGTGGAGTACCCAGACATTGTGGATCCTCCGAGGAACGCTACATCCGTCAGTGAGACCGGTTCTGGCCTCCAGGCCCTCTTCTGTCTCCAGACCTGGGTTTCAGCCCCCTTTTTGGATAATATTTTTGAAGAGGAGGAAAGGTCTGAGGTTGAGGAACCTGATGACCTTGATGCTCTGATTTTCTCGGGGGGACAGTCAGTTGGAAGAGTTGAAACAGACCCTCCATGATGCAAGTGGACTGGGCACGTCCCCGGAAGTGGAGTTTGGTAGACCTGAGCCTGGGGCTCATGCAGTCTTCGTATAGGACACTCATGGCATGAGTCTCGGAGTATCTGGGCTGGTCTAGTCCTCCTGAAGACTTTTTGCAAGATGATCTGACTGACATCTTGGATCAAGGTCCGTCCTCTGACCGTGTTTTGCCATTTCATTCTACCTTGCAGAAAAGGGTGGCAGCTGCTTGGCAGTCCCCAGAATCTCTTCCGGCTGTGAATAAAGTCTTACTAAGAAATACCGCCCTTCTGTTAGCGACCCCAGCTATTTCTCTACTCACCCCACTCCTGAGAGTTTGGTGGTTCAGGCGGCTACGGCCACCTCGAGGCAGGCGGCTTACCCTACAATCCCTCCGGATAGGGACGACAAGCGCTTCGAGGGTTGGGCATGGAAGGTGTTTTCTGCTGGGAACATGGTCTTGAAATCGGCCAACTCCATGTTTGCCTTGACAAGGTTTACACACACTCTGTGGTCTTGTGTTGCTTTTGCGGCTGAGCGTATTCCTGAGGGGGAACAAAGGGATGGTTTTCTTGCTATCTTGCTGGATGGCAAGGATGCCACGTGTGAGGCCTTTCAGTCAGATTTGGATACGGCTGACCGTGTGAGCCGGTCCATGGCCCCAAGCACCGTTTTATACAGATTTGCGTGGTTGGGGAAGTCGGGGATTTGCTCCAGATGTACAGGCCCGTCTTCTGAACATGCCCTTTGATGGTGCTCATTTATTTGACAGCAAGGTTGACGAGAGCCTTGAGAGGTTGCAGACCTCAAAATCTGCAGCAAAGTCTTTAAGCGCCGCAGTGCGTCAACCTCTGCCTTTTCCTCCTAGGGGGCAGCAGTGGAGGGGAAATTACTTTTGTTTCTACTCCTCCTTTGGTAGAACGAGAGGGGCCACCAGTCAAAGGGGCCAGCGAAAAGGTACCCGTGGTGGTCGGGCAAATCGTGGTGTCAAAGCCGCTCAGGCAGCTGCCTCTTTGCCTTCAGGCACTGCCGCAGCTGCTTCCAAACAATCGTGAGGCCATGTCCCATGGTTCGCTGGTTGGGGGCAGACTGTCTCAGCATCTCGAAGAATGGCTGGCTATTACTTCAGATGCATCGGTTCTGGATACCACAGCCCACGGCTACTGCCTTTCCTTCCTTCAGCGGCCTCCCAACAATCCACTGGGGAAACACATTTCGTGGAGTCCGGATCAGCTCCTTGCGCAGGAAATCTTAACCCTGCTGGAGAAAGGCGCTATAGAACATCAAGCAGGAAATTTCGATCTCGGCAGTACATCTGGCCGGCAAGGAAAATGCGCCGGCTGACGCTCTGAGCAGGCAGAGCAGTCTCATGTTTGAGAGTTGGCTCAGGCAGTCCTTCAGGAGATCTTCGCCCCTTTGGGGAGCGCCGAAAATGGATCTCTTTGCCCAAGTGTCAACCGGAAGTGCGAGAGATTCTGCTCAAGGGAATTTCCTCCAAGAGGAGCCTTAGGAGACGCGTTTGTGGTGGATTGGTCATTCCCACTGCTGTACGCGTTTCCTCCAGTCCCCGTCATTCCTCAAGTGTTGCAGAGGTTATGGAGGTTCGGTTCCCGCATGATCCTCATTGCTCCGGTTTGGGCCAGGAGAGCGTGGTACCCAGACCTTCTGGACATGTCCATCTGCCCTCCACGCCGAGAGGATCTGCTCTCCCACAAGGAGGGTCCGGTTCTCCATACAGAGGTCAAGACTCTCAACCTTTACGCTTGGTATCTGAAAGGTTGAGGTATAAGGATTGGGACCTCCCGGATGACGTGATGGAGGTGTTTTTTTTTGGCCAGGCGGCCTGCAACAAAATCCCTGTACCGTTGGCACAAGTTCTGTTTATCCTTTTCAGTGCTCTATTCCTGTGGTTTTGTCTTTCTTTGGCCCACAGGGGCCTTCAGGTGGGTACCATTAAAGGTTACCTGGCGGCGCTGTCTATCTTTAAGCGCTCGTCTGAAGAATGTTCTTACTTTAAGATTCCTTTGATTTCTCAATGTCTTAAAGGACTGACTAATGTATTCCCACCATCCCCTTTCCAGGTGCCGGTTTGGGATTTGAATTTGGTTTTGAGATTTCTCATGGGTGCTCCGTTTGAAACTTTGCACTCTTGTCCTTTGAGATTACTGTCCTTCAAGACTGTGTTCTTGGTTGCGGTTACGTCCGCTCGCAGAGTAAGTGAATTGCAGGCACTTTCAGCTAAACCACCCTTTACTGTGTTTCACAAGGACAGGGTTGTACTGCGAGTACACCCTTCTTTTCTACCTAAGGTAGTCTCTGAATATCATTTGAGTCAAAAGGTGGTTCTTCCATCCTCCACCTTCATCCTCATCCTGGTAAGGAAGAGGAGCGTCTCCATCGGTTAGATCCGAGGAGAGCTCTTACCTTTTACATTTCTAGGATGTCCAGGGTCAGAGTGGACAATCAACTCTTTGTAGTAAATGCTGGACACCGATTGGGCCAGGCTGTTACCAAACAGACCTTGTCCAGGTGGATTATCCTTACCATTACGGAGTGTTACCGGTTGACCAGTAAAGACCCTCCTGAAGGGTTGAGAGCTCATTCCACTAGGGGCGTGGCTACTTCCACCGCCCTCCAGCGGGGTGTTCCTATTGGGAATATTGGTGATGCCGCTACTTGGGCTTCAATCCATTTGTAAAACATTATTCCCTGGATACAATCCATGGTCAGGATATGGCCTTTGTGAAGGCGGTTCTTTATTCCGCAATCTAATTGGGTATTCTAAATTCTTTTCCCTCCTCCATTTACTGGTACTGCTTTAGGAGTCTGTCAATGATGTGGAATGCGTTGGAGGACGCAATCCATTCGAAGAAAAAGTTACTTACCAACTGGTAACGTTCTTTCGACTGGATGTTCAGCCAATGCATTCCACATCGCCCTCCCAACTTGCCCCTCAGGAGAATTTCCTATGCGGTTGCAGCTTCCGTTTCCGCAAGGCTAAATGCAGACCAGCAGGCATCTGAATGGTGTCGCACATTCTGGGGGAAAAAACTTAAACTGAGGCTACGGGCACCGTGCGTCCAATTTATAACATCCTGTGATGTTGTCCTCGACAGAGGCCCTCGAGGGACATGGACCCGACGCCATTGACGCAGGACGCCCTCTGCCGAAAAAGTGTCCGAAGTGCACAGCTGTGGACGTTACATGTCAAAGATGTGGAATGCATTAGAGGAACATCCAGTCGAAAGAACGTTACCAGTTGGTAAGTAACTTGTTCTTCCGCTCAACAAACGCTTGGCCCAATCTCTTATCAACATTATGGATTCCACAAGCCATTTCAAATGCTTCAATCCATTGGAGGATATCAGAACCCTCTGCATACACACCAACCAAATCTTTCATCAACTTGGTGGCTGGTTACCAGACACTCTCAACTGGTTTCGCTAAAGTCTCCACTCTAGCTTTCTCTAGCTTGATTCGCTGACATTAAGTATCCTTGTCTTCGAGTTCAAGATCCCTATCCTTTAGTTGGAGAGCCCTGGCTTTAAGGATCACTTGTTGTGCCAACTCCTTTCTTCAGCTCAGTTTCTATTTCCAACTTTTTGTATTCAAAGGCGAACTTCATCCTTAACTCAAGTTCCAGGGCATTCCCTGAAGAAACATTGCTGGTGGTCGGAACAGAGGCAGCAGGAGTGGTGGCGTTCCCAGAATCAATTTGAATAACAACCCGAGGGGCGGAGTCCTTATTGGTTGCATTCCCCCCTTCAAGAGCTTCACAATCTGTCTGGTAGTCCACCAGGGCAGCTATCTGCTCAGCCCTAGACTTATCCACAAATTCTAACTCCCTGGCTTCACAAGCACTCTGAAGAGCCTCTAGCTCATCCGAGTCATTTTACCATTTGCAATAGATTCCATTTCTTGTAATGTAGTTTGTTAAATTGAGGTTTAGTTGTGTACAAGATAACTAAGTGTAGATATTTTGTAAGTGGCAAGGTTGCACACTGATTCTTAAACCCATAAGCATCCCACTGCTGCCACCAGTGTAAAGAAACCGCACTGGTGGAGGTGTCTGTACTCCTGCTCTCTGTATGGCAGAGGAGAGGCACAGAGGACCCCAGCCAAGATGCTCTATATGGTATCTATGGTCGAGCAATCGAGGCCTAGCTTCTCAAGAGGTGATGCGAGCTGGTTCTTAAGTACAATGTAGTCCCCAAGCTCCCACAAAGGAATGTCCACACACTGTATTAGTTAAAACAGCTTTTATATAAATAAGGTTCAATGTTATATACACTATCACAATAATACACTTTGTGCTCCGACAATTCTAAAATGGTAAATATATACAGTTCTAGGTGGTACCACTCTTACTCTGATTCCATTAAAATGCGACCACGTCTGACTGACCCAAATAGCATACGAATCAACACAGTAAAACGATATCAACCATAGACTTAGGAGGAAGATAAGTTGGTTTAGACAATTGGCAGAATACTGAGCCCCTACCGTCAGGCACAGTTCTGTATCAGGATCCCACCACCTGGGCAACCTGTTATTGAAGATGCACTACAAGCCCAGTCCAGATATTGTCTGAGAGTCTTATCTTCTAGAGTTCTGCAACCCAAATGGACCTTGTGTTGTAGAGTTCTTCATTAGGGGATCGACGGGCCCTTCTTGAGTGCGCTCCCTTTCAGGCAGGAGCCACCAGTCGTCGAACTTCCGAGATGAAGAAAGGGTGAACTAGCTGCTTCGATCCTTGCCGTGCTCGTAGACTGGTGATCGCAAACGTCCTGCAACAGGGGAGGCGTGCACTGCACCTCAATGACGATGGTTCGTTACCGCAAAGAGTTAGTGAAGAACTTTGGCCCAGCAAGGGCATCTAGGCATCTAGGCATCGGCGTCTGGCGTCGGCGGATGGGACGCGACCACGGCTGGCTTCATTAGTTTCGCCGGCGTCTCTGAGATCTTCATGTGGCGGGAAACCTACCGGCGGATTCTCCTTGGTCGTCGACGGCCTTGACCTTCACTGATGGGACGAAAGCGGTCGACGATGAACAAGGCAGTCCTTGGATCAAAATGTTCTTAGGAAACGGGAGCACTGCGGCTCCGGTCGCCGATGGCGGTCTTTGACAGTGGACGGCAGTCTGGTGCTTCTCTGCTTTCTCCTCAACTGTCCCCTTCTCCGGTCGGCAGCCTTTCGTAGGTCTGTCTACCAGGGAGCTTTGGCAAAGATCAGCTGGTGCACAATAGTCCCTCGTAGCTCGGGGAGAGGTCTCCTTACCAGGTCCTCTCTTGGATCAGTTCTTGAATACACAGCAGCTTTCAGATTACACAGAAGGGAACAGTGGTTCATCTTCTTCCTGCTCAGCTTCGAGAGTAAGCATCAAGCATCAACTTCAGATTCTGAACGATTTCCTGCAGTGAGAGGCCCCCAGATATACTGTGGATCTCCCATTCATTCTGCTGGGTCACACTCAGGCAGGGCATTCAGGCAGTCAGCCAATCAGGTGCACGGTGCATTCAGGCCATTCTTCTCTATCCAGACACTCACAACACAGAATGTGGATTCGGACAAGCACTCTGCCATTCAGCAGTACACACTGCATTCATACCTGTTTCGGGCAGGGCTGTCTCACTCATGGTGTCAAACACCAGATACTAGACACCCATAACACAGAATGCCTATTCGTCACAAACTCAATTCACCCAGGGCCCACCCCACGGGCGTACCCACAACATGCGGTCGTTGGGAAAGCTCCAGCCAGTCTGGTCGGCACTTCCCCACACTATCATATATGGAACTTCGACTCAACAGCCAATCAATGGGAAGGGACAGAGTCGGGGCTTCCCGGGACTTTGGGAAAACCAAGGTAACATGCGATGGACTGCAAGAGGCCACGGGGGCCATCCTGTCTTCATCAGGAATCTACTGATTCCAATGACAGGGCCTGGGCATCCCAAAATGGAGGGCGCTCAGGGCACCTGTCGATTCAGAAATTAGCTGCAACAAGCCTATACCCTGCTCTGTGGGCCACACACAGGTTCCCAAAAACATACAGTAGGAGTACATGGTTGTACTCCCACCCACGCGTGCCATAAGGGTATCCTAAGGGTCTGTTCACCAAACCAAATACAGGAAGAGCTGCACCGCCGGGAGTCCCACATGAAATCATGCGTGGAAAACAAGACAGAACACATGATAAAAAAACAATAAAGAACAAGGATTCGGAGTCCCTGTCCCTCTGATGCATTTCCAGCCTCACACTCTGATTGGGGATCAGCTCTGGTTTTGGTATAAAGGCCCATGAAAAGTTCCAAACAGGCGGTCTCAGCAATAGCTGCTTGGATGGGGTTCTATTGTGGATGTTTAACTTTAGTCACAATTTTGCAAAATACCCTATGATTTTTCTTCCGTGCTGCGTTATTAAGGACTTCCTAGATTTCTAATATTTTATTTGTCTTTTTTTCTGACGAGCAATGTTTTATACTCGTTTCGAAGTCTTGGCACTTCTTCAAGATCTTTCCTATTGCCTGTAACTTAGTCTTTTCTGCCCTGCAATCCCCATCGTACCAGGCTTCCCTCTCTCCCAGGGTGCCTTCCACCATCTTCATCGCTTTAGTAAAATAGGGTGTGCCAACAGCGCAGAAATACTGCTGGCCGAGGCCAATATCATCTGGTCGTTAGAGCTATATGGGTGAAATATATTTTCCAGAGCTGGCAGAATCTCTTGGTCCTAGATTTTAGGAACATTTTGTGACTGATGCTCGTCTTCCCATCTTCTCCTTCTCCTGTTATTTGTAGGACTCATTACATATGTGTTGTTATTACTATTAGTGTTGCGAGCAAGGGCGCCAAGTGTCAGATATACCACCTTATGATCACTTTCATTTCTCAGTGACTTCAAGGGCTTTTATCTTTTCCCAACTTGCTAAATCAATATACAGTCAATGTGGTTACTTTTAAATGTTGCACAAGGTGTCTGGCTGTACGCGCCCATTGCACGCCAGAACACCCAATCAAAATAAAAGCTTGGCAGCTGGAATAATATATTTGTAGCTTTTGGCTCGGGCAGGTTCTGTAAAATGCAGGGTATTCCAGATGTTCACTTGTTCCTCCACCAGTTTAATTATTGCCTTTTTAAATGTTCCATTTGTAAATTCAGATATCCAGCTATCAGGAGGATTGGTTTAGTAGTGCTTTCGGGTAACCATTCCCCCACCAATCCTTACAGTTTAGTGAGTGTTTCTATTCACCCTGGTCCATATGGTCTTTTATAAATATTACACAGCAAAAGTGTGTTCTTATCCTGCAGCTCTAAGAGTAGGCCTTGCAAATCCAGTAAGTTAGTATTCAAGAGTTTAATAAGGTTATTGAGAACTGTCTTTACCCATATGCAGAATGTGCCTGTTGGGCACCCCAACTTGTGGTACGGCTAAGTGGCTACTTTCATGTAGTTGGAAATTTCCCTCCAGGGTATGTGTTTAAAAGCCCATGTTTCCTGGAAACAAATTCTATCTAGGGTTCTGATAATCTTCACCCAGTCTTCTTAGTCTAGGTGTTTAGCTACACCAGCTATGTTCCACTTTGTAATTTTAAGATCAAATAATTTGGGATCTACTGGGGTAGAGTGGTTTGATGGTAATTTTTCAGCAACTAATTTGTCCGGTAAGTGGGGCGGCAAAAAGTTCAATGGGTGTGGCCTCCAGTCATCTATAGTGTTTATGGCAGGGTTTGCCCCAGTACAATATTACAATATTATCCCTACTGCTACTATCACCCGGTGGTCTACTCCGCAGTTGGAGCCTTGGGAGTGGAAACGTCTGAAAGTCAGTTGGCACGACCCAGTATTAAATGGGTATTTCCATGGGCTAGCTATCTTAATATAGTCTACATCCCCTTCTCTATCTGTGTTGATAAGACAGACATCGATGATGTGCTCTCGTCAATGAGTCTTTTTGTGGCATATCCAGTGAATACATTTGTTCTTTAATCTTTGCCCTTAAATGTCCCCTTCTCCAGCCTTGGCACCTTAATCATCTATATCTTATGTTCGTCTGCCCTGATTGATAGATTTTCTACACTCCTCTGCTTCCCTCTTGTCGCTTCATTTGGATGTATACCTGCCCCATTAGATACAGACCATTGAATGGGAGTTCCCTGTACCAATGGTCGGGTAGAGATTCCTGTCTTGTTTGGGGCTCTTTGCAGACCAGGATGATTTTTAATATGCTTTATCACCTGGTTAATAGAAACTAAGTGTGTATTAGATGGTGCAGACCTTGCGCTCTTTGTTGCTGTACTAGGTCTCATCGATGTATCCCCACTATTTTACACATTAATTTAAAATGCCCAAATCTGCTTTCATTTCACACAACTGATTTCGCAGAATTGTCCCACCTTGAGACAATTTGGGCACAAGTGCGAACTGCCCTCCATTCTGGTAGCCAGTATAATGGGTGCATTGATATTCAAAGTAATACCCCCATCTCCTTTTACCTCGGGGTTACCATTTTTTTACCCTCGGATAGCAATATCCAAATCACTGTATATCCACAAAGTCTAAGGGAGGTAAAAACACGTTATAACAGATGGGGAAGGGGGGTATTCTCCACATGGCTATTAGGTGGATTATCTTTTTGGGACACTAGCTTCACCTTTTATATTACTATGCAATTCAACATGGCAAACATAATTGCGTCCCCCCATCGGATGTTCTAGGCACAGGCCATTTACAAAAGTACAATCCCTCGGTGTCTGCCCCTTCCCGGTCATCAATATCCTCTAACAGTACCTCAATTTCATTAATCAGGATATCACTTCTTTAATTGAGGCAATCGGACAGCAGTTTTCTTTGCGCCCTGAACAGGCGATATTTCGGACGTCGCTTTGCATTTAGACATTTTGAACTTACTTGAAGGTCTTTGCTAGAAAGTGCTAGTGCAGAATATTCTTTCTTAAAATCTAGATTTGTCCAACAGGAAATTATCCAAATACAACTTCAATTTGAAATAAAACCAACCAAAACTAAGAAATACTACATAAGAGTTTTATATGTAGAAACCGCTTATATAATCGCCAGGCTAGGCATGCAGCACTTATTGCAGCACTTATTAAGTCATAATCTCTCAAGCACAAATATTGCTCCGGTATCCAAATCGATTTTACGTTCTCATAACGTTTGAGTGATTTTATAATGTTGAAGATTCACAATTAACTTTGTTGTACCCGATTCTTTCTCATTTATCTTCATGAATTCATGGAATTTTTCATGCATAATTTAGGGAATAATTTAAATTTGATTTCTTCTCAATATCTACTAGTTCTATTGGACTGATCACTTAGCTACTCACTTTGATTCCTCTTTTCCCATAGTAGCTAAATCCGTGAATTCCTGCAATTTAAAGAAGTTTGCTAGATCTTTTAAAATGGTGTCTGCTGTTATTCCGGATTAATTAGATCAGCGTGTGTTGTCCAATCATTTTGTATCCAACCCTGTCCCCTGCCCATGTCCACACTCCAGTAAAGGAAGGAAAAACTGCTCATGAGACATAGTGAAAAATCTTGGCCCAAATCTCAAGATGCATCTTTATTCATGCAGCTTTGATCTCTCCAGCGTTCCTAAAAAGCCAATATTGCACATGCTGCCATGTTTTGTTTCTAGTTACTCAAATGTTCTTTGCTTCTGAATGATGTGACGAGTCACAAGAAGTTGTCACTTCTCCCCAAGGAGGAGTCCTTTCGCTAACCAATAATAACCCTAGAGGTGATTTAATCTGGGAGGACCTCATGGGAAGGGACTCGCCCCCCAGCCCTTTGCCCTCTCTTGGGGACAAGGACGACCATCTTGGGGCTAGCCCAGAGATTAATAAAACTTTGCCACATCTCTAGACCATCCTTCCTTCCCCAACCATCTTGTTGAAAGCAGAACCATATACTACTGTGAGGCAAAAGAATCAAATGGCCTCAAAAGCACCAAGACGAGGAAGAATGTAGGAAACAGTGCTCCCAATACAGGTACTAAAACGAAGAGGCATAAAGGTCAACCTATCAAAAGTAGTCAGGGACTTTGACAGTCCACCCCTCAAGAACGGGCTAGATTTTATAAAAACTGACAACTGACGTGGAAAGTCATCACCCACAGCATCAGATGTGGAGAGCATTCTGTATGGGAAATCCAAACTCTGTTTGCAGACCTGAGGAGAAGAGGAACTGAGGATGCCAGCGGTCAGCCGTGAGTCATTACAGGGTTCCACAGGAGCAGACCTGTGCACAACACTAAGGACCAGAATTGGGTGGCCCAGCAACTTGGGACTCTGCAGAAGCAGACTAGGAAATCCAAGACAGCCAAGAAGACGGACCGCTATTCCTCAAAGCCCCAGTAACGTACCGAAAGCCCAAAAATAGGTAAAGGGTAGTACAGAAGACCTGAAGGGGATGCAGGGCCACGAGCAGGAGGCACGCAAGCAATCCCTACCTGCTTTGTTCAGGGTATACCGCTGACAGACACTTTAAGGGTTAAGAGTGCATCCAACAACCACCTCATACCAGTGGGGAAGGGAAGCCTACTGGCCACCATGGAAGGTTCTGGGACCCTGTCCACAACAGTGGGGAGGAAAAGCTCACTGGCCACCAGGAATGGGGCTGGGTTCCTGTCCAAAACCACAGTGGGCAAGAAAAGCCCACTGGCCACCAGGGAAGGGTATGGGACCCTGTCCGTCATAGCAGTAGGGCAAAGGAGACCACTGGCTATACCAGAAGGGTCTGGGACTCCAACAGAAATAAACCAAGGCATAGAGGAAGTCTTCCTTGTTATAGTGGCGTAGATAAGTCCACTAGTTACAAGTGAAGGGTCTGGAACCCCAACGTGAATGAGCAAATCTCTCGAGGAACTCTTCCTCAACAGTGGTCAAGAGGAAACCACTAGAGCCCAGAGAAGGGTCTGGGATCCTAACAAGATTTAGGACGTTATTGAAAGAAAGTCAGTGGCAAAGTCTGTATTAAGCTGGAAACTGTGAAGCAAAACTGTATCAAGCAATACTGGAAGGGAGTAATTCTCCTGGTACTATATCAGAAGTTCTAATAGAAATGCCAGGAGAAGGGAGTCATTCCCTCTGGCCTTGTGTTGAACTATGCCAAAGAAGACCGAAAGAAGGGAGGCATTCTCTTGGTCCTAAACTGAGCGTGGAATTGGAGACGTTGGGTGAAGTAATTCCCCCTGGTCTTGTTGTGCATTGTATCAAGACCTACCAGGAGAAGGGAGTCATTTCCCCTGGTGTTATTGGAAGTTGAGCAGAACCACTCCAGGAGAAGGGAGCCATTCTCCTGGAGAGGACAGATTGGCTACGACTCCCTTCCCTTGGTTTGCAGGTTTCAGACAGTCAGGTAGCAGTGAGCTAAGTGCTCGCCCCCTGCTATCTATGCGCATGTGTACTGTGCTAATGTCCATGAGTAACCTTAGCTTACCTTTATGGTTCTTTGCAAAGGTTTTGTGAAAGAGAACCAGATTCAACTTGCTTTGGTTTTGCTGCCGAACACCTCTAGAAATAGTTAAGTGAAGTCCTGGCATTTGTATTGCCTGCATATTTGCATACTTGCACAATTCAAAACTAAGGACTACATGTACTAGAATGAAATGTAAAGTTAACCTGAAATAGTGTGGCTGTACTTCTTTCAGACATGCACACAACCCAGTAGGGGCTGTGTGATAGTCACCTGCATATAGCCCTTGTTTGACACATTGAAGTACTTTGGTGCTATGCATAAAAGGCGTTACATTTGTAAATCAACAATCTAACCTTTCCCCCTGGTTCTTCAATATCTACATGGCCCCTTTGGCCCACAGGATCTCTACCTTTATCTCTAACTTTCAGTGTTATGCGGATGACACGCAGCTCTTTCAGGCTACCCTCGGCCTCCTCCTCGCTCACCCCGGACTGTCTATCCGCAATTCAGGCTTGGTGTGCTGCTAACGATCTATGCCTGAATTCCAGTTGGACAGAGATCATCCTCATTGGGACTCCTGCTCCCGCTTTCCCACTTTCTCGTTGGCCTGCCTCTCTTGGCCCTGCACCGTCACTTACCAATGAGGCAAAATATCTTGGGGTCATCTTTGACTCCACTCTCTCCTTCTCTTCTCACATTTAAGCCATCTCCAAAAAATCCAACTACACCTCTTCAGAGGTATTTTACCCTTTCTCACTTTCCTGCAGAGGCTCATCACCTCGAGAGCCCTGGTTCTCTCTAGGCTGGACTATTGCAACAGCCTCTTTCTCAATCTTCCTACGTCTACTCTCCGTCCTTTACAACTCATCCGGAACAGAACCACAAGACTTATCCTTGGTCTCAAGCCATGGGGCTGCATCTCTCCGGGGCTGAAATCTATCCACTGGCCCACTGTGTCTGCAAGGATCAAGTTCAAGACCCTCTACATTATCCACAAGGCTATTTGGGGCCGGGGCCCACACTATCTACAACACACTCTTCCGCAATACTCTCCTTTTAGAGTCCTCCGCTCGCCCATCTTCAACTCTCTACGGGTGAGCCACTTTCACAAACATAGATTTGGGGGTAGATCTTTATCCTCTGAATGGGGAATCCCTGTCTATCTCTGTCTTGAGTCTGAGCACCTTTAGTTCCGCAAACTCCAAGACCTTCCTTTTCTCTTCGTCCCTCGCCCCTGCTAACCTCCTTTCTTTGCTCTCCACCCTTCTTCCCCTCCCTAACTCTGTTCAGTTTTTGCTGACTGGTTGCCTGGTGCACCTCCACAGCCTACAGGTCCCAGGCTCCCCTGCCAGTCTTTTGCCCTTGCCTCCGGGATGCTGCACTTTGTTCAACATTACTACACTTTCAGCCTACGCTCCTTGAGCGCGGCAACCTCTTTGCGCTTAACCCAGGGCCCTGATGGACCATGCTCTTCCCTCCCACCCCCCAACCGGTCTCTGAAACCTCAGTCTGTACTGCTGATACATGACCTAACTGTACTAGGACCAGTTAGTTTCTGTCCTGAACCCCCCCCCCCAACAGTCTTCCGTCTCCCCTTCCCGAGTTTGATCTCTACTGTCCCACCTCATGCACTTGCACTAGGAGAAATGTCACCAGGCCTAGTTTGCTAGTTTCGCTGTTGAGATCATTCAGAATCTTCAAGGCCTAAGAATGATTAATGTACTCCCTTGTTACCTTTCCCACCTTGAAGTGCCTTGAAGCACTTTGAAGCACTTAACCTGTGTATAAGTGATATATAAATGTACAATAAATAAAAAAAAAAGGTGTTCAGTCTCTTGCAACACAAAGCCAGTCAAAGCCTCCTACTCTCACCGGATAGATACCAATACGTCCTGTCCCCTTTCCTCCATCCTTGTGGGCGTTCCCCAACATGGGGATGGTACCAGAACCTTTGGCAGCGCACAATTGAGCTTCCCTT
Source organism: Ambystoma mexicanum (assembly GCF_040938575.1). Lineage (NCBI taxonomy): Eukaryota > Metazoa > Chordata > Amphibia > Caudata > Ambystomatidae > Ambystoma > Ambystoma mexicanum. Next base: position 1,417,479,747 of record NC_090937.1, read on the forward strand.
TTAAATTTAGTATAGCAGGGGGAAGAGGGGAGGACGCGGCTTCGGGTGTGGGAACGCCCCATCAAGGCCCCGACCCTCCTGTGCCTCACCTCAGTCCCTTTGTCTGCACAGATGGTGACAGCCAGCATGGAGATGATTTTTAGCTTTCTGCTTGCTCCCCACTTGTTTTTGTCATTGCTTATTTCACTTCCCTTCGGTGCCTCGCCTCCCCTGGCGCATGTGGACTGCAGGAGGCTTCACAAGGTGTGCCTCATGCGACCGTTAGTTTGCGGCCTCGGTCCCCCATGTACTCTCTCTGGAGTGCTTGGGGCCCGACCACCGCTGGGACTCATGTTCGGCATGCAGTACTCTGTCACAGGGCATTGAAGAATTGTTTGTCGCAGTGGATGGTGATCTTCCACACTTCTCTGCCCCACCTTAAGGACTTAGTCTCCAGCACCTCTTGTCAAGACAAGGTAGTCCCTTTGTTTAGCATGGCTCCACAGTGCAACAACTCCATCCCCGGGTTACCCCCTGATCAGGGCTCCTCAGATTCAGGTTCTGGCCGTCCAGAGGCCTCTAAGGCTACTGACTGCCAAGCTGAGGTGCCCTGGGGCTCTTCCGGACTGTCTAGGGACAGACCTGAGGCCTTCCAGGCTACTGGCTCCCAAGCGGAGGGCTTGGGTGCCCTACAGGGCTGTATTCGGAAGGACAATCCGACTTGTCCTCTTATTCTACCCCAGGGGCTAAGGGATTGTCGAGTGCCACCACCAAGAGATCCAGCACGGCTACTGGCACAAGTGTCGAGGGTCCTAGCCTACCGGAGCTCGCTCCAAGTTTGTGAATCAGGGCGTTACGACTACCAGCCAGCCGGGTCGACGCTTCTGTTTCGGGTGCAAGACGCAAGCTGTATCCTCTCCTGTCTGAGCCTCTCTTAGCTTAGCACTAAGGAGCACTTCCTCCTCCTCATGCGTTCTCAGATGAAGGGACTCCTGAAGGACATTGTGAAGGAGATGATCCCGCAGGTGGCACTGCCTCGGCCCCCTCCTCTGGGTGCTCCTCCTGTGGTCCAAGTGCCGCCCCCTCCTCCGATTCAGGCCCCAGCGGTTGTTCTGACCCTGCCACCTCCTGTTCCACCAACGCCTTCCCCACAACAGCTGTTGGACCCTTCTACGGATCTGGAGGGGCAACTCTACTGGGACCTGTCCGAGGGCCGGTATTCCCCTCAGTCTCCAAAAAAGGGGGACTGGACGGTGGCGACAATGATGGCGATGACACCCAGGACGATGAACCGTCAGAATCCATTAAGGCCTTTCATGACTGCCTTTACGCCTTGCAGAGTTTTGGGGGTCTCTCTGCCTGAGGAAGCCCCACATGAGTCGAGTGTGCTAGCAGAGGTCTTGGCAAATGCACCCCGATACGGTCTGGAATTCCCCTACAGAAGGATCTCCTGGAGGTAGCACAGAAGGACTGGGAGAAGCCCAGAGCCAACGCCCAGATGAACAAGAAGTTGGGCAGCAGGTTTAGGCTGACGGACGGGGAGCTAATCCTCCTAACCTCCCTCCCACAGCCCCATTTCTCTGTGGTGGCTGCAATATTGTGTTCTAGACCATCGTCTTAGTCATCTTCCTCCACGACGGACACCTCCAGATGCCTCTTTGGAAAGCTCTGTTGCTCCATCTCACGGCTGCATCTGTGGCAGGCCAACGTGGGTGCCCTCTTGGCTGCGGCTAAACTGAAGCTGTGGCGGGAGCTCAGGGAATTTCTGCCCGACCACCCTTCGGACAAGCAAGCCTCCTTCAAGGCCAGTCTGGATGATACCTTGGCCATTTCGCAGGACCTCATGAACATCGATACAGCCAGCAGAAGGCTGTCTGGGGGGTCGAGATGAGGACGGGAGTGTTGATGCATGCCACAAAATTTTCATCTGATGTGCAGGAGCGAATCCTGGATCCGCCCTTTGAGAGCGTGGACCCGTTTCATTTGTCCACCGATGACGCATTAACAAATAAAACCTCCACTCAAACTGCCAAGTCCTTGGCCATCCTGACAAAACCAGGTCAGAAATCCTTCCCTCAATTCCAGGGTAGGGCCGAGTTCCAACCCTGCACATTCTCCGGCTTCCATGGGTTCAGCGACCGCGGTACACAGAGGCCTGACTGGTCACCCAGCGACAACAGTTGTGACGTCAAGTTCTGAGAGCACAGCTCGCTTGTGGGGGACTGTTTGGCTCTGTTCCAGGACACCTGCAAGTGTCTTGAGTAAACCGTGGATCCTATCCGTAGTATCCGCGTGCTTCAGTTTTCATCTTCGCTTGCCGCTATCATCCTCTCAGTCAGATCGGTTCCCCGGCTCTTTAACAAGAGGTCCTTTTACTCTTGGGGATGCAGGCAATAGAAATGGTTCAGCTTGTAGACGGGGGGCTTTGATTACAATTCCAGGATCAACCAGGCTGGCCTGAGGGTAGTCCTGGACCTGTCATTTCTAAATCTGTCTTTACCGCTGGAACGCTTCAAGATGATTACTCCCACACACCTAGCCAAGTCTCTGTGTGCAGTGGACTGGATGTATTCCCTGGACCTCAAGAATGTGTATCTGCATGTAGCCATATATCAACCGCATCAGATGTTTTTGCGGCTCACGATTGTCGTACCACTACCAGTACAGAATGCTGCCCTTTGGCCTGAACTCTGCCCCTTATGTCTTCATGAAGTTGATAAATGCAGTGGCAGGACTCCACCGTTTGGATGGCCGTCATCTATACACTTACGTCCCCTCCCCTTTCCTTCATACTGCATGGGCATCCCTTCCTAGGGACGGGAGACGGAACCTTTTTCACCAGAAAAATCTTCTTTCCCTATACATTTAGAGACGATCAGGAGTGCGGCCCTGGGAGCATGCGCTACCCTGACTCCGCCCACCAGTGCCACACCACGGTCCCCTTTTCTGAGTCGAGGGGAACGGCCGATTTCAGCAGCGCTTCTGAGTTTGGCTCGGACATGTAATACAACACGCTCTTCCCCGGATTCTTCTTTTATCTTTTTGTCTTTTATTTGTCATTCAGGTATTTGGTCCTCTGGCGTCATGCTCCTCCTCGGCGCATGTCGACTTCAGCAGTCTCCAGCAGGTGTCCAGCATGTGAGGGGCTCTTTTCTACGTCCGACCCCCACGCGCTTTGCCTCTGCTGCCTTGGCCTCGACCACGGCTGCAAGATTGTACCGTGTACGACGCACTGATTCCACGAGCACTGAAGAACAGGCTAACTAGGGGGAGGGAGCTCTTCGAAAGGTCGCCTCCCAAGGACTTGAAGAACTTAGTCAGACAGAGATCGAGGCCCAAAGAGGGGCCTCTTATTTTCCATCGCACCCCGTACGGGCGACTCCTTCCCTAGGAAACGCCCAAGTGCGTGGAACCTCTCAGGTTCTGGTACCAGCACACACACCAAGGCTATTCCAGCTTGTTGGGCAGAAACCTGTGCAGTTCCCTTTGGGAACACTGCAAAAGATTTAGGACTACAGGTGTTAGCAGTAAACCCACTTGGTAGCAGTCTGTACCACCCAGATTTACCTGGTATCTGTGGCTGAGCAGTCAGACTTCCCTCAAGAAGAGTTAGGCAGTATGCAAAGTATACACAATAGGCACTCAGACACAATAGCACAAGCAAACACTGACCAGAGCTTTGGTATCAAAGTATATAATTATTTATTTAAAAACACACTGTTTGAAACACTCCAGCACTCTTATTTGTAAAACACTCTAAACACAGTTACTATTATGATATATACAAACCTTATTCCTTATCAGACAAGTCTTAGTTAACACCACTTATTTCCAGACAGAGATGAGCGCTTAACTATAGATGGCACTCCAATAAGTTCATGAAAAAGGGAGGGAAAAAGGCAGAATATGTGAAGATACACCACTCTAAGCTTTAGGAACACTTTTAGCAAGGCAGAAGAGCAAAAGTCACTGGTGAGCCAAAGTCCATAGGCTGGGCCCACTCTTAGAGAGAGCAGAGCACAAATGCGCCCAAGATCACACAGTTACACTAGGCTTTGAAAGTCTTGCAGAGAGTTCGAAAAGAGTTGAGAGGCTCAGAAAAGTTTAGCCAGGGTGTCCCAGGCTAACCCAGGTTCAGAAGCCGGGGGCTAAATCTACCCCATACAGTCGGTGGCAAGGGAAGCCAGGCGGAACACGGTCCCTTAAGTGGGAAGGATCCTCCAGCGGTGGCAGTTGTTCCTGGCAGCGGGTGCAAGTCTCAGCGTCGTCCAGGGGAAGAGAAGATCTCGACTTGGAGGAAGGACGAAGGTCGTTGCACTGCCAGGGAAGAAACCAGCCGCAGAGTTTTTTCCGGTTAAAGGTATTACCCTTTATTTCGCGGCTGTGGTAAAACGTGGTATTCCGGTTGCTGGGGTGCTTGGCACAGGCAAGGCGGCCACGAGATGCGTCAGGAAGGCGAAAAGACGGTGAAACTGGTTATCCCCACCAGTCAAAGGAAGAAGACTCTCCGGCGGGAGATCTCCTCTGTCGTTGGGAAAAGTGGTGAGATGGTCCAGCAGGTCTCCACCGGTGGTGTCGTCGTGGCAGGTCGGCTCAGCTTCTCCCTCGTCAGATTCTTGGGTCCTGTGGCGACTTCTGAAGTTCCAGTCCCCAAAGCCCTGCTTTTATGCAGAAAACCCCCATTCACTCAGCCTAGCTGTCACTCAAACATGCTAAGTGGTGAGCCGGCCGGCTCACCACTTGGGCCAATCAGGACGGAGTGTGACTTGAGTTGCCTAGGGAACTCAGTCCTGGGTGCCTAAATCCCCCTCCACCCTTCCTAAGTACCCTAGACAGAGTGGCACCACTTTGGAGGGCTTCTGTGGAGAAGCCCGCCAAAAAGTGGAACAAAGGGCTCGACTTGGGTTGGAGTCACAGAAGAGAACACAAACGCCATTTTAGAACTGAGTTTTGGCAAAAAATACCAACCGGAGAATTAATAATAAATAAATAAACCAGCGGTATGTGCAAGGCTATCGTAATTAAATAAAGATAGTAGCCTCGAGCAATGGGAAAATCCCATGGAGAAATATTCACGGTTTAATATAAAAGTAGTATCCACTGCCACCAGCCAAAACTCGATCAGGGGGGACGGAGACGTGCCCCCTCGACTAACAGACCCCGGGGCAATCGAATTGCCCCGGCCAGTACGTCCACAATATGATGGTTTGTACTGGTTCTGTTCAGAATTCAAGACTAGTAAAGTCAATGGTGACTTTACATGCCCTGGGAGACAGTAGTCAGTCCCAGGGTATGGAGTCTATACTAGGGGGTCACTATGACACCCCTGTGTTACTGCACTGAGGGTGCTGTGTAACACACATCACAAAAACACATGAAGCCCTATGGAGTAAAAGACCCCATAGCCCATTAAACACATCTAGAGTCAAAGGAACACACTCAAATCATGTCCAAGAGTGAGGGTAAAAGAGTCTCACTCTTGGCAGGAGAAAAAAATAAACCCCAAAAATCCAGCAAAGCTGCTGGGGGACTCACTAGGTTAGGAAATTCAGCCTAAACAGAGAATTCTCCCTAACACAGCTCACGGCTGAGGGGTCTTCAGATCCTTCCGGACACAGTGTTGAGGGACCGCAAGGTTCTTTTACCGGGTGTATACCCGAGGGCTATGCCCTTACCGACTCAATGTCTGAGGGAATTGCCTGCATGCAGCACTACCGGCGACATCGCCGAGGGCAATACATCTTCCAGGCCTAGGCCTGAGGTGCAGGGTAGGCCTCTCGCTCCACCACCAAGAGTCTTGGAGGAGGCTGGGCCCAGGGACCATGCACCACGACTTTGGCACGGGACATGCAGCTAGACAAAATGGCTGTCGTGCCAACAATGGCCACTCGTCGGATGCCACTGCTAGGAACAGAGCAGGTGGGTGAACAAGTTTCAATGTGGGACTGGTGTCAACCAGGTATGTGGCCTACAGTTTATCAGTCAGTAGCACAGGGCAGGTACCCCCAGCAGCCCTCAGCCACTCTGTCAATATCTCCTGCCACCTCTTCATCCTCCGAAGAGTGGGTCTTCGAAAAGTCCTTAGCGCTGATGCAAACCCCCCAAATGGGGGCCATTCTGCAGGATGCAGTCAGGTACTTACTCCCTCCGGTCAACCCACCCGCGCCCATAGTCATTCCTCCCATGGCTCTGGAGCTGCTGCTTTGATTCCGGCTCCCCTGCCTCCCACACTTCAGGCGGTTCCACAACAGCCTTCGCAGCAGCCTCCGGCTCCGGTCCCCACACCGCAGCCCACGGCGCCCAGTACTCCTCCACACACTCCGGGCCATCCGGACACTCAGGTGAACACTAACGAGGAGGAGGACCCTGACATGCTGTCATCAGCGAAGGCCTTCCACGACAGGCTTGCAGGTTTGGCAGAATATTTGGGCCTTCCTCAACCCGAGGTAGAGCAGCCTGAGGAGGGGGTATTGCTAGAAGTCCTCACCCTAAGATCCCCTACCAAGATGGGTATCACGATGCAGAAGGATGTTGTGGCTCTGGCCAAGAAGGGGTGGCTCAAGCCACACTCGTCCCAACCTGTAACTTGGCTCCTCAATGCCATGTAGAGACAGATGGAGGGGGATACACTCTGGCTGTTGGCGCACCCCAAGCCGCATTCTTCACGGATTGCAGCAGCGTCACTCTACTCTAAGCCCGTCGTCCTCAACCACCTAGTCCTCAGGGCTGCTAGGCAAGGAGAAGATCTTGGAGGCGTACCGGAAGAAACTGTACTCTAATGCCTCCCTGCACCAGCATCAGGCCAACGCTGATGCCATGCTGGCAGCCGCTAACCAGAGACTTTGGCGGATAATAGTGGATTTCCTTCCAGAACTTCCGATGCAGAGCCAGGCACACTTCAAGGAGGGTTTTAGGAGAAGCCAAGTGGTTAGCGCAGGACATCATGAGTCCACCGTGGCCCACATAGATATCTCTGGCCGGGCCATCTGCATCGCCACGAACATGAGAAGGGGCTTCGGGCTACTAAGTTTAACCCCAACGTCCAGTATCACATATTGGACCTTTCATTCGACGGTAGTGACCTCTTTCACTCTACCACTGAGGAGTAATAAGATGAAAAGAACAGCTTGCAAACTGCAAAGTCTTTATCCTGACGAAGGCCACACCAAAGGCGTACACCCAGTCGCATCAACGCTCTGACAAGGGGCAGTACTTTTGGCGGGTCTGGGGATTCCAGGAAGGGAGGCTCGAGACAACCTGGCCACTCGCCGAGTTTGCACCGACGCAAGCAACTAAAAGAGGGGGTACAAGGGCTTCTTCCAGTCCCCCTCTTCAGCAGCAGCCTCCGAAGGAAAAAAAGCATGATGCGTCCCTTCGGTTCCACGTGTCTCCAGTGGGTGGCAGACTTGCCTCTCAAATGCATTTCTGGCGCCAGAGCTTTGTGGACCCCTGGATCCTCCCTGTAGTATCCACGGAGTATCGCCATAGATACGCACCCTTCTCCCCTCCCCTCCACTCCCACAGATTGGGGTAGCAACTCTGTTGGCATAGATCTGGTCGCTCGTCGAAAGAGCCAAGCAGTGGAAGAAGTACCAGCCTCCCAGAGAGGATAAGCTTCTATTCCAGTATTTTCACCATACAAAAGAACAACCAGGCTGGCCTGAGAGTTGTTGGACCTATCCACCCTCAACCTCGACCTCCTTCTTCATAAATTCAAGATGGTTATGCCAGCACTCATTGCAGAGACACTAGACAAGGGAGACTGGAGGTGCTCCCTGGATCTGAAGGACGCCTACCTACACGTCCCGATTCGTCAACCTCATTGCTCTTTCCTCTGTTTCCGGATCATGGGCTGTCATTTCCAGTACAAGGTGCTAATCTTGGGCCTCAACACAGCCCCCAGGGTATTTACCAGACTCATGAATGCAGTGGCAGCCCTCCTCAGGGCCCAGGGCCACCATGTCTACCCGTACTTGGATGACAGGCTCGTCAGGGTGAGATCACCGGAGGGGGTTACCCACAATTTGTCTGCGCTTATGAGCACACTCCACGACCTGGGGTTTACTATCAATCTCAAGAAGTCTCGGGTGCAGCCCACGCAGAGCCATATCTTCCTGGGCCTCATCTGGGATACGAGCTCCGAGCAGGTTTTTCCCTCAGAGGACAAGATTACGGCATTCAAGAGGGCCACTACGCACTTCCTTACAGAGCAGTGATCTCGGCTTGGTGGTACCAACACTTTGCATCATGGCAGCGGTCCTCCTGGCTGTGCCACACACGAGACTCCGGATGAGGTTACAGCTGCACTTCGCAGCCTCATGGAATCAGGAGAAGGGCTCCCAAGCGGAGCTGGTCAGCAAACTGCCTTCTCTCTACTCGGACCTCACATGGCGGTCCAGGGACTGCAACCTGCAGACGGGCAAGCCCTTCCGGCAGCCGTCCCTGCAGGTCATCACTATAGACTCCTTCCTAGAGGGCTGGGGAGCCACTCTGGACAGCCACAGTGTCCACAGAGTCTGGACCCTGCAGGAGCAGGGGTCACATATCAACTGGCTGGAGCTCGGGGGCCATTTGGCTAGCCCTCAGAGCCTTCCTTCCGCTCATTGGGGGCAGCACTGTCCTTATCCAGACCGACCACTCCACCAGCGCTGTGCAGCCAAGCGGTCAGTATGTGGGAATGGGCCCTGGAAAACATCTAGCACACGGCTGTCCACCTCCTGGGAGAGGCCAATTTGGAAGCGGACAGGCTCAGCAGACTGGGAGCGGACAATTACAAATGACAATTGAAGGACCAGGTGCTGCAGGTTGTCTTCAACACCTGGGGCCATCCTCAGGTGTATCTATTTGCATTCTGAACAGAAAGTGCCATCTCTTTGCGTCTTGGCATGGGCTGGGCCTTGGCTCCCTGAGCGACTCATTGCAGATTCAATGGGGAGGGCATGACGGCTTATGCCTTTCCTCCCACACCCCTGATCCCCAGGGTACTCTGCAAGATAAAGGAAGCTTGTCGCCTCAGCATAATCATGATGGCTCCTTGGTGGCCGGCAAGACCGTGGTTCTCCGAATTACTCGGCCTCCTGGACAGACAACCCATACACCTTGAAACACTTGGGTATAGGCGCGTTACAAATGCCATATCATATCATATATCATACCTTTTGCTGGGTCCAGCACATCTCCTGTCCCAGCAGGAGGGGAGGGGGCTGTGTCCTCCACCCCACACCTCAGAAGTTAGCCCTTGCCGCGTGGTTTCTGAGCAGAACACCCTCACGCACCTGAGCCTATCACAGGCTAACATGGAGATCATTCAGGGCGCCAGGAGCAAGGCTACCATGAGCTAATATAAGAGTAAATGGAGCAGGTTCTGTCACTGGGCGGACTCTAAGGAGAGCAACCCCCTTACATGCACGCTGGATGATGTTCTCTTCTCTGCACACCTCGCACACTCAGCCGTGCTGGTGGACACATGTCACACCTATCTGGCAGCCACAGGGTCCTACAGAGACTCTGAGGAGGTCTTATCCTCTTCCAACCCGATAGTCAAACATCGGGCGGGCTTGTCCAGGCTTTACCCGCCCATCAAGAAGCCACACCCTGTGTGGAACATCAATGTGGTGTTGGGCGCCTTGGCACTCAAACCGTTAAAGCCAGTGGCATCTGCGGACATTAGGCTGGTCACCATTAAGACAGCTTTGCTAATGGGACTCGCCTCCCCTCGCAGAGTCAACGAGATCCAGGCTCTAATTGCCTCCGAACCATATACCACTTTCCACAGGGATTAGGTGGTCCTGCGGACTCACCCGGCATTCTTACCTATGGTACCCTCTGCTTTCCATCTAAATGAGGAAATGGTCTTACCTACGTTCATTGCTGACCCCAAGAACGGGACTCAGTCTTGCACTGTCTGGATGTCAGACGTGCTCTGAAATTCTATCTGGACAGGACCAAGGGCTTCCGCAAGTCGGACACACTTTTTGTCACCTTTGGGGATCCAGACCCGGTTATCAAGCATTTAAAGGCTTCTATTGCACGGTGAATGGTTGCAGCCATCAGAGGCCCTTGAGGGGCAGCACAAGCCGCTGCCAGCCAACATGCATGCTCAAACGGTCTGAGCCAAGACCACGGCCATCGCATTCCAGCGGCAGGTTCCGTGGCAAGTCCTAAGCAGGGCGGCCACCTGGGCCACTGCTACGGCTTTCTGTAAGCATTACTGTTTGGACACCTGCTCTAAATCAGACGCAACCTTCGGACAGGTGGTTTTAAAGAACTTGTTTGCTTAAGGATGGTGGTCTCTCCATCCTGGGGCCACATTCAGTTGTAATCGCCCATACAGTATGGAGGAAAGGGGACAGGGCGTAAGAGTAATTATAGGTTACTCACCGTAGTGACTAACGTATTCTTAGTCCCCTTTCCTCCATACGCGCCAGTGGGGACAGCGGTGTGGCGCCGGTCGGCGGTGTCAGGGTAGCGCATGCTCCCAGGGCTGCACCCCTGTGTGCCTCTAAATTTAAAGGGGACACCCATGCAGCATGGAGGAAAGGGGACTGTACATTAGTCACTATGGTGAGTAACTAACTTTTATCTGGACTGGTTGGTGCGGGCGGGGTCACCCAAAGGGGTGCTGCACTCCTGCCAGAGGTTGGCAGGTACCCTTCCTCGGCTGGTGTTTTCCCTCAACCAGAGGAAATCCAAGTTAGGCACATCTCTGGAACTGGTCTTCCTAGGGGTCCGTTGGCACACTACTGATCAGCGGGTTTTCCCCACTCCTGAGAGATTTGTCTCTCTGCAAGGCAGTGGGACACTTTCTGGCCAACTCGACCACCTCGGCATGGTGGTTCCAGCACATTCTGGGCCTGATGGCCTCCTGTGTGCTCACTGTACAACACGCCTGACTCAAGATGAGGTACCTCCAGCTCCACCTGGTGGCCAATTGGGATCAGGAGATGGGGGGGGGGGGGTCTCAGTTGGACAGGATACCTATACCGCTGCTCCTTCTGCCAAATATTTGATAGTGGCTGATGGCCAGCAATGTTTCAGTGGAGCCCACTTCACCCGACCACAGCCTACCCTGGTGGTGATGATGGACTCCTCTTTCAGGTTGGGGACGGAGGGCTACGTGATTCATGGAGCATGGTCCAGGATGGAAGCCCTCCTACATATCAACCTGTTCGCGCTCAGAGCAGTTGGCCTGGCCTTCGAGGCATTTTTCGCTTGGGGTTCAACACCTACGATTGGGAGTTGCACAATGCCTCCTTGTTGACCCTGTTCCAGTGTTGGGGGTTCGCAGACCTGGATGTGTTCACATCTCCCCTGAATGCCAAATGCCCCTAGTTTGCCTCATGGGCAGGTTGGGGTCGGGGAGGGGGGTCACTGGAAGACTCCTTCCATATCTGTTGGCACGGCTGCAGGTGTTATGCGTTCCCACCCACCCCTCTGCTCCAACGGACCCTCCAAGTTCCGTCCCTCTGTGTGCTGCATCCTCATCCTGGTTTCCTCCCACTGGCCTTTGAGACCCTGGTTTTCAGATCTGCTGCAGTTGTGCTCCCAGGGTCCCATCCATCTTACAATCCCCAGCAGGGAGGGGGTTCCTGACACAGCAGGGAGGGGGTTCCTGACACAGCAGGGCGGGGCAATGGAACATCCGGACCCAGCCAACTGGCCCTGGCACCCTGCCTACTGATCAGCTGAGGCTTCAGCATGCTCAATTTTCAGATGACAACTGGGACATCATTCAGCACTCCTTTGACTCGGTCACAGTATAAGAGCAAATGGACTAGGTTCAGCCATTGGGCTCGCGACAAAGGCACGGACCCTGTTGTCTGTCCTCAGGATAATGTACTGGCTTTTTCAGCACAGCTGGCTTGGTCTGGAGTTCAGGTGGATATGTGCTGCATGTATTTGGTGACCATTGGCGGGTTACAAGAAATCCCCTGAGCATTATTTTTCGGCAGCCAACCTAGTGCTTAAGGCCCACCTTACAGGGTTATCTAGGCTTTTTCCTCCGGTGCATAGGCCACATCCCATCTCGGACCTCAATGTGGTTCTTGCAACTTTGCAACGCAAGCCCTTCGAGCCGCCGGCCTCTGTGGACATCCGCTTGGTTACGCTAAAAACTGTTTTGTTGGTGTCTCTCACCTTTGTGCGCAGGGTTTGTGAGCTGCAGGCGTTGTCTTCGTGCAAGCCCTTCACCATGTTTCACAATGACAAGGTCATCTTTCGTACTTACCCAAACCTCTTTGCCCAATGTGGTCCCTCTGTTCAATCTGAATCAGGGGATTTGCCTGGCAGTGTTCTTCCTGAACCCACAGTCTGAGGCAGAGCGGCCCTTACATTCCTTGGACCTCAAGAGGGTTCTCAAGTTTTCTCTCTCATGAAATCTTTCAAGAAGTCTGAGGCATGACTTTAGGGGGCTCCTCCGCTGGCTCTCAGGCTTCCAAGACTTCATCGCCCGTTGTGTAGTTCAGGACATTTCAGAGGCATACACGGCCAAATCTGTTCCTGAGGGGATTCATGCCCATGCAGGCATAGCTAAGGCCACGGCTATCGCGTTTGAGACCTGCTTCTTAGGATGTCATCAGCAAGGTGGCTACTTTGGCCACTCCAGCCGTCTGTAGGCACTACTCGCTAGACTCTAGCTCTGGGCACGATGCAGAATTTGGTCAGGTGGTTCTGTAGATATGAGGCGGGTAGTCACAGCTCCACCCTATGTTCTTGTTCAGTGAAATCATCCACAAGGATGGAGGAAAGTGGATGGGAGGTACGAGTATGCCCAGATGCCCCAGGGTTAGGTGCGCTTTACAAATGCCAAAATAAATAAATGAGTAATGTTACTCACTGTAGTGACTAAAGTGCTTATAGTGCATAGTACCCTTTCCTCCATGCGTCCCACCCACCTTCCTGCAAGGGCTAAAATGTACCTAAGAATATCAAGGTTCTAAGCGTCTGATGTGTTAAAAGGGTACTAAGGGGAGGTGCCGAACGACGGGGCCTTGGCGGGGCGTTCGCACAACCTTGGCCCGCGTTGCTGCGCTTTATACTAAATTTAAAGGTGAAGCTCAGTTTTTCGTTTCCAAAGTATCCAGTACCATGTTGGGGGGGACGCCCAAAAGGATGGAGGAAAGGGGACTATAGACGAGTACTCCAGTCACTACGGTGAGTAACTTTCTTTTTTTTCTGGGCTTTATTAGTGTTTGCGGTACCAAAAGGGTCTCTCTGCCTTTATGGTAGAAGACTGTGTGGGAAAGAGCTCTTCATGTGTACACAGAGCTCCCATGCACACTTGTACATTCTAGCATGAACATCTAGCATACCGCAGTAAGAGAAGCAAAATAATTCTCCACAAGATGTGTTCACTCCTTTGCCCAGGCTCTATATGTATCCATTGAAGCCTCAGAAATTGGGGACAATATTTTGTAATGCTGTAAAGGTAACTGCAGGCATAATAACCTTGCTCTGGTGATTTCACTTGTGCTGTCTTTCTTTGCCTGTCTGACCCTTTTAAGTCAGGTTCAGCGTAACGTATTTTGGGACCCAGACACAGACAACTTTGGAAGAATAAACTGACACATATATCTTGGTTAGTGGACGAACCTAAGCTTGTAGTTGTGAACTATTTTATATATTATAGGGATTTGGTTATGAATAAAAGGAATGAGAGAAGAAAGTTGCATTCTTAAAGCGACGAGTAAAATGGGAGCAGTCGAGCGCTTTGTTAAAAGTTTTGCAGGACTTCAGATGCATCTTGGCTCTCCAGATTAGAGGGAAAAATGTGGCACACCGTTTTAAGCATTCCTTATTAAATTTAATTGAATAGTATATTTCTAGAATTGGGTATTGCAGCTCTAAGTGCAAGAACTCTTGAGCGTAGAATGATTTTCATTGTAAAGATTTTCAAAAATCAAGATAACCCAATGCATTCCTTAATAGTGCAAGCAATTAAGACACAAAAAGGTGCCATTTTAACTGACTCAAAACATAGCTTCTTCAGCGCGGTGGAAATGATTGACTTGGAAATTGACTGGGATACTGATTTTTCAAGCACAGCGCTATAAAGTTAGATAAGATCTGTTCAGCATGCTTAATACGGTGTCTGCCACGGGATCTTGAATTGCTGGAATGCATTTTTTTTGGTGTATTGTAAGGAGTCGGAAGCAGGACGTGGGCATAGTAGTGGCATTTTAATGGCTGGCTGATGGCCTTTTTATTAAACAGAAAAAGGAAAAGCCTACCTCTCCCTAAATCTAAAAGGGGTTTCCCTGCCTGAAAACATACTAAGGAAACTGAATGTCCGTCAAAACAATAGTTCACTGCCCAGTCTCCAAAACACAAATTTGCAACCCTTACACTTAAACTAATATACAAAGGGAGAGCTGGGACTTTTAACTGCTGAGTAAGGGCTCCATTGCTCTTGAGTAATGTCCGGTGTTTGTTCACCAGCTCTGGGTGTTGCAAAAAGGCGAAAGTAAAGTTCAATTTCAAAACAAAAGGTTCTTCAACTAGTAGTAGAGACAAGTGCTTCTTCCCTTCTGCCGCAGTGTTCAGAATCTAAGAGGTAGTTCTCCTCTTGGTTTTTCCAACCCTCATTCAACACCAGGGTGCTTCCTCTCTTCCTCTGGTTATCATAAGCATAAATCTTTACAAAGTCAAGAGGTTGTTTTGTCACTCCTGGTGTTTCAAAGCTCAGTCAATACCAGGGTACTGCTTCCCTTTCCCTGGATACCAGATGCACAAATATTCATAAGACCAAGAGGTAGTTCCTCTTCTCCTTTCCGTGTTCTCCGCAGTACAAGGGGGTATGACTCTCTTCCCCTGGTTATCACGCATATAACAGTTCACACAAAATTGGGTGCCAGTCACAGATTCACAATCTTCTTTCCTGGTATTCTCTCCTGCCAGAACTTTAGTAACATTCACAGTCTCATATAATTATAATATCTTGCCTTTCTGGCTTTCAGTACTTTGCTTTTCACAACAGTTTTCTTTCTCATGCAAGTACTGCCACAAAGAAGATATCTCCTCTTCTGGGTGAGTGATTGGGTTTCTGAACCAGCTTCTCATCCCCTGTCCGCAGCGCTCTGTTGTCCTAACTTCCTTCTGTGGGCTCACCGGCTTCTCGTGGTGACTTTCTTGTCTCTTGCGGTCTCCGTTTGGCTCTGTGGCTTCGCTCTGTACTCAAGTAGCATTTTTTCCAGCTTCCTAGTCCGCTCGATCTGCGGGAAGGCTCAGTCCTTTCTTCCTTCTGCTTAGACAGCCGCACAGCAGAACCCTCTTGGAATGCCTTTAGTTGGGACAACATCTCCCTGAGCTTCTCTGCTCAGATTCTGTCTGCAGCTCTCCAACCCCTCGACTGCATCGAGAGGAAGAAAAATGCATGATTTCCTATGCTCGGTAGTTCTAAATGTCCGGGTACTAATAGGATTGGTCCAACAACTAGAGCGCGTAGCTGGGTTCCTCCATGTATTCTTCATCGCTCTGGCCCTCTTCCTTGTCCCAGTACTTTAAGTCGGCGTCAAAGGGGGTTACTTGGGAACGTCCCTACTATTGGTCATACAGGGTTGGTCCTTTTCAACATAACAAAATATAATTGATTGGGGAGTTGGGTCATGGGTGTCAACCTCTGATGGGTAAGGGGGGATGCCATGATCTCTCTGGAATATTGTCCACAAGGGCACTGCCTCCCCATATGATCCTCCCTCATATTTTTTATTTTTTGTTTATTACTAACTTTAAAAAAAAATACAGGTATTACCTCTTACATCATTGGAGCACTAAAAATACATCCCTCAGATATTTAAGTTCATAATTTTGGAGATTGTGTGTTTTCACTGTCTCCAATTATTCATTTTACAAGGGAACATTCGTTCTTGATTCAATTGCTTAAAGCATCTGTCACCAAGAGCTTTGATATTTCCTCCAAAAAGATGGTCAGTGCTATAATCAGTTTTTTGTTTCATCAAAGCATAGCGACCACCAATTTTCACTGGCCATGGAGGGGCTTTCCTCTATGAAGTGACCCAGATGTTTGGTTCAGGGATGTGTGTACTGAACAGAAGAGTTAAGTGTTTTAAGGTTTCTTCTGACTCATCACAATCTACTTTTACAGGCTTGTAGTGTATTGTTTCTCTGCTTATTCAGGGACTCTTTAGTTGGAATTTCATGTATAGATTCCGGTGAAACTTGCTCGGAAATAGCTCCAGATATTTTGGCTATTTGTTCAGTGCTTTCACCTCGGGCACCACATTGTGAATCAATCTGTGTTTGATCCTTTGGTCTACAGTGTTGATCCAATCTTGCAACCAAAGTTCCTTTTTCACGAGATCTGGATTGTGTATCAGCATCTCTCTGTGTTTACATCTCGCAATGTTCCTTTGCACCATTTGACCCATTGCGCGAGTATCAGATCAGTTATTCTAATTCCAAAGCAGTGTAAGATGTTAAGTTGCAACGGGCTATCTTTGTCAATCACTTTTTTGTAGACTGTAAGTATGCCCCTAGCAACTTTGGCATTTATTGAGGTCAACCCTAACTCGTATCTAATGCAAGCTCTAGGTACAACTTTTGTCAGCCTTAAGACTGATCTCCAGAAGTTGTTTTCTAGAGTTGCCCATAGGGACCAGGGGCAACATGAAAATACCCTGCGCTGTCAGTTGTTTGAATTTAGTTTTAGTTCTTTCCACCCAGGGGGCGTCATTGATGTTGGAATTGATCAGCATTACCAGGTATTTTGTGTGATTTACGCAGATTGGTTTTTCCTTCTCAAGCTGTCACTGGAACTTCTTTTTGTTACCTCTTTTTCCTCTTAGATTTTGGACTGTTAGAATTTCTGATTTCGACGGGTTGATGTTAAGCCCATTTTCTTTTATGTATTTTTCTTTTTTTTTTTTACAATTTTATTCTGAATTTTCCAAAACAAGAATAAACATAAGAACATCAATAAAACAATAAATTCCATATCCCGCTCCCCACCAAAGGTACAAACAGTCAAGAACAACCCCCCAACAACCAGCATCTACAAAATTAAGAACAGATCAACATAGAAGCAAGGTAACCGGAAAAAAGAACACATTTCAATTATCTCCCCTCCACCCCAGGGAAGAGCATACATCTTAGTTTCAAATTCTGCAAACACCTGTAGTTACCCAAACTTAAAATGACATGGCTGTAACATTTATATATGAAATAATAGAAACATGTACTTCTCTTCGCAGTCATCCACTCCAGAGAAGCATGTTTAAACCAGGTCCAAGTTCAAAAAAGACTCCCAAATTTTCTGAACTGATTCCTTCTGCATTGAGTAAACCACTCTTTCAATATTACCAATGCGATACAATTCCTATAACCAAATGTCACTTCTCATAATATTTTTCGATTTCCATTCCCTTAAAATTGGTCTTTTTGCCACAGGGGCCCCTCTCAAAATCCAAGTTATTGGATATCTATTCAAATCCTCCAGTAGAGTGGTTTCTCCTAGAATCATTGTCTCAAATCCATAGTCCATGTTTATATTTAACACTCTATTCATCACTTTGGTGATGACGTACCAGAAATCCTTCACCTTAATGCACTCCCAGAATACGTGTTTCGTCGTGCCACGATCCATTCCAACAAATATCTGTATCAGTTAAGCCTTGCTTAAACAAACGAGCTGGTGTACAAAATACTTGATTGAGGATCTTCACCCGACGAGCCCTTTCCCCTATGTTCAAGGACATCCTTTTTATGTTCTTGAAAAATCTTTCCACCTTTCTCTAGTAATTTCTTCCTTCAGAATTGTTGACCAGGAATCCAAAATCTTTGTATTTACATCAGAGAACCCACTTAAGAGATTATACATTCTAGAGGCCATATGATCACTGTTGCTTATCTTCTTAAGGTTGGACATTGTTAGATCTGTCTAAAGTAGGCATGTTCACCGCTCTCTTCAGTCTCCTATAATCAGCATAAGAGCCATCAAACAATTCATATTTATTCTTCAATTCTCTGCAAGTTTTCCATCTCTGCCCCTCAAATAAGTCTCCAATTTTCTTAATACCAGCTGTGAACCAGCTACCCCAGAATAATATTTTATCCATCTATCTTAATGTTCGGATTCAACCAAATGTAAGAAGTGTCGGACCTTCCAGGATTCAATTTTGTAGTTGTCTCCTAAGCACTCCAGGTGGCTCTCAGAAACTCTGTTTAATCCGAGCTGGCTGCACATTCCCTATTTGTTGTGGAGAGTATAGCCCAGCTGTCCAAAGGCCCTACCCCACTCGCCTCAGCTTTAGCCCGCTCATCCTCACAATCTGATATGAATGGTTTGATATGTCGGAGATGAACGCCTGCTGGTATCTCTCAAAATTCTGGATGTTCAAACCCCCTTTATCATACTGAAGCTGTAGCTTCCATAGTTTTAACCTTGGAATTTTGTTATTCCATAAGAAAGACTAAAGTATGCTGTCCAACTTCTTCCAAGTTGATTTCCTCACTGGGAGGGGGGGATCATGCTTAGAACATAGGTGATTTTGGGTGTTAGTAACATCTTTATGACATTGACTTTACCACCTATTCACAGATTGAGTGCAAACCAACGATCAATTTCAGATTTAATCTTTTGTAAATTCAAATCCATATTAGTACTCATCTCCTTCAGATTCCTAGTGATCCAGACACTGAGGTATTTAATCTTGGATGGACACCATTTGAAACCAAAATTCTTAACTAATATATTGCTGGTAGAGTTTGAACATGGCAAAGCCTGATTTTGTCCAGTTGATTTTATAGTTTGATATTAGACCAAAATCCTCAATTACCTTCATTATTTCTTCAATCGATGTTCAAAGCTTCTGTAGCACCACTAACAGGTCGTCAGCAGATAGGCAGACCTTCTGACAAACCCCATTGTAGTTGACTCCCTCATTCTTATCTTGTTGCTTCCGCCATTGGTTCCAAAGAGATTGCGAAGAGTAGAGGGGATAGAGGGGCACCCCTGACGTGTCCCATGCTGCACCTAAAATTTCTCAGAAAGCTGGCCATTAGTATTAATCTCTTCTGTGGGACTACTGTAGAACACCCTGATCCATTTCAGAAATTCCCATCCAAAGTTAATTCTCCATCGTGTACAACAAAAAATCCCACCTCACTCTATCAAATGCTTTCTCAGCATCTAGAGAGAGGCCCACTGAATCTAGTTTAATTTTCTGACACTCCTCCAGGGTGAGTGTTAGCCTCCTCATGTTCATTGGCGAGACTCTACCCCTAATAAAGCCAGCTTGGTTCTGGTGTATCAACCTCTGTAAAATCTTCTCCAGCCCGTTGGCCAAGATCTTTGACAGTATTTTACTGTCTGAATTTATCAAGCTGATAGGCCTATAGTTTCCCGGGTCTAGTTCTGCACGATCTGGTTTATGTAAAAGGGATAGTGTTGCATGACAGAGCAAGGACGGTAGAAAACCCCTTGATTTGCCATTGATAAACATGTCCTTAATTAGATTTAAGACAGCTTCTGGCATTGCACGGTAAGATACCGATGGAACCCATCTGGTCCTAGACACTTCCCCAGATTCAAACTCCAAACTGCTCTTGACTTCATCTAAGGATATTTCTGAGTCCAGAAACTATTTTTCCTCCTCTGTCACCTAATTTTAAATGTTTCAAAGGACCGGACCATACGCCCCATGTCACTAGGTGTTCTTTCACTATACAGGTACACATAGAATTGCTTGAAAACCTTTTCTCTCATTTGGATCTCTCGTCACACCATTTTCAGTTTTAATTGCACCTATTGTTCTATCAGTCTCTTACCTGTGAGCTAGAGGTCTCCCACATTTCTTTCCCCCTTCAAAGTACCTACATTTGGATCTGAAGAGATTAAATTCCGCCTTTTCACTGAGAATCTTGTTTAAATCATATTTAAGTCTCATAAATTTCCTGGACTCCTCTGCATTAGGGGATTTCATTGTCTTTTTCTAAAGTCTTTATTGATATTTGAAGCTGCCTCACCTCTTCATGCTTTTTTTCCCACCTTATTCCAGACACCTTCATGGCCACCCCACGCATCACACTATTAAATGCCTCCTATACTGTATCAATCTCCACCTCACCATTTAAGTTAACTGCCTCTGCCTCATCAACAAGGATTTTTTTCAATCGTCATCCCTTAAAATCATGGTATTTAGTCTCCAAATTTGTGTCTTGTTCGATGAATAGGTTACGGAAAGTTCCAAATTTACGGGAACTTGATCTGAAATAATGATGCCCTCTATTTCACAGGCCCTGATATTCTGAGTCACTAGGCCTGATGTAAGCACATTATCAATACGGGAATAGCTATCATGTGCAGCCGAGTGATCAGTATATTCCCTCTCCGTGGGGTGCTCTAGACGCCATACATCTGATGAATTAAAATCCCTCATCAGTAATTTCAATGCCTCTGTCTTTTTTCCTGCCATCCCTAACTATCTGACTGCTTCTATCTAAGAACGGGTCAACCACCAGATTAAAATGACTGCCCTCCAACAAAATCCGTCCCCCACTATTCAACAGGCCACATCCCAATTCATTGAACAAAATGTAAATATTAATATTGGGCTCCTAGATGTTACATAATGTGAATTCTAGATCTTGAATCTGAAGTTTAACTGTCAGCCAACGGCCCGACTTATCAGCCTTAAAGTCAATCACCTTTTTTCTGAACAAAATGGAAACACCCCTTGAACTTGAAGTATTAGTTGAAATGAAGCACCTGTCCCGCCCATCCCCTCTCAAACTTAATTGCCTCATCCTCTGTAAAATGTGTTTCCTGCAAGAGAATGTCACCCCTCATTTCCCTTAAATGTGACTATACCTTTTTCCTTTTGATATCATTTTTCAAACCATTTACATTCCAAGATATTATCTGGATTGAATCTCTAACCTGACTGCCAGAACCTGCCATATTCAAAGTATAATTCCTGGATGGTCGAAGGTAGAGAACCAGATTTGAAAAAATTCTCGAAACTAAACAAAACTATAAGCCAAACAACTAGAAAAGTAATCTTGAAAAATCATAACCTAAAAAAATATATATCACAAAAAAGGAGCTGCACCGAGAATAAGAAAAAGTTAATTACTGTGTTCACCTTCCCCTGAACGAGCCTGCCTCACCCTTTATCCATGACTTAATGAACACCAATTCACATATTACTTTATTCCCCGAAAGTTGAACCTTGACTATTGAGCATTCACGCCAAGTGGAAGAACTGAGTAATACCCCAAGCCAAGAACCTACCTTATTCCAAAAACACTCCTTCCTCCACTAATCCAGTTATCAATACCAAGTCAGACGACAATCGTGACACCCCTAGGCCCATGTAGAGCTAGTAAAAATACCCTCCAGAGCAGAAGCATCCCCGCATGTTACACACATCTACATGATTTGTAGGCAATAAGCACACAATACGTTACTGCATTGCAACTGTTTTGAATATTCTTTAGCCCCCATAGCAACCATGTATTGGCGAAACCGATGTCAAGAAGACCTCGCATCTATTAAACCTATGTTCAATGATTTATCCACCCTGGTATTTCAATTAATTGTGATCAAGTATGTGAGGGAGATGCACTAGGGACATTTGCATCTCTGCGAGACTGCAGTGGTTTTAATAGACATATGCTCTAAATCGTCTACAAATCCTTAATTTCCTTACATTAATGCTGGGTGTGAACCAGCTTAATTCACTAGCCCTGAAGTCTAGAGGCTGCTCATTAAAGCCTTGTCCGCATCGTGGAGACTGCCATTCCCCCCAGATATAGTACAAAAGTGTGAGCTGTTAATAAATGTACTGCTTGGGTATTCTGGGGCCTCCGTGTGTTCAGATCCTGAGTGCACACATAAGACAGAGATGTGCATCATTGAATAACTTTTGCGCAAGTCAGCAACACATAACTTTATAAAGTTGTTCTAAGGGCTAAATCTATTTCATACTGCTCAGGATATGTATTAAGTATGCAAGACACACGTTATTATGTTTACCCTGAATCTGCCCTAAGTATGAACCCTTAGCCTTTTTGAAAACTAAATACCCCATATGAAGACTGCATTTCTTAGGTTTCCCCTGAAAGCAGCTTGCTGTATCCGGTTACAAAAACACTTGGCCAGGGCGCTGATTCTGTCCAAGTTGGACTATTGCAACGCTCTATATGTAGGTTGTAACAAATATATCTCAAACAAAATCCAAATCCTCCAAAATAATGCCCTTAGAGCGGCCCTCAGTATCCCGAAGAAAGCCCATATCTCTGATTCCAGAAGATCTGTCAACTGGCTATCCACCAAGGACAAGATATTCCTTAAATCGGTGTCTCTGATTCATAAATGCCTCCACCAAGCAGCCCCTCAATACCTCATCTCCAGATTTACTATACCAACCCTCTCTCGCCCCTCGAGAACGGCCAATTCCAACCTTCTTTTGGTGCCCAGGTTCAAACGTACAATGTCTGGAGGCAACAGCTTTCCAGTAAAAGCAGCGCAATTCTGGAACTCCCTTCCTCCTACTTGCAGGGAGGACCTACCCTACCACCAGTTCAGAGCCAGGACTATCCACTGGCTCAAAACTCTCGACTCACTATGACCTTCCGATGCTCGGATGCCTCATTGAATGTAAATATGTATATAGTATTGCCTATAATGTATATGTTCTACCCTTCCATTCGGCGTGATACGTCCGGCACTGTAACCGCAGCTGGACCTCGCCCCACTGTATGTAACTAAGTTTTGCAACCCTCTTGCTGCCTTTGCGCCTGGCTACCCCTGGGTTAGGTGCGCATTATAAATAAATACAATACAATACACTTCAAAGGCTTTCCAGCGGCCGTGCACGAAACCAGCAACTCGAATTGCATTTTAGATGTTTTCAGAATTAAATAAACCCTCAACGTATTATCATCCGCGCAAGAAACCAGCAACTTTAATTACAAGTTAGACGTATTCCAAGAGCTATGTCAGTGTCTGTGCTACATAAAACATGTATATGCAGTCCCCCGATAGCCTATTGCACTACACCAAAAGTAAATTCAAAGTAAGGATTGCCGAACTGCACCTTATTGACTGATGTTTAATTGCAAATGTGTTTGCAATAAGAGATTTGTGTTAGTTTGCATCTCTCACTCTGACACTGTGAAGCAATATTTGGGCAGACGGATCTTTCTGTTACTGCTCTGATGACAACATAGCGCATTGATTCAAAGTCATAGCTCATACCGCCAAACCCAAATTAAGAAAGCACTACGCTCACCCGTGATCCAGAAGTGCCTGGAGAGAATTCCGCTTGGAACAATCAATACCAAACTCTCGGGACAATGAATATTCCGATCGGCCACGAGTCCCCTCAAACATGCGTACTTTTCACCCAGAAGGAGCGTTATTTCATAGTACCACAAAAGGGTCAAAAATTCCCGGCGAACAACGGGAGAACACTTCCCCAGGCCATGACACTGTTAGAGTAAAGGACCCTGTAAAACGGGAAGTGATTGAAAACAAACCTTCACCGTGACGACAGCAACTTAAACATAAACACGTTCCATACCGTTGCTCGCCACCATTTTAGAAACATTGGGCCCCATTGAAATTCATAATTAAATAATTAACTTGTACTTCACTAATACTACCACTGTACTAAGCCCTCCTAAAACACTGATGTACGTGAATTTAATCCCATGATGAACCTCCCAGCCGCCTCTGGGTCTTCATTTGATGAAAGACCTGTTGGGAAATATAATTTTTAAATTGCTGGTGTGACTAGAACTGCTTTTATTTCTTTTTCTTTTGCTAGTCTTTTTACATTTTGAAACGGCTTTCTTTTCTCCACCAGATCCTTTGGATAATCTGGAAATATAGCCAATTTGGATTTGCCATAGAACACTTGACCCTTTTCTCTTGCTGCTTTCAAAGTTTTCTCTTTTGCTGTAACTCTATTAAACACCATTAACATCTGTCTTGGCTTAGTATTGTTCATTCTCCCCACTCTATAAGCATAGTCCAAATCCCCTTGTGAGAGAGTGCTTTGCCCATACACTTCTGACAAAATTTCGACTAATTTGCTTTCTAATTGCCCATCTGCTATAATCTCTTCTGGTTCCTGGTTTTTAAGTCCAATTATACGTTTTTAACTTTATCTTCCAAATATTTTTTTTTTTTAGGACATTATAAGCTCTGTAGCTTCCAGATATCTCAGAGGAAAATCCAGCTGAGTCCTTTTCTAGCTGTCGGACCCTACCCTCCAGATTAGAAACCTTACCATTTAGGTCCGCAAAGGAAGCCTTCATTTCCCCAACATCTTGGGAAACTTTCAGCAACAACATGTAGATGTCTTGGGCACTAGGTGTCTCTTCCATCTCAGCCTTGGTTTTCTTAGAGGCAGGTGTCTCCAGGGAGTCAATTTTCTTTTTTGAATTAGAATTCATTATATGAATGATCTGTATCACGGCGACAGGAGCTCCTGCTGCTGCCTGCTCAGCCAGCATTCCGGAATCTTTTAATGTTTTGTGTATTTTTCTAAGAGCAGAAGTTTGCGCTGTAGTCCGATCGGAGTGACGTCTAGCAGGACCAAATCATACGCATCCAGCCAGGATGATGTCTGTTGACTTTAGATAGAAAGGTCGGCATGCTACCCAAGGTCTCTTCCTCCCTCATATTGCCACCCACAGGAAGTCTCCTGGACAGTGGCTCATGAGAAGGGATTTCCCCTAAGGAAACTGGGACATCCTGAGAATCGTCAGGGTTTATTGGTTTATCAAGCAAACCTATTACACATAAACCATTCATTAAAATGTCACATTTATACATAGAATCTATGAATAAGAAATGCTCTTTCTTGGAACAAATACAAGTTGACCTCCCTTCAGTATGTAGATCTGTGAAAGTAGAATTCAAGAAGGGTAGTTTGTTATTCCAGATACAAAGGGGATATTATTCTTGATACTTTGGTTCCACTGTCCCCCAAGAAGAAGAAAAGCTCTTAAGTAATCACTGTTTCAGACATTTTAGAGGAAACCTAGCTTGTCACGTGACCAGGGGAAACCCATCAGAGCCTGAAGGAAGACTAGGATCAAGTGGACCCTGCATTGTTGGATATGAACTAAATCTCACATAAGAGGTTGCTATGATCCCTATATGGTGAGGTTATAAATATTACGGTTAATGCACAAATCAGGAAATTCTTTTCTTTTATGAAAATGATTTCCTCCATCATGCCAGGGGTATAACCGGTGTGTGATCATGGTCATTTGTAGAGACCCCACTTTTTTCTGAAGCCAGCAAGCCCCTCAAATTGAGCACCAGGGACTTGAAGAAAATGCCTCGGATGCAACACTGTGTGCATCTGTCATAAAGATATGCCCACCTATCTATCTCCACTCCTCCCACTCCCGATTAAATATATGGGGTATGGTGCACTGACGAAGGGAACAAAGAGCAGATTTGCTTTTAAAGAGTAGCATGCTCTTCTGCTTACAGAGCACTCACACTTTCACCGACCTGTTCTCGTCTCTTGTGCATGTTTTAGAAACATAACGCAAATTATGCAAATGTTTGGGTTCGACTTCCAAAAAACATTTAAGAACATATTATAATATTATTATTCGATTTAAAGTTTGGCAGTAGGTTACAAATGCACTTGACGCTAGCCAGCATGATACCGATGGTGGCTTGCCCCAAGGTAAACTTGGTTGCCAAGCGGTGCAGTCATGGAGATCAGCCATATCCTGTGAGACCTCAGTTGCTGCCGGGCCAAACAACAAGCCTGAATAATCAAAGGGAGAGTGGGAACCGATTTGTACTCCAAAATATGCAACGCAGTATAATGAATGTAATACAGATGTTTGGTGCCGACATATTAAACACCTAGTAAAGACCTAACAAAAACTGAGACAAGTATCCTCAGAAATATTTGGCTATCGAGGTCTGGTCTAACATGGCGACATGTTTATTCCAGTTTCTATCTTTTGTCAAATCCGTTTGGTGCAATAGGTCGCGTCTCACTGGGTTTGTGGTTTAGCCAAGAGAAGACCACATGAACAGGTAAGTATGAAGAAAAACCCAGAATGGAGACTGCACCCATTGTTGCAAGGTGATTTATTATATATAGAAAAGGGCCTTTCTGATGACACGTGTTTCGGCCTTCCTTGAGGACTTTTTCAAATCAGGGCTGCTTGATTAAACTTAACAAATGCATGGGATGTTGCAAGACATGTTCCAACATTAACATCAAAAAATATAAACACAAATGATATCCCCATTGTGCAAAAACATAATGAGCAAGAACAGAAGTATGGACAAAGTTGCAAATCAAGACATTTGAAAATGAAAACAAAATCCAGACAAAAATGGGGGTTGGTGATGGGAAGGATGCAAGGGAACAAGAAACAGACACAAATAACGTTTAGTTTGTTGGTTTGGTACATATTACATATGTATTAGATTATGTGCTCCTAATAGGTAAGAAAGCGTCTCTGCTCATTATTATTCGGGTTAAATCGGGTTAAATCCCTTGAGAAAATAAATGGATCAGTTGTCACTCTAAGTCTCGGAAATATTCTGAACTAGTACGGTGAATCAGGCATTACTCTATAGTTAGCGCCTCATATTGATTATAAGTAATAGATTTCAAATATTATCCTTCCGTCTATGGTAAGGTATTTCACAAATATCGGAATCAACGTTTACTCGAAAGATGTGTGTATTAACACAGGGTAACCAAGTGCTAATAAAAATGCATTCATTTATAACTGTTGCTATGCGCGCACGGTCACGCAGCGTTCCGTCGATACTTCAGTTCACAGTACTATTTTGAGATCAAGCTGGACTTGCCAGACGGTCTCTTACCTTTCAGCTTTATTACTGCGTTAGATCGTGCGGTTCCTTGACTCGAGGGGGTGCCATTAGGCGTCCCCTCCCTAGTTATTGTGTACAGCGGTTGTCATGTTGACGGACTGCAGAGAGTCTGTCTTTGATGTTTCATGCAGTGGTACCGGTGTGCAATGCAGCGGCCATGTTTTGGGAAAGCGCTTCACACAAGAAATGATGTATGATGCCTGAATAACCCAATTGTAACGGAGTCGGCCATTACGAGATCATAATCTTAAACCGTTAATGCTTATATTAAGATTTCAAAGGTTCCACAACATTTACGGAGTGTCAAAAAATATTAATTATTATTTTTATGTCAGTAGGGAACCAATTGTATTTTTACAATTTCAAATGTGTAAAAAGTCATGTTTAGATTCTACGCCCCTTACTTGTTCACGAATGGAATAATAATGGGACCAAAATTTGAGTAGTATAAGCTTATCAATACTGAGCCTATCCAATGATTAGTTGGTGAAAATGCTTCGGTAAACAACATTGAGCTGGTGTTACTGCCAAGTCGTACATGTTATCAATTATTCTGCTGTGTGCTCTAGCAAAGTTAGTGGTAATGATACTACAGAAAATGCACCATTTCATTGTCCGTGTTCAAACCGAGGACTGTTGTGTTCAATTTGCAAATTATTCTCGCCTCGGCTTGCCGTAATTTCTTTTCTTTATTTCCCCCCTCTTCTGCCCAAAGTGATTCTCTTAAAGCCGATGAATCTTATAACTGCCTTATTGTCCATTTGGTGTTTTTCTTGCCAATGGCAAGCAAGTGGTAGTCTTGGGTCTTGACTCCCAATCAGTGTTTCATAGCAGCCAGGGGTATCCAAGTGTCTCCTGGCCATCTCGAGACAGTCCTCTCTCTCCATGATGACAATATTCCCTCCCTTATCCGCCAGCAACAGTTATGAATGAATGCATGCATTTTTATTAGCACTTGGTTACCCCGTGTTAATACACACATCTTTCGAGTAAACGTTGATTCAGATATTTGTGAAATACCTTACCATAGACGGAAGGATAATATTTGAAATCTATTACTTATAATCAATATGAGGAGCTAACTATTGAGTAATGCCTGACTCACCGTACTAGTTCAGAATATTTCTGAGACTTATGACAATTGATCTATTTATTTTTTCAAGGGATTTAACCCGAATAATGATGAGCAGAGACGCTTTCTTACCTATTAGGGGCACATAAGAAAATAAGGTAACATGGAACTACTTACCTATTTCCTGGATTTCTCACGCGGATATCTAATGTGTACTAAACCAACAAACTAAACGTTATTTTTGTCTGTTTCTTGTTCCTTTGCATCCTTCCCATCACCAACCCCCATTTTTGTCTGGTTTTTGTTTTCATTTGTCTTGATTTGCAACTTTGCCATACTTCTGTTCTTGCTCATGTTTTTGCACAATGGGGATATCATTTGTGTTTATATTTTTTGATGTTAATGTTGGAATATGTCTTGCAACATCCCATGCATTTGTTAAGTTTAATCAAGCAGCCCTGATTTGAAAAGGTCCTCAAGGAAGTGCCGAAACACGTGTCATCAGAAAGGGCCCTTTTCTATATATAATAAATCACCTTGCAACAATGGGCGCAGTCTCCATTCTGGGTTTTTCTTCATACTTAGCTATCCTCAGAAATAGCTGCACCTAAATACTACAGTTCATCTAACATAAGCATATAAACTAATCTTTAGTTTAAGTGAACAGTTGTAGACAAAATGGCCAGTGCATTTCGGACCATGTAAGGTTTCTTCATTATGGCAATATCTGTCAATAGAACAAGATGGAAAGTAACTAAGTGAAAGTCACAAAGATAAAGTAAAAATAATATCAATAATTGTAGTGAGAATGGTTTCAAAAATTAAAGTGTCACCCACCTGGTACATCCGTGTGGAGTTGGTGTAGAACCACCATTAACTCAGTAACTTATCTCGGCTTTGCACAATTAACTGTTGCAGCCTGACAATGTTGGTCTCTCGTTAATTGCAAAAATACTTCATTATTTTGATATTTATAAGCGCACGAACCCGGGGGCATCATATTTCTCTGCAAGTAAAACCGGTGTTTCATGTTATGGGGAGCTACCTAAAGAAAAAAGTCGGAGCCATCGGAGCTTAGGACCATCTGTTCTAAGGCCACCATTTAGACTAATGGAAAATACACCCCTTTGCCACTAAGATAGTTTGTCTATGTTAAACAAGGATTGATAAAGGTCTAAATTGGTAATGGTGCAAGGTAGTATTTGTTTAAAGCCCTCAACAGGACACAACCCATTTGCAAAGCCTAGGCCTATTTGGTTTTACAGCGCACCTTGGTGTTTTGCCTACTTTGATGGATGTATTCCCTTCTGGTTAGAAAGCAGTGTTTTCGGGTGCAGTGGTTTGGATCATTGGACTGTCACATCTCAGAGGAGAGGCGCCCCCATCAACACCAACAAAACACTAATGCATTTCACATGCAACACAGGCACACCTGTGTTCAGCCGCCTGCATCTCACAACAGCTGATCCAATGGCAATCTATGCTTCCATTACACACACACAACCCTGTATTTTTATATGCTGGGCCTGAAGTGATAAGAGGTCATGCAACATGGCAAGGCTGCACTGTAGTAAAACCTCCGTAACATAACTTAGCCGTGCCACCTTTGTACTCCATCCAACAAGTGCTACCTCTAGCAATGAAGGTAAATGCAGAATCATTCACATTTAAATGGTCTGGATGCGGCTGTTTATTTCCTCTTGCCTCACTATGAGCCTGTTCATGGTTTACAAAATGGTCTTGTTACATGCTTTATGAAACACAAATTATTATTTCTGCTTATTCTACGTTTTGAAATGAGCATGATTTTCTGCCTCTTTCATTGGGCTGCCTCTTTTTTCTAGGTGTTGCCGATCAGCTGCAGACAAACTATGCAAGTGACTTGAGAAGTATCCTCAAGACCCTGTTTGAGGTGATGGCAACTAAGCCCGAAACGGAGGACAAAGAGAAGCAAAAGAAAGGTCTGCATATCTTAATCACATTCATATCGATTTTGGTGGACCTATCTATAATCCATATTCTTGTTGTACATGCATGTAAAGGTCTAATCCAGTATATGTAATGTCCATTGAATGTGACATCACCAGACTTCTTAACATAATGACAAACCATCCTTGGGAACCATGGCCATCAGTAGATTGATGTTTCAGCCTACTGTACAGTATGGTATTATCAGACATGCAAGTTTCCCTTTTTATCTACCACTCTTTGGGTCTGTTTAGTGTGTTTAGCAACACTTTATCTGCATAAATTGCAAATTGTTTGAATTCCAGTTAAGCGTTTTATGCTTCTTCAGTAACGATCGTCTGTAGGTTTACAGACTAGTCAGATGCAAAGACCACATATCACCCGACTCAAATCTCTTGTACTGGCTTTCAGTCAATCTCATGGCCACCGTGTAGATGCTCTGTTTGGGACAGAAATCTTAACTGGTCTCAAAACTTAACTATATAACCAAACCATCACCCCCACTAGATATTAAGCAATACAGTTAGATTGGCAGGATATAGAGACATCTTATAAGGCAAATGCAAACACTCATGATGCTCAGCAATCAGCCTGAACCAGTCTTAACCTGTCACTGTAGTAGGTAATTCAGAGGGGCACACAGACCAGTGTAAAACAGAAAATACACACAGACGCTGTAGGATTTTGATTGACGTGTGCATCCCAAGAAAGCTTACTTGAAAGGGGCCAGACATAAAACTAATACTTGCAATACAATTTTGGATGACTGGGGCACGAGGCCCAGGTGGCTATCACCAAGCCATTTGGGTGTGTAACATAGCATTAATCTTATCTGCTTAAGAATCGGCCACTATTAACAATACATGGGTAAATTCACCTTTACTCGCAACAGGAACCAGAGACCGTGTAATTGTCCGAAGGAGTCCGCAGAACACACAAACACCAGAGATCTGTTTCACAGTTCTGTTCAAAATTGCAGTTTCAGAATAGGCCAAACCACATAGTGAATCCTTTGTTATATAAGGTCCTGTGTCAAGCAGTCCATGCTCTAGTCTAGAATTCCGCTCCCAAGTGGTCCCACCCAGGACAATGTTCAATAATGCCACCCAGTCTCCAGGAGTTATAATGCCCTGGGCACTTATTTAGCCATGGTGGGTAAAGGGCCTCCGCAACCCAGGTTGATGTTTGGTTCCTTGACAGTATTTCCTTCGAGGTGGTGAACTACTAGTGTCCTTCAGTGTTTTTAGATTTCCTTGGGCTGGGTGCATAGCTTCTCCTCCTGCCCTAGGGAACAGTTCAGTGTGGTTGTCCAACTTTGACCCCACTTTGGGTATTTCTTCCTGTTGGATACATCTACATAGGATTTTATCTCCCACTACCATGGCACATATTAGAAGGTTCATACGGTGCAATGATGGGCTTACAACTGCAATGCTAGTCTGAGCTCCAACCTCTTGCTCACTTTCTGCTGCAGGGCATATAGAGCCATGCTCGCTTTGCCACTTAAGTGCATATAGAGATCATGATCTACTTCACCAGCTATTTGGCTAGAATAACCTGGTTTGCTTCAAGGATGTTGGAGATGGAGAGGTGAAGGTTAGTGAGGACAGAATCCGAGAGAGTCGGGGGCAGGAGTTGGAGGGGGGATGACAGTAGAGGCAAAAGCAGCGACTGACACTTGCTTCATTGGTCGAATGACAACGAAGGAGGCTGGCAGTGCCGGAGGCAGTTCGGACAGAGGGCGAGGGGCACCAAGTGGGAGGAAAGGGGAGAGTGTTCGGACTAGGAGAAGGCAGTGGTGAATAGGTTAGAGGTAGGGATTTCTCCAGAGTGTGTTCGGCTGAGTGGGCCGTACTGGAAGGAAGAATAGAAAGGGAGAGGGAATCGAAGATCATGGAACTGTGAAGTGGCTGATTCAGGAGAGTCGAAGTGGATATTGAAGTCACAGAAGAGGAGGAGTTTGGAAGTAGTGGTCAGGAGGTGAGGTTGGCCCATTAAGAGAGTAAGAGAGAGATGAGGCCAGGGGGCCTGTAGATGGTGGCGAGGGGAGAGACCCCGAGCCTACAGACGAGGCTTTCAAAAGAGGAGTAGGATTGAGTCAGTATGATGGAAGAAGGGACTCCCTCAGGGAAAATCAGGGCCACTCTGCCTCCCGGCGGATTTGGCTTGGGTTTGTGGATGAGTTTGTAGCCCTCACGAAGGAGAGTGTCAAGGGCAGTGACAGAGCTGGCATTGAACCACATCTCTGCAAGAACGAGGACGTCGGTCAGTCTTCAAGGAGGAGACCGATGTCGGAGGAGTGCTTGACAGCAGAACGAGCATTCAAAGTGGCTAAGTGAAGCTGATTACCACCTTTGAAGGTTTTCCAAGGAGGGATACAGGGGGTTTGGTAATCCTGTTGGTGGTGAAGAGGTTAGAGAGGAGGGAGGAGGAGTAGCGGGAGATGGGAGGTAGTTAATGAAAGAGGGCAGGCGCTGGTAGGTTGAGAGCCTTGGGCCATGATGGTGCCATTGTGATGGACGGGTAATGATGCACCTAAAGAATGAGAGGTATGCCAAGAGTACTTCCCATCTCATGCCACCATTAATGTGTGAAGTGGAGAAAGGGGAGAGAGTAGAGACCATGTGGGGAGTCCATAGGTCCGGGGAGGAGACAGAAAAGGGGATGTCTGAAATAGTCTGCCTGGAAGTAGCATTGATGTAGGTATAAGCCATAGGTAGGACTGGTTTAGAGGCGAGGATAGCTTTTTTAAGCTTTATTTCCAGGCTTCATGAAAGAGATCGGATAGGTGATAGCGTAGCAGTTAGAATAGATCAGGGAGATAGAGCCATTTCCTGTATTATTTGGAATGTGGAATTAGCAATGTGCTCCTCTCGGCTAGCATTCTACAAAAGGCTCAGTTGAGAGCAGAACTGGTGGAAGGAGGAGGAGGGCGGTGCCACTTATCTGAAAGACAAACATCTGAAGAAATTGTCTGGCGTTTCGGTGGTTCATTTGTGCAGATCCCAAATACAATAATTTGTGACAAGTTCTCCAGCTCTGGGCCACGCCTGCTCTGGCTCATGATTGCTGCTTAATTGGGAGTACTCCCAATGCTACAAATTCTGCGTGCATCGCTTAGGCATTTCCTTGATACTCTGTGACAATCTTACATTAGATAAATGAGTTTGGAACCCTTTTACAAGCATATTGCATACCACAGTACCGCGCACACGTCACATTATTTGACTTGGCTCGAAGCTAATATGCGCAACAGCCCCAAAGGAAGGGAAGTAGAAAAAAAGTCAACAGATCAAGGCCAAAGGAGACTCAATGGATGTAGATAGATTTAGATGCTACCAGTGTGGATCAAGAGAACATCTGGCCACTTCAAAAAGAGTTACTTTGCATACAACATAGCATGCAGTAATTGTGGGAAATAGACATTGCAATTGCTTGCAGGTTTAGGTTAGGCAAATTTAGAAAGAAAGAGAAAGGAAGAATCAATTGGCACTAGTGGACAACTCCTCAACATTCTCAGACAAAGGATGTGCTAATGGTTTGGGACCCAGATGGTGATGACACTGAATTTGCACAAATTGAAAGGCCTACATATGAAGTCAAAATTGCAGGCATAAAAATGTCACTCATGGCAGACTCTGGTTACACACATTAATTCCAGAAAGCATGTACAGAGGTCCATTGGAAGACCTTGCTAAGCAATTGAATCAATTTACGAAGGTGCCTTGTGAGACCAAATTGACATAATAGGATGGTTTGTGCCGAAAATGAAATTCAAAGACCGAGATTGTGGAGAAAATAAATGTAGTCCACAAGTGACCCCCAATACTGATTTGGTGTCATCCAGCAGAATTTTGTATAGAACTGAAGGCAGGTGTCAAAGAACAAGTACTTCTAATAGAACAGACTTTGGTACAACAGGAGTTGATTGCGTTGTTTCCTCATCTATTCGCAGAGAAAATTGGCACATTGAAAGGTTATCAACATAAAATTATGTTTAAAAAAACATATGCAAAGCCATTCAAGAGTAAAGTGGGGAGAGTCCCAATAAAACTCATGGGACTGCTGCAAACAGTGTTACAGAATATGATGAAGCAAGGTATCCTAGAGGAGGTAGAGCATTCCAAGTGGGTATCACCAGTGGTGATAGTGATGAAACCTGACAATAGCATTAGATTGTGAATAGATTTGAAAAATCTTTTATCATAGTAGATACTGAACCTCTTCCTAACTTTACTGAAATGATACATGATGTAAAATATTCAGCAGTCTTCTCAACAATTGATCTTAGAAGCACATATCAATAAAACTGATGGATGAATGCAAGCACCTGACAAACTTCATTAATCCCTGTGGCCTATATAAATTACCTAAAATGCTCTTTGGATTGGTTTGAACAGCCTCTGTTTTTCAAAAAATAATAGAACCATTATTGAAAGGCATTTCGGGAATAATGTATTTAGAGGATGACATTCTAATATACACCAATGGACAGGATGAGCATGATCAAAAGTCTTAAAGTGTTAAGCATGTTGAAAGACAATGGTATGACAGTGAAGTGGCGTAAATACAAGTTGTTCCAGTCAGAGGTAGAATATTTAGGTCACAAACTGTCAAAAGATGGAATTATGCCAACAGAATCCTTGGTGAGAAGCATAGTAGATGCGCTAGAACCAAAGGGCAAACAGGAGTTATAATTTCTAGATCTTTGTGAATATTATACAAAATTGATGAACGACTTTGCAACAATAATAGAGCCATTGCGAGAACTCATGAGAAAGGGAGTAAAGTATACTAAGGTGTGCAGGTGTGGTATGAAGATGCAGGTGCAAGGGATAATGGTGCAGGTGTGCCAGGGGCGCACCAGCACCTTCCTTTCCTGTCACTCTCTGGCCGGCCTCCCTTGGCCCTCTTCATGCTCCCACCTGTGAGGCTAAGCACCCATCTTTGACTCCATACTTTCCTTTTCTACTCAGATCTGACGTCTCTAACAAGTCAAACTACTAACTGCGCCTCCTCTGAGGTATTCTTCCTTTCCTCACCTTCCCCCAGAAGTTGTGTCTCTAGAGTTCTGGTTCTCTCTAGGCCGGACGACTAACAGCATCTTTCTAAATCTGCCTGCCTCTACACTCCGCCCTCTGCAACTCATCTAGAACAGGACTGCAAGACTTGTCCTCTGCCTCAAGCCCAGGGATCATATCTCTCCAGCCCTAAAAGCTCTTAATTGGTTCCCAATGGCTGCAAGGATTAAGTTAAAGACCCTCTTCATTGTCCACAATGCCTTCTGGGGCTGCAATGTCTTCAACTCTCCCTTCGGAAGTACCTTCCTACTCGAGCTCTGCACTTCTCCACCTCCCTCAGGGTCAGTCGCTTCTCCAAACAACAAGTTTGTGGTAGATCTTTCTTCGGCTGGGCCCTCGCTCTGGAACAGCTTCCCTGCCTCTCTGAAACTTGAGGAGAACCATCTTCGGTTCCGGAAGCACCTCAAGACCTTCCTCTTTGCTTCTCCCTTCTCTCTTCCTCTCTCCTGCTGATCTGTCTCTTACTGCACTGGGCACCTGGCTACCCTCTGAACTCGGGCCCAGGTCCCTGCCCACCCAGCTGCATATCCACACTGCCTCTGGTGGCAACCCTTGCACTTGGGTCTGTAACTGCAACCCTACCGTCTATTTACCTGCACTTAGAAGACACCCGTTGTCTGCGCTTAACTCTTGCACTTGCCACCTGCTACCTGCACTACTTGTTATGTTGATCCTGTGTTCAGCACTTTCCACTCCTCCCATGTCCCTTGCATTTTCCCCTTTCCCTTTCCCCTGCACTTGCACGATTTCATTGTTACTGGGCCTAGTAAGATCGTTGTCTTGTCCTCCCTTGTTCCCCTCCCTTGCCTCGTTGCGCTTTGAAACACTTGTGTATGGGCGTGGTATAAATAAAATATATCATATCATATACATGGACAGAGGCTCAACGAGAAGGCAAAGGATTGAATTTTAAGAGACCCGACACTCCATTTTATACCAAGAAAAAGTCAAGGATTACAGTGGATGCTAATGCCAAAGGGTTGTGAGCAGTATTGACTCAAAATGATGATAGAATGGGAGATGTTACCATTAGTTCTGCATCCAGAACACTTTCACAGACAGAGAGGGGGCTACTCAGGAATGGAAAGAGAAGCATTAGCTTGTGTTTGGTGTGTGCTGTATTTCAGAAAGTATATTTGGGGTAAACACTTCACCTTGTGCACTGATAACAAGCCTTTGACGAGAGTTTAGACGATTGGCAGTGCTGAGAAAACATCTCCTAGATTGTTTAGCATTGCTTCAATGCTTGTGAACCATAATTACTCTATACAATTTAAGGAGCGAATTAGAAATCGCATTGCAAACTGCTTGTCAAGATTACCCCTAGAGGGGTATGGAAAAGAATGGTGTGATGTGGATACAGATATTAAAGTGGCTGCTGCATGCTCCCACCAGGGAAAATGCAACCTGATTGGGTGGGGGGGTGGGGAGGGCCAAGACACTGATAACAAGTATTTATTCCTACAAAAAGGAAGTGTATTAGCAAAGAACTCTGCTGCCGCTGAACATTCTGCCAAATTAGGGTTGTGCAGTAGGCTAAAAGGGTGCCTGGCGTCACCTATGTTGTCATTACATACAGTAAAAGCCTTTGAGGCTGGTTGGCGAGACCCTATAGAAGGGCGGCCCACTCCATAGGGGATGCTAGGCCATTGGTCCCAGCTGTCTTGTTTTTCTTCGTAGGTGCTGCTGGGCTCGTCATCCACAGTAGAACAGGGCCTAATAAGCAATTAGTTACTTTGCAAACATTTCTACTCTATCACTGTAACAGTGCACCTGACAGACGGATATGGGCCCAGGGGGAGAGCCGAGGCCATACTAACTTGCATACATCACGCATTCCCAGATGTGCCAGCAACCTCCCAAGGTCTTTCACCCTCATTCCTTGCTATAATTTAATCCCTCCCAGACACCTCACAGCACAAATCACGTGATCCAAATGTGAAGGGGGGGGTGTTATAGCTTTATGGTCGGTGGCCTGGCTGGCACCGTGGTATGTGGGTGTCTTGGGATCACAGCATAGGGGGATGCAGCTCTGATGCAGAAGGGTGTTGGGGCTGAGGAGCCATGCTATCTACATCGTGGGATGATAACTGGCAAGAGGCGCTCTGCCTCCTTCTTGTGGCCTTGCAGAGCACATTCTTCTTGTGGCATGAAGGCCTACAGCCTCTGAGACAATGAAAGGTTTGTAACTCCATGAAGCTCACTAGTGGTGTGGTTATGTCTGTGCTAATACTACAGGCCTAATGCTAACAAGTTTGGTGCCTTTTCTGTGCCTGGGCTTATGTTCCTAAATGGCTGAAAATAACTAGGAAGTGTTTACACTTGCCTCTCCTATATAGCTCGTAATGCATGCACTATGCAGTTGTCCACACCCCTCTCCCCCAACTCTCGAAGTGTGGTCTATCGTTTGTTTCTCATTCGGAATTGCCTAGGGTGGTGGGAAAAGCCTCTCTCCTTCCCAACACTTGTTAACAGGTTCAGTTATAACGCAAGATAAATTGATGAAGGTAATGTTGCAGCACGTTTGTGAGTATGTGTGAAAGGGTTGGCCCTTAACGTATCAAAAGGGAGACATCAGGCCATTCTGTGTAGTAGCTGATGAGTTGTCAGTGGAGTTTTAAAGAGAGAAGAGCAAGTAGTGCCGCCAACAGATGTTTGGTATGAGATTGTAAGAAATGCTCATGTAGGGCATTCTGGAATAACTGGTACTAAGGGTTAGTAAGAGATCACTTTTGGTGGCCGGGAATTGTCATGGAGGTTGAACGATTGGTTAAGAAGTGTCAGCACTGCATTAACAGTGACCAGGTACTCCTGATTAAGACCAAACTTTTAGTGCCCTCTGAGATGCAGGTTAAACCATGGTTTAAATTGGTAATGGACATTGTGGGCCTGTTCCATGCCATGACATAAAGTAAACAAATGCTCTAGTATTGATTAATAATTAGAGCCGGTGGCCAGAGGTTAGTTGAAAGATTCAATAGGGAGGTTTGGTTCAGTTGTGCAGGGCCTCCCACCTCGATTTCAGGTAGGAGTTAACCGAAATGCTTTATGCATATAGGGTGAGGAAGCATCCAAGAACAGGCAAAAATCCTTTTGGATTGATATGGGGCAGATCCCGCAGTGTCTGCTGGTGTCCTGAATGGCTGGAGAGAATCCTAGCATTGCAGGATGAGGATGCCTATTATGCTCTTAATTTACAGGTGGCCGAAAGGAGCAGGATGTGATGAAAGGGGGGGGTTTGATGAGAAGAAATG
Organism: Ambystoma mexicanum; assembly: GCF_040938575.1. NCBI lineage: Eukaryota > Metazoa > Chordata > Amphibia > Caudata > Ambystomatidae > Ambystoma > Ambystoma mexicanum. Next base: position 1,417,517,946 of record NC_090937.1, read on the forward strand.
TGTTGGGTTTGTGGGCATAAAGATAGGAGACCTGGTAAAAATGAAACTCCCAGTGAATGTTCACACGGGTGAGTCAGTTTGGTAAAGCTGTCGAGGTGTTAAAAGTTTCAAAAACACATGATCAGAATGAGTGGTGCTTGATTAGGATAGCAAAAGTTTGAATGTCTCAATTCTTATGTAGTCTTTTGTATTAATTTTCTTTTTGTTTGGGTTATGAGAGGGAGATGCGTTATATCCTGTACTGCTATTTGGAATGTGGAATTGGAAATGTGCATCTCTCAACTGGCATTCTACAAAGGGCTTAGTTGAGAGCAGAGCTGGTGGAAGTAGGAGGAGGGCAGTGGCCACTTACTTGAAAGGCAAACATCTAAAGAAATCTTTGTGTGGAGTTTTGGTGGTTATTTGTGCAGAGCCCAAATACAATACTTTCTCACACCCAGTACTTCTGTCCTCTGTTCTGCAATTGGGCCAGTGCATGCTCTGTGTCATGAAGTGATGTGTTGGCTATGAGGTAGCGCTAGCCTCAGGAATGTAAAATTTTATTTGGACTGAAATATTTTTCTTACAATTCTAGGTATGTACATGTCATGTTAATAAGAATTCCTATGGGCTAAATTAAAATTGTATCCAAGGTTTTGATCCACCTGGTACTCGTATGTATCTCTTAATCATGCATTGGCTAATAAATCCCTTATCCCATTAAAACATTTTTGCACTAGTGTGATCATTTTCTTACCGACATTAACTCACAAAGTCAACCCCTTTTAGATAACCTGGCAAGTATTTACAAGTCAATTAAAAACACTGACTGGAGTTGCGATCTGGGTCACAGCCTATTTAATGAATGTGGAAAACTGCATTTCCTACCGTCCTTTGTTTATGTGGTTCTGCTTTAATTTGCTGGGCAACTTACAAAGGTGGGTTTCTATTATAGAGGACTAGCCTCTGAATCAGTGCAATGATGCCTCTGTGGTGATCATGGGTCTTGTGAATCCCTAAAACACTTGCATGTATACTGCATTGCCACTTTATCATTGCATGTTTAGCTATTTCATAACTTTGTAAATATGCATGAAAATTTCACTGTGTTGTTGGGAAAGACTGAGTGGGAATTTTACTTTGGTAATTATTGCTCTTGATCTTTTGAGAAAATGTGTTTAGCAAGTGATAATTTTAATCAATTCCTCTGTTCTTGGCTGGTAATTGTGATTCATGTTTCCATTTTATATATCTCTTTTGTATGTTAATTTTTATAGTGTATGTTATGTTAAGCAGCATTAAAGGTTTGATAAACAGTAAACTAAAAAAATGTCATAAAATATATATTCAGTCACCAGATTATTCTGAATCTGCAGAGATCCTTTGCTTTTCATTGTGCCTAAGAGTTTTTAAAATATGCACATTTATCAATCATATATTTTACTCTGTCCTTTTCATATGCATGTGATCCTCCCTGATCTGCTGAATTCAGTTGTGTTTTTACTTTTCAGGTCTGAAATCATTTCTAAAGTTATAGCTGAAAATGTATTTCGCAATTGTCCTTTAAATGCATCGTTTTGTGCTGTACATTTTGCTGTGCAATTAAGCTCCAATTACATTGTTGCTAGGTTCCTGGTATCAACTGAACCATCTGCTGTCACGAATAAGGACCCTTTTAATAGGCTGCTTTAGTGGCACAGATTCATTTCTTATGAAGCATTATTGCTGTGCGAAGTTCTGATGTCGGGGTTTGTTGACATCTGCTTATTTGATGTTTCCATAACTGACTTAAAATGCCTTCAGTCTTTTTTACCAGGGTTGCCTTCCAGATAAGCTTACAAAAATAAGACCATGAAAATCCTCAGTTTGGAATTCATTTTGAACACAGGTCTTTGTCGCAAGTAAAAACAACTGTGTCCATTCGTTAATCGTTCATGATTATGGCACCTTTTAGAAATTCCCTTTTTACAAAATCTGACACAAACATACAGTTTAGTTGAACCAAAGTTCCCAGTGGGCAAAACTACATAATATGTTGTCCTTCCAGGTATCAGAAAGAGGCCATTTACCTGACCTTTATTTGTAATAGAACTCAAAATAATTGGTCTCTTCAGAAGTATACTAAACATCTGATTTTCAATGAACATTTCCTTGTGGAATAGTAAAGTAACAATTTCCACAGTTTGTGTTTCTCTTTGACATAGCAGCATAAAGAAACTCCTTTGTGTTAGTTTTTCCATGAACCATTTGGTCTTGTTTAACATCAGTTGCCATTCTGAGTCTGTATTGTTTAATGAAGAACATTACATTCAATCAGATAACCTCTTAGTTATTCCCAACAAATCACCTGACGAGGCTATCACCAATGTTTTTTATTGCTACCTCTATCACTATTAATTAATACAGCAGTCTTATAAGATTAACAATCTAGTTCTCCAATATTGGATTTTTCATAGATTCACATGTTGTTTGAATATTCCTTATCGACATGCTGGGAATCCTTGGTAACATCAAAGCACCTTACCTTTACATTTTAAACTGCTTGTCACTTTAGTGCTCTGCCCAAATCATTCTGGGACATATTGCTCCACTGCCAATAGACAGACCTTCTTTAACTCCACCGCTGGAGGCCCGCTTCAGATTTATTTTGTGCCTATTCAATGTTAGAGTCCTTGAAAAATCTACTTTTTCAACGATTTTGTCTAAATTCTTCATTTTTATTCCCCATCAAGATCTTCGTTTGCCATCAGATTATTCCTTCACCTGCTGGTTTGGATCTCCAGTCTATTCCGTTCTCTCCAGGAATTGCGATCTTGTTTCCTACCGTTGAGGTCTTTATAAGTCAGTTGACTGAGGCACCATGGCAGATACATAGAGGAAAAGCCTGTTCGAGGCCTGCTCAACCTGTCACCTCAATGTATACGTTGAGGATCTTCAAAATTAATGCGTATGTTGCTTGTATCCAGACCATGACCTGAATGACTGTTCCAAATGCCAGTTATTGTCCTCCAAGACTCGTAAGGATTGCCACAGGAGGTTGGTCGCATGGTTGGAAGACTGTGCCTGTGCTTCACAAAGATGTTATGCTTCTGTAAGGCACAGCAGACTTCATGAGCGCGCACTCCCTCGTCGAAGAGGTTGGTGTCCCATGCAGATTCTTCCCGGGGTAAGAGAATCAAAAAGGGACCTAGTTCACATGCTGGGGCTGCTCCATCATCAGCGCCTCGGTTAATGTTCTCGTCTGCAACTCCATCTGCTACGGACACATCAGTGACAGCTCCATCATCCAAGTTATCCTCATTGACTAAACGCACTGCTTTGGAAAAATGTCCACGATGGATGCACCATCCACCTCGTCGTCAACCAACGGCGACCCAAGTCCACCCTGTCGATGGCCACTACTTTGACGACCATGCCGACAAATCTGTCAACGGTGCAGAAATCTGCATTTACTACTGCTATGGCTGCCTAGTCATCTGCCAAGGCTTATGTCTCACCACCAACAGCTCCAAGAGGGGTTGCACAGGTTCCAGATCCCATCGGCTGCGCTGTTGTTCCTAGTATGATCCTCCCCCCCACCCCCCAAAGGACGTGGGTTGAGCTCTAACGTGGAAGTTCAGGAAGGAGTTTTTGCTGCTGCTGATGAGGTACTCCTGCATACTGTCACCCCCCCCCATGTGCTCCCTTAGCACCCACAAGCCTAACGTCTAAGCATGTTCCTAGCCATCCGAAACATCTCTGTGTAAGTTCTGCACCTTCGCAACAGGCTCCTGTTCATTCTGACACCCCATTAAGGCCTTTAAAATGCCCTACTCCCTATGTGGACTCATGTCGTCTCCATGGACATCTTGTCTCTGTGCTGCATCAACCGGCTGCCTATTCTGCCTTTGCCTCAAGGTCCTCATACCTTTCCTGCGCAACACAGACTAGTTCCACTGCCACCCGCCAACCCCACAGATACCGACACAGATGGTGACGCCTCTCCTACTAATGACTCTCCTCGCACCAATATGGATGATGAGTTTTATGACCTGGGGCCGGGGACGGCGAGTCAGAGGATCTGCGTCACTGGGATTCCCCCTGATTAAATGTGCTTATAGTTTACGTCCTCATGTCTCGGGCCGCAAGTTATTTGGTCTGAGGAGCACAGAAAGGAAGGTTTCCTTTATCATTGATGAAAATCCACAAGATTTCATGCGCCATTCCAAATCTGAAGATGGCCTCCAGTGGTGGAGTTAAAGGAGGCCGGTCTATTGGCTGTGGGTCTGTATGGCCCAGAATGATTCTTGCAGAGCACTAATGCAACAAGCAGTTTAACATTTAAAGGTAAGCTGTTTTCATTTACTCAGGATTGCCAGCCTGTCAAAAGGAAATATTCAAACAGCATGTGAATCTATGAAAGATATCAATGCTAGAAAACAGGAGTTAAATGTAAGTAACGTATTCCTTCTGGGATGTGAACCCCAATTATTCGGTCTGTACTATATTTGGTACTTGTTCTCTCCTCTGATTTTTTTTCCACAGTAATTTACTGATAATCCGCGTTCAGAGCAGCCTTTCCAGTTGTCATTAAGCAAAGTGCTATTAATAAGCAGGTTGGACATTACCATATGTGTATCTCTAGTGTTTGTGGACTGCTGTTAGCCTATAAAGTAGTTTCTCAGTCTGAATTATATATTTTGTTCCTAGTTGTCTTTCAGCCCCAATTTTAGCAGTGACCAACCAAATTAACTTTCATTTGAACAGAGTATTGAATGTAGTGCATTTTTCCTACTTTCATTTTCTGTTTCTTTTGGTCCTTGGTAAAGGAACGAGGAAATGACAGCTGGTACAAAACGTGAGGCTCAGCCGGTCCAGCAAACTGTATAATAGAAGCTACTTTGTCTAATGTAGACAGCTGCCAATAGGCCTCCAGTAGATCAGACATCTGTTTTTTTTTTAGCTTTGCCTGCTTTGATATCCACTAATCTGTGGATTGTAGTGCACTTCAAGAAGAAGAGACTGGATGTTTGGACATTATTGGCCTATGCAATCAATTTGTCCCTAGAAGTATGGCTTCACCCAAAAAGTATTTGCATTTAAAGTCAAAGTGGTATTTTGCATAAATGGTAAATATCAGTGATTTGCTTACACCCTCGGTTTAAAGTATCGTTGACATTCTTGTCTGATCTGTTATTTAGTTTTTGTGAAATGTTTTTTCTTGTTCAATGGTTAAATTTTGCATCAGAACCAATACTGAGACCAAACGCCTTGCCATGCAGCGGAACATGCAATTCTGCCAGACTTCAAAATGGCACGTGGAGTTTTTAAACCCTACCAGCGAGGAACCAATTAAATAACATTTCAAGAAGGGAAGAAATATGCATTACCAGCGGAGGAACCTAAGGCTACTAACCTGGAGCTGGAGGGATTGGGCTGGACGGCCCAAAGGTGAGACCCGAAACATAGGGTTAGGGAAGACTGAAAGCCATCTGGGGGGGGCTGTATCTCACGCAATTGCAGAGACCCGATGCAGATGAGGAGAGAATGTACATTCATCTCAGACATTGGCAGAGAGCAACTCCTTGGTGAGCGAGAAGGCCAAGAGCCTGCTGAATGCTATATCTCAGACAGTGGAAAAGATCCAACACATCAAACAAGAGCAAGCTGAAAGCCGGAGTACTATTCTTCATACCCTCACAGAGACTATGCTTTGAGTAAGCAAGAACGCTGAAAGTCTGCTGAGTGCTATATCTCAGACCCAGGCTTGGGTCCTGGACAAAAAGCCACCTGAGGAAGCCAACAGGCCGATCGATGGCGGGTGGGTTCAAATATCACAGCCTACTAAAAACCCTAAGTAAGGAGATAACAAATACTTGAAGGTATATGTGTGTCAAAAGGTATTGTCATTAACCCAGCCAGTGGTTGAGAATATCTGAGGCTGCATCCTAAAGCAAGGAGACAACAATGTATCTGCTGGTAGGCAAGGTAAAGAAATAAAGAAGCATGCTTGGAGCTATACACGCGAGACATTTCGGTAGATGGGTGCTATATGGCTGTGATGGTATTTGATTAGGGAATCCTAAAAGTAGTGGCGGGTGGTGGTCCTTTTGATAGGTCCTTGATAAAGCCCATCCTGGCACATTTTTTTTGTGATCCTTGTAAGGTTTAGTTTCTTAAACCTTGGTCTTATAGGTGTTCATCTACCCTGATCCTTTTGTAAATAAATGTGTTGACGATACCTTTTTGACATGTGTGATCCTTCATCACATAATCTACAGTTTTATTGGGTGCCCTTGTGTGTCAAGCCTAATAGATTGTTTTCATCTTTTTCCAGTCAACCAGGGCTTGAGAAGTGCAGCACTAGAAGACTGTGCTTTATGTCAGGAAACAATTTCTTCCTCTGAGCTTGCAGCAAAGGCCCGAGATGGGGAGTTTGAAGGTTTGTTAGTGTTTCCTTGAATAACATGTTTTGCTTCCTGTGTCAATGATCGCCTTGGAACTTAAACCATGTCCTGTATAACGAGAGCATTTTGCTGTTTTATTAACTCTTTGTGTAAATGTTAATTGTGCACATGTACACATGATCTGCATGTGCTACAAATACATGCATATGCCTACATGGTTAACTACCAATGGGAGAGGCGGGGAGGTCATAGAACACTGATTCACACATTTATTTACACCCTATATTATGCACGTTTCATGTGTGCCTTCTAGTGCTAATGTTCACAATGGGGGAGAAAGGTAGTCTAGTACCCCTTGTGCCTGCCTCTGCCCTGTAACCTGGCTATGTTCGTCTAGCTTTACGTTAAAAAGAGTTGCTTCTAGTTAGTCTTGTAGCTAATAGCTTATAGGCAGGTGCTACTGGCGAGGGTTACTGGCGTGGTGATGTCCATCAGAATGAGAATTTGTACCAAGATGTTGCTAGGTGGTTTATGTGCTCTTTATAATTATAATAGCTTTTTTTCCTTATTTAAAAAAGGAACAACATATGTTTTTTATCAACATATTAATAACTTCAAGACCTCTTTATTTTTTATTAGTAGCTGTCTCCTAAAAATTGGGAAGCATATCGGAATGTGGGAAACCAATCGAGACATTAAATGTGAAGGCTGACACTGCATGCTATCCACCAGTGCTCAGAAATCTGTGTGTAGCTTGAAACAGCAACAGCACTAAGATGCTGTCAGAGGGGATCAAAGGTTTGATTTCAGGAAGTTCATGTCTGAAAAAGGCAGATTCACAGAGATAGGCAGTCATATTGTCTGTTTGTGCACATACCCCCTTGCCACACCTGATATGGCAGACAAATTCAGGACAGTTTTTAAAATTGTACAGTAGACGAAGCCATGCGAGTCATTGTGCCCTACACAATTTCACCATCAGTAAAAGTACATGTGTTTTTCATCAAATAATTAGCAACATTGTAAGATGATGCCTCTAACAGCATTTGCATTGCAGCGTTTAGTTTACCTACTTTTTAGGATGGCAGACATCTTCCTTTGGGAAAATGATTTTCATGATTTGTGTGTATTGCAAAATGCCCGTCAACGTTACTTTTTCCCACTGTAACTTGGGCACCGTAGATTAAAGATGCACATTTTGTTTTTACTCTGGAAGACAAAAGGTTTCCCATGCTGGATGGTAATTGTACTTCTTTTGCCTTTTTTTGGATGGTGCATCTGCATCCGGGATTTCAACAAAGGTAGTTTATTGGTTTCTTTTGTGGCAGCAAATGCAAAAGCAATCTGAGGAGTATTTCAATCAATGTGTTATACAGGTTTTAAAAAATTCAACATTTCAGGGGGCACTGTTGCACGCAACTAAGATGGCCGCCTGATCGGAGCGCTCCGATCCCACAAACACCCTATATATAAATAAATCCTTTTTGGAGCCGCGGAGAGAAGAAACTACTACACCGTCCGTTTCCTGTGCTCCTGCTGCACATTGTGTACATATCCTGTTCGAAACCGCGGAGGCGCGAGGGAGTTCGCAGCCCCCTTCGGACTAACGGCTTCTCCAGCGGACCACGGCCCGCCCCCGGACTCTGGAAGAATCCTATGCCAGACCGAGGCGCCGTCATCAGCACAGGGCCGCGTGGGGGAGGAGCACTGATCACTGCGGCGCAGCCCCACGACAACGCCCTGGAGGCGGACCGTGTGGGCAGTCAACGGGACCCAGGGTGGACTCGAGGTGGTCTGTGGCTCCGGCCCACCTCCCGGACAACGACATCTTTCATGCAAGGCCCCAGCCGACTCATGTCTCGGGCCTGCCGCAGAGTGGCCCTCGTCTGACGTCGCAAGAGCAGGTGAGGGTCGCAGAAGCGTGGGCCCAGAGATAGTGGCTGTGTCACGAAGTAAAGTTTTATAAAATCCTTTCTACACTGGTTTCCACCCAGAGACAGTACTAACGTGGGAGGTCGGAGAACAACCGAGGGCCTGTATGGCAATGTCATATACGTTACATAAGATTCGGTACACTGGTACCCAACAGGTTTCACAATATATGTATTGACGTTGCTCTGTACAGGCTATACCAATCCGGTGTGGATGGCTGGCCTGACCCGCGCCATCGACCCTTGCTCTGCTGCACGGGTGACTCATGGGCCGCAATGAGAAAAAAAGCCTGAGGGTGAAAAAAACTGGCCCAATGCACTCCTATGCCAGCTCCCAACCTCAGGGGACGCCGGCTGCCATAAACATGGGGGATGACAATCCTGCTGCGATTGAACAGGACGACAGAGAAGACCGCCTAATGACCATGGTACAGAACGGCTTCCTGGCAGTGAACGTCAAGCTGGACGATATTGTTTCAACTATCAGCTCCCTTAATGCTAGAGTGGACTAAGAGAGCACTCGTGTTACAGAAGCTGAGACCAGAATCAGCACAAATGAAGATACGCTAATACAACATGGTCGAGACATAGCACAGCTGAAAGGGGAACTGCTTAAGACTCGAGCAAAATTCGATGACCTGGAATCTCGATCTAGAAGAAACAATATCCGTATTGTCGGCATTCCAGAATCCTTCTGTAAGGGTCCAATGGAGCGACAAGTTGAGGTCCTTTTGAAAACTCTTCTGGGCACGGAATCCTTTTCTAACCACTTTCTTGTTGAGAGGGCTCATTGCACCTTAGCGCCGACACCCAAGCCTGGGGCGCCACTGCGCATGGTTATTGTGCGCCTCCTGAACTATAGGGACAGGGACGCGATCCTAAAACTTTCAAGGGAAAAAGGCTCCCTGCAATATGAAGGAAACAGTCCACATTTATCCAGATTTTTGGACCAGCGTCCAAATGCAACGCAGATCCTATGAACAAGCCAAAAAGCTCCTGAGATTGCGTCAGGTCCCATACGCCCTCATCTTCCCGGGGAAACTACGGATTCAATATGGAGGCAGGTCGCATTTCTTTGAGAACCCTGCGGAAGCCATAGCGTACATTGAGGAGTCCATCCCCATTCCTCCCAAAGAACATCCACGGGACCGGAACAGGCCACCACGACCGGGAGACGAAGTCCCGGACTCAGCCGACTGAAATGGAGTTACGGAAACATACTTACTTAGTCTCTCCCGAGAGCAACGGTTCCAATTGCTATTGTTTGAAGAGGGTGGGATGGTGAGCCTCTACTAATGGAGGCCCTGCGACTGCAACTAGCGACCCTCAGGAAAGTTCCACAGGTTATGGGGAAAGGGTTACATCATCGGGTTGGGGTTGATGGTGCGGGCGGGGGTGGGAGTAGGGTAAAAAGTTTTGCCACGGTTGCCAATAGTTCTAAAATGCAGAGACTGGTTGCATCGGGTTCACCTGTTAAGGTTGGTGGCGTAAGCGAATCACTTCACACATTGATAGTAATAGAATACCATGGTACTGGGTGACAGGGGGGTATCTGCTAAACTTCTCTCATGGAATATCCGGGGCCTAAACAACCCGATTAAGGCCAGGAAAATCGCAGCATACATAACCAGACATAACCCCCAGATCGTGTTACTGCAAGAAACTCCCGCACTGGGGCAGGTATGTTCCAATTTTCTCCCTAGATAGGGCGCATTACGATATACTGAATATTCCTCCCAATCTAGAGGGGTTCTGACCCTAATAAATCCGAATCTGGGCTTCCGTATCCAGGACGTAAAAACTGACACACAAGGGAGATATGTTGTAATCTGGGGCGAGTTGGCGGGCAGGAAGATGGTTATAGTCAACACGTATGGCCCCAATGTAGAAGACCCTGAATTCTACAATGCTATATATAATTTGTTGGTTGAAGCTGAGGATGCGGCAGTGATCTGGGGAGGGGATTTTAATATGATACTTGACACGACCCTAGACAGGTCTACAACTTCCCATAGATCCTTTACCAAAACCAGATTAGCTATACAACAAATAATGCAACAGATGACCATGGTAGACATCTGGCGAGAATTACATCCCCAAGAACAGCGCTTTACTTTCTATTCGTCAGTGCATGATTCTGAATCTCGAACTGATTACGGGCTTATCAGCTCAACACTCACGAATATTGTCCAGCACTGCGATATGTACCCCCGTACCCTCTCGGATCACTCCCCTGTGTCAATTACTTTGTGTATCGGCGAAGCTGCCCCGAGGGCCAGACGCTGGAAAATGCCCCCTGTTCGACTAAGAGACCCTGACGTTTGTGAATCACTGCGCATTGAAATAGAGGAATTTCTTCAACTAAATGAAGGGTCGGTAGACCGGTGCGCTACACTGTGGGAAACATTTAAAGTATGGTTGCGTGGCGCAATTATGGCAAACTACGGGCCTACTGAAGGCAGTTAGGCAAGAGTTGGACATAATGGAGGCCAAACTTGAGCTCCTGGACTTCGAATACACCTGTACACATAGTAAAGAGGCCCTTCTGGATATTCACACTACACTGGCAGAATTTAATAAACATGCTGCGAGGGAGGTACAATACATGGCTACCCCGGTCCGAGCTTGTAGATACGGGGAAAGTAATAAAGCAGGGAGATGCCTAGCCCGGATGCTTAAGGCCAAACACGGCCATCCCCCGTTAGCGACAATCCAGACACCTAGTGGTGACATAGTCAATGGGGACCAAGAAATTAATGGTATGTTCGCCGCATTCTATAAATCACTATATTCCAATACGGACACCAAAACTAAAGAAGAAATAGTGGAATATCTGGACGTGATTGATCTCCCAACCCTGACTCCGGAGACATGCATGATATTAGATGCCCCTATATCACTTGAGGAAATTAGAGGCAATGAAAGCATTAACATCAGGGCCCGACTAGGTGCCGAATTATATAAAGAATTCCATGACATACTAGCCCCTGTCTTACTGAAAGTATGGGAAGAGGCGATGGAGTGCGGCATACTGCCAGACACTATGCGAGGGGCAGTGATCACGGTCCTTCTTAAACCCCGTAGACCCCCTCAGGACATGGGGTCATACAGACCCCTCTCACTCATTAATACCGATGCGAAGATTTTCGCAAAGGTTCTAGCTACCAGGCTCCTGCCCTCTATGCCTATATTGGTGCGTCCCGACCAGGCTGGCTTTATACCAACAAGGTCCACTGCTCTTAATCTGCGCAGACTCTTTGGAGTGATGACACAGATAGACCCTGCGGCGGATGCGGTGGCGGCGTCCCTTGATGCCGAGAAAGCTTTTGACTCTGTCTCCTGGGTCTATCGGTTTCAGGTCCTTGAGAGATTTGGGTTGGGAAGATACTTCGTTAGCTGTGTCAGGTTATCGTATACTTGCCCGGGAGCGAGGGTACTAACAAATCAAACCATCTCATCCCTGTTTCGCCTCGGTAGAGGCACCAGACAGGGCTGCCCCTTCTCCCCAATCCTTTTCGCACTTACGATAGAACCCATGGCTGAATACTTCCGTCAAAACCATGCATGTAGAGGTCTTCGTATGACAGGGAGACCACAAATCATTTCCTTATATGCAGATGACACCCTACTATATATTAGGAACCCGGGGGTAAATCTAGCGCCAGTTATGGCTGAGGTTCAGAGGTCCTCTGAATACTCGGGGTACAGGGTTAATGTTTCTAAGTCAGAACTGTTCCCGCTTACTCCTAAAACTAGAGATATGTCAGACACACAGGGATTCAAATGGTCACCAACACACATCCGTTACTTGGGGATCAGGGTAACCAGAGACAGGAGTACATTGCTCGCAGAAAATCACGGTGAACTCTTACAATCCCTAACAGTTAAACTACAAGTCTGGAACATGCTCCCTCTATCCCTATATGGGCGAATATCGTTACTCAAGATGGTAGTGCTACCCAAACTCCTATACCTTTTTTGCAACATACCGATTTGGCAGGGCAGAACATTCTTCACTAAATTCAATACACTCGCCACAACATTTGTATGGGGAGGGAAAACGCCCAGGTTGAAGTGGTCCAAAATGACAGAACCCTGTGCAAAAGGTGTGATTGCAGCACCAGACTTCGAACTTTATTATCTAACATCATAGGCACACTTCGCGAGACACTGGTTCGACCTGGAGGACACGGCACCACACATTACCTTGGAAAGGTTTGCGGCATCCCCCCCAGATCTGCAAGCTGTTATGTTTGACCTTAATCGGAAGGACACGTGCAAATATGATCCTGTAAGCGCCACTGCGCGTGCATGGGCCAGGATATATAAGAGACTTGCCATTACAACCTTGTATGATCCGGAGGTGCCTTTGTGGAACTTCCCGGGCATAAGCCCCACATTTGATTAAGGCACTCCAGGGTACCTGGGACCCACAGAAGCAATTTAGAATGCGAGGCGTGTTCCTGTAAGGGAGATACTGTGCATTAGACGATTTTGTCGGGGCAGTGGGTGGAGATCACCTCAAGAGATTTCAGTTTCACAGGATGAAATCTGCCTTCGCCGCCAAATGGCCCTCCTTCCCAGAAGAGCCACCCACTCGCGAATGTATTGCAGCCATGACGGAACCAGGGGGATGCAGGAAAAGTCTGTCTGCACTATACAGCCTTGTTCAGATCGATTCCAAGACGTACAATAACATTAAAGAGACCTGGGAGCGAGATCTGGGTGTGGAGCTGTGTGAAGCCACATGGTTGAGATATTGCCAATTGACTAAATGTGTATCCATGAACTCAGGGCTACGTCTTATTCAGTTTAAAGTTCTGAACCAGTTGCACTACACCCCAGCCAAGTTAGCTAAGTTTGTGCAGGGCCACACGGGAAAATGCCCTAAATGTGACGCCCCTGACGCAGACTCCTATCACATGTATTGGGCCTGCCCGCTGATAACTAAATTCTGGGGGGAGGTGGCGGAGATTCTGGAAGACATTACTGCAATACCTGCTACACCTTCCCCACGGAAATACCTTTTTGGGGATATCGGTAAGGCTGCAACTACCACTAGACGATTGTTCAATTTAGCATGTGTGGTTGCGAAACGAAATATTCTGAAATGTTGGAAATCCATAGATCATCCCAGGCGACTGGACTTCTTGAAAGACCGGTCGATGGTTAATGAACTTGAAGAACAATTTATTATTACATTGCCATCGAGATGCCGCCCCAAAGACATATGGTCGCTGTTCAGACTCTATCTATATAATATGTTATCCGATGAAGAGGACAATCCATCGTCACCGCTCTAGTACTGTCAAACGAAGTTTAAATGTGTAGTATATACTGTAAATGATCATCTATGTTGTTATATCACGGTGTGATTCACTAGCCACTGGCCAGTTTGGTCTTGTTGTACCTCTCTCTGAACAAAAACATTTTTTTTTTAAATTACAAAAAAAAAATTCAACATATACCACGTTCTGCTTTGTCAAAAAATAAAATTCACTGGCAGTTTAGCATATCCACAATTCAGGCAAATTGCTCACATGCCAAGTCACTGAATTGATATGATAGGTTATTTGTAACGTGTTTAATACCCAGAGGTTTCTAAGCGTGGACCCGGGGATCGAACCTGTGTTGCTCCATGTCGTCTTGCTTCCAAGGCAAGCATGTTGCCGCAGAGCTATCCTCCCAAGACTTCAGCAAAGTAAAAGTAAGCCAAATCCTACTTTGCTACTACTCTTAAAGGTTCTTATGTCAAAATAATTGGGAAGATAGAAAGAAATGAACATTTGGAAACCATAGATCAGGTTAAATGCAAAAGAAGTGTAAATCACAGCGCTAAAATAATCATTTTTATAGCAATGAATTGAAGTGTTTCTGAATCAAATAACAAACCAACAAGACAATATATGAATTGTTATGACATTTTGAGCAAAGGGTTTATGGTTGTAGCGAGGGGTGACATATTCATAATGTGTGATGACCTGCCACCCGTCTGCCCTTTATGAAGGAGGCAGTATCACTGAGCCGCTCATAGGATCCGCTGCCTCTCCCATGCAGGTCATTCTGGTGCATGACCAATGGGCCATGCCTGGTTCCACATACAGCTCTGACATATTGAGGGATCTAGCATCACAAAAATTGTTTAAATTGACAATTATGACATGTTTGCAATGGCATCAGCATGTGTTTTACATTGGCAGTGCCGGCATATCCCACGTACTATTGGAGACCAGGCATCTATTGGAATTTTCCTTCCGTTGGGGAATTAAATGGAAATTGCATAGTGTTTTGTCCAATTATTTAGCAGAAATCATGCTCCTAAATTGCACAGTAGTGAAAGCTGAAATTCCACTGCCAGAATTTGAACATATGCATACAGGTTCCCCACAGATCATTATACATCTCCCCGTTTGTGTACATAGCTGAAGAGTATCAACCCTATTAATTGTTCTCCCATCCCATGGCTCTCCTCAATGTTCGATCCCTGTATTCACTACCCTATTTTGTACAGTGCGCTGTTACTTAGTAAGTAGATAGATTTAAGCTACATTAATCCTAAACATATCAAAATATATTTACATACAAACCACTGCTCACTGTGCCCCATTCTGAAATTTCAGTAAAGATAGCATACTTCTACATTTGTTATCAAACAATAATATATATATTCGGCATACGTCTGGATTTGTTCCAAAGTGCCCATTTTAAACTCCTATAATTGTTGGTGCCAATAGTCTCCATGCTGCCCTAAAGTTTGCCTGTGGGAGCACCAAGACTAATATCTGCAATAACGAGAGTGGATCATAATTTAACACTACATAGTACTCTACGAGTAGATCATTGGTGAGTGACCACCATTGAAGTTCACCATAATCAAATCTAAATGTCTAACTGGAGTTCCTGATCTAAAAATGGGCTGTGCTGGCTAGTCACTGTGCAATCAGCCATGTACCCGAAGATAAAGAAAAATGTAAACCGTCGTCAAATTCCTCGTCAAAAGTACCCAAAGACTCAAAACTACCTGTAAAAATTGCCCAGGATAATGTAAACCCATTTTACATTAGACAAAGTTATACCATCCAACATGGATGTTAGGTTTTCTAATGGGAGCAGAACAAATGTTAATTTGGAAAAAGATGAGGGCGAACATAAACATTAAAAATGAGTAAACAAATCCTAGTAGGATAAAGAATTCTGAGGAGTTAAATATCAAGTGAGTCATAAGGAATGTTCTAGTTGAGTTAATTCAATCCACTATGCTGCCTCTTTCCCTTGACAAACGATATTACAAAAATAAACTATCCTGATTTAAAGCCGAACCTTAAGGCACAAGTCTCCTGTAGGAAAATAAATTGTTACCTAGAAATTATTTCTGATCAACACCATGTTTAGAGTAAGCCAGCAATGTTCCAAAATATTGAGTCCAAGTAAATTAATCCTTTAGCTGTAGTATGGCAGAGGGAGTGTTCCAAACTTTAGTCGAAGTCTAGATTTAGGGTGGTTCCAGTTTCTGGACAGCAAGCAGAGCTTAATCTCTTCCTGTCATAGGTACAAACATTAGGAGTGGGGAGTACTTTGACTGATCGGACAAATGCGGGTTGACTGTGGATTTTAATGCTCAACTCACAAGGGAGTCCTAAATTCAATCTTCAGTAGACCTTCAGGACAAGATTAATTTCTTAAGACTAGCTTGATATAGTCCTTCCTAGCCACGCTGGATCCGGCTGTCTCAAGGCTTCCGGGTCATTGCTTCTAATAGCTAGACAACCCTTGACGTGACCAATCCAATGTATGCTTTTGTTGAGTAGGGACCTCCCTGGTTCAACCGCCTCCTCTGTTAAATTGGGGACTCCCATCTCGAAAGCACACTTACACTAACTTTTGAACCTACCAAGTATCTAGTAGATGGTGGTGTTTATCTTTAATGATAACAACTGATGTTATGTGCAGGGGGTGTGTATTGAGTATTCTTTTTAAAAAGACAGATTACATGAATCATTCAGAACGTTTCCCTGTGTCTCCTTCATCCTAGCCAACAAAATCTCCAATACACCTCCCAATATGGCATGATCCCGGTCATACTTTCTTGGCACATCCTCCCCTCCAGACTGCCCAGATCAGCAGTACGTAATGGGCTTTGCTCCTGCCTCTTGGATTACCACTGCAATATACCATTTCAAGCATGCTGATCACCGCACTACTTCCAAAAGCCCCGGCCCTAAGAACATCTTGTGTGCGGTGCCTGGCTTGCCTTTGCAATCCCTGCTCCATTCTGTCTCATTGAAGCCCATAATGAAGGCACACTCAATTATACACTTTTTTGAGGAAAAAAGGCATGCACATCTAACCCTGTGCCAAATATGTAGCCTTTTAGCTAACCCACACACATTGTTTGAAAATGGAACCGAATTGTGTTTAATGCATCAGTGTTCGTCTGCATTCAATTCTGCTGATATTTGCATATCATTTGTTTTGCCCTTTGCAGACCCTCCACAATGGGTTCCTGATGAAGCTTGTAGCGACTGCACAGCGTGCAAGGCTCCATTTACAGTAATACGGCGAAAACACCACTGCAGGAGCTGTGGCAAGGTAATGGGATCCAGACTAAAGTGGCACGGAACAAGATGTAAATCATTAACCTCATCAGTTGATGCGTTCTAATGCAGTGCAATTGTTTGAAATTCAATATGCCTGGATATAGTCCTGATTGTGTTTGTGTATGCTGTATCCAATTATTGTGTAATTAACCTACTGTGTGCTGATTGCTGCTCCAAATGGGTGACATAAATCACGCATTTTGAAAGCTCTGTACCAGTTATCCGAGTCTTGATCTTCTATAGTGCAAATTTATATAGGGAGACTTTATTGTATTATAATTTGGGGGGATTTTGCTACATGATTAACATTTTAAAGGCTCATCGATCTGTCTTTTTTCCACCTGCAGCTAGTATTCAGTCAATTTCATTCCATCATTTGTCAAGTCGGCTCCTAAACTCTGATTAGTTCTCTTTTATTAGTTCACCCTTTTACAAGCCCAAAATGTTTTGAGTGGCTTGTCATTGTACTTACAACTAACCACTATGTGCATCAATTAATTGGGTGAAACATTCTCTTGCCCGAATTAAAACAGCCCAACAACGAAATGTACCCGGCGAGGTGATATTAGATGTACATTTCACCA
The DNA here is from genome assembly GCF_040938575.1 of Ambystoma mexicanum. Classification (NCBI taxonomy): domain Eukaryota; kingdom Metazoa; phylum Chordata; class Amphibia; order Caudata; family Ambystomatidae; genus Ambystoma; species Ambystoma mexicanum. The sequence goes on from NC_090937.1 coordinate 1,417,535,423, forward strand.
ATTTTGCTTCTCCATTGGGAATTTAGCTTACCCTTCTTCCACTTCTTTTGTAGGTACTCACATTTAGGAAATTGCTCTTAGCCCCACCCCCGCCCCCAACAAAGGTTTCAAAATATTTGTATTTATTACGTTGGGATACAACAGTGCTACAACCAGAAACAATTACATGAGAAACATTAAGAGGCAGAGCATTCTTTTTTCTGGGTGCTTTACGCAACTATATCATTGGAATATGGATGAACATGCACCAGGTGGTGGTTATTATTATTTGGGTATTTATTGAGCACAGACCTAACTTTGTGAAGCAGCGGGCTGCTTTACAATCCTAGGTTGAAGAACAAGGTTATGGAGCAGAGAAACAACTGAGTGGGGATCTAACAGGGGCGGTAAGGTTATTGTCAGCAATGTGGGTCTTTAAGTAACCAGGGGAGGAAATAGTGGGAATCAGATCACCCATTCTCTGGTATGGTGGGGAGTGGCTGGTGTATGGACCTACATGTTTGATGGGAAGAATATGGGCTATGAAGAGGGGGGGATCAGATCGTACACTTTAAAAATTCAATATACTATCATTGACAATTTGCTAATGAGAACAGTGTAGCATTCTCTTTAGGGCACCCATATTATATTATACTTTAGCCTTCTGGGATTGTCACACCACTCTTCTAGTTACAAGAGGCATTTCATAACTGTAAAACATTGTTCCTTCTGAAGAAATGATATGCTTAGTTGCAAGATTGATGCCAAGTATCATGGTTGCATTGTTCATATCATGGAGACGGGAGTTCCAGCTCTAGGGAATAAGAAAGGCAAAGGAATGAAAGTTGGAGGCAGTGCAAGATGGGCTGGAAACATATGTTGGGTGGCACTTGGACTAGCAGAGCAACGAGTAATGGAGTTGGCTATTAAGGGTGAGGCAGTAAATTGATAGATTTATAGACTGAGTAGGGCCCTGTGCTGCATTTGGAGCACTCTTGCCAGATGCACTAAGCAGACATGGGTGAAGAACATGTATTTTGCCAAGGGGTTAAAAAACAAAAGGGAATTTCAAGGTGAAGGAATAATCTTAGCCTACAGAGGACTGGATTTGAGATTATTTTGGGATTTAAGTCATGTGGGTTCAGATTCAGGAAGCCTAGACTGGCGGATATGATGGCTAAAGTATCGGAGAAGGTAATACTTGAAGGAGTTACAAGTTTGTATTGGAGAACCCTGAGGTTGCAAATGTTAGGTGCTGGAATGAGGATATCGGGGGGTGGGGGTAAAGAATATAGGAGAGTGGGGAAGGGGTGAGATATTGGAAACATTGAGGAAAGATCAATTAGTGTTTGGAAAATGTGATCCTCATGGAGCCGAGTGCTGCTCCTTGACAAATGGCCGAGAGGTAGTTTGAGATGCGAGAGGGTAGTTTGTGTCTGGAGGGAAAGAAGATTTTTGTGTTCTGGGCAGAGGCCGTAGGGGCAGTTGAAGAGTTTACTGAGTGAAGTATTGTTCATTGTGGACAGGAAAAAAACAGAATCGTGAGGATCCCATTATGGAAGAGGGTTGCCAGAGAAGGTGCCAGTATTCCAAGAGGGTGAGTGGTCCGTTGGTAGGTGGTGATCCACTCTAGGGTAGTGTCTTGGAAGGTAAGGTAAGCGAGCAAAGAAAGCAAGTGAGGAATGGTTGAAAGGGGGAAAGAGATTGGGAGGGATGGAGATGGAATCATTCTAATAATGTAACATTTTTACATTGTGCTTTATGCCAGTATTGTAATAGCTATCATTACTCCTCTTAATGCTACTAAATTTATCATCCTCTGAAAAATTAATGTCCGAGTTGGCCCTGCCAGACACGTGAGCTTGCAAAGTGCAATCTTTCCCAGTGTCGGAGGAGAGTGCTTAAACAATGAGGTGCCCACCCATATTGGAATGGGACTTAGAATGTTGAGTGGTAATTAGTGGTATTTCAATGGCTTGACAACTGCAGAATCTGTCTTTCAGGTAGGCTGTGATAGATTTGATCACCATATGTTTAGAACTTTAGAGTAGTGATGGAAAATTGAAACGGCTTAAAGTAAGGTGTTATTGGCTTCGGCAGATGGTTTCTTCAGGGTGGATAGCACAGTAGCCATCTTGAAGCAGGTTCAGATGTTTTCTGTGTTGAGCAGAAAGTTGATGAAAGGGCAGGTAAAGGTTGCCAGAGTCTTCATTATTTTTAGTGTGAATGAGTGGAGCACAGTGAGCTGTAGGATAAGGTGCTAGTTCTTGTAGTGTCTTTCGGGGAAAATGAGTGAACAGTGGAAATAATGGGGATGGTGAGCGATTCCTTGTAGGTGGAGCCCTGTTGCTACTTGACATTGAATACACTGATGAGCAAGGGGTGCGTCAAAGGTAAAACAAAGGATTTTCCAAAGATGAGGAGGGCTAGTATTGTATAGATCCTAATGAGTAGTAAACCTCACACACTCAAACTGAATTCACAACTAGTATATGAAAATGTGCTCTTGTACTTTTGGTGTAAGTCCTAGAATGTCACTCTGGGATGTACACAAGAACATCTTTTGGCGACTAATCTTAAAACTATAGTTGTTGGAATGCGCAATGAAGTCTAAGCATCATCCTTGCATTGCCACAATATTCTGAAGCTCAGTAAAGAAGTTCATAGTGGAAGCTGTCTCCTGTCACACGTACACCAGAACGAATGCAAAGCTTTATATTCACTGTTTGTCCATGACATTCAACTAGAAATGACCATCGGCCAAGTAACCAGTGCACACTGAGGGCTTGTTTAGTTGCTACTCTGTGTGCAACCCAAGTGTTTACAAAAATGCATGCTTGCATGTAATTTGCTTGAGCCGTTCAGGTCAGCAACTACTCATTGAATGCAGAGTTTGATATAATGGGATTGACAGTGCATGATGTCTCAAAGGAATGAAGCACTCTTTACCCACACAAAGAATGTCCTTTGTAATAGTAGATCAACATCAAGGGTGTAAAGTATCCTCTATTGAATGGTACCATAAATAGTTTGATGGATGGTAGTTGATTTGTGGTACAGAAAAGAATGTGTTCCATCGTGGTAGCACCACTAGGATGTGGAAAAGAGGCAGCAACTATTTAAAATGAAATGGATGTAGCCTAAAGAGCATGTCTAGTGCACAATCCACTTTACCCTCCTAGATGAGCAGAAGTATTTTTATATAAATAATATTTACTATAGCAATCATTTTTATAGGCATTACAGACAATCTTCCTTTATCTCAAAGAAGAGGAAAGCCTTTTTTTAATATCATGTTTATTAATTTTGACCATTAATTTTAATAAATGACAAGTGAATAAAATCATATTCCCGCCATGCGCAGATCACATAATGAATAAACCAAGACAATTCAACTGTTTGTGAATACAAACTACATTGACCTTTAGATCCATGCTGTACATATAAACATATCTGAAATGTATGAAATATACACTATGGTGGCATGAGGTCAGATGGATAGGGAATTGTGAACAGACTCATTCCACATGGAGTAGAACAGATAAGAGTCAGATTTGTATCTTTTACTGTAGTGGACCAGTGTAGCAAATATTGTATCCACAATATTTCAATGCATGGCAGAGTGGGAATGGTTTAGTGGTACATTATCAGTGGTTTCAGAAGTATCCAGCCCAATGCTATATATTTTGTGGTTAATTTGCCCTTATTTTGTGTTGGTATATTACCAATTATAAAAACGCTCTGGGAGGTCTCCACAGCCAACAAAGAGTTCTCATATCCACAGTCCCATATCATATGCATGAAATGGGCATCTTGATACACGCTTCTCAGGTGGATGGTGGGGTTATAAGAGGAAATGGATGCATCAGTGTAGGAGTTAAATATGCTCTATGAAGAAATTGATATTGATGGGTTTCATGCGAGCATTCATATAGACTTTGTGTGGCTGCAAATATGTTGCCATTTACTATCTTTGAATGATGTTGATTAATCTCTTCCATAGGCCCCTGATTTTCACCTTCACCGAAGTAGGATCTGGCTTACTCGTCCTAAACACCCGTGATTCAATTTTAGTGACCGTTTTGTGATCCGTCGGTTATTTGAAGAAATTCGGCCAGGTTTTTACAAATTATAGCAACTCTCGCAGCATTAGATAAAACGTGTCTTATTGTATGATTTGATTTCCTACAAAAATCAGGATATGACATGACCATTACATCTCCATAGAAGATTGCCTTCTGAAGTGAAACCCTGTCTGACCCAAGACATTCTGCCAGTGGTCCCAAATGAACCTTTAAAGGTGCAATTTGCCCATAAGGGGATGTCCGAAGCAAATACGGATGAAACTGTCTGGGGTCCCAGACCAAATACTCCATATCTTGCGGGCTGGTGGTGGTAAGGTAGCCGCAATGGCTCCATCAGACCATGAAATATACAGTAGATTGTGATCCAGCAGCATATCTTGTATCGCTGTACTGGCCGGATGTACAGTCTCCCTCTCCCACCATGGCACAATGTGCTGTAACTGTGCTGCATGACAGTCATTTTTAAAGTTCGGAGCCATTATGAGGCAATTTCCAAGTGGTAATGGCAATTTGTTATCATTTACCCCTAATCAACGCTGTAAGACGTCTAGTGCTTTATAGAGGTATCCCAGTAAAATCATGGATAGAATGTGAAAAGTATACCATGGCTGGGAAGTATTGCTACTTTATCATTACTGAGGAAGACTGCATTGTCTAAAGGACGACAAGACCAAGAATCGATGTACTTTTTCAGATTCACCAGTGCAATTCTTAAATTATCATGATATATGATGTAACAAAATATCTCTGTAGTGACTTTCAATGATAAGTTGCCCAGCTCAACGTTCTAAGGAACCAGGCAATGGATGTAGCACAGATTTGGAGCCATTAACGGAAAGACCAGACACACTACCATGCTGTTAAATTGTCCTCTGGATAATGGCAATGTATTACTGGGACATCTGATATATAATAAAATAACATTTGCACACAATGGTTCAATGTTGCACCTAAGTTTGCAAGACAGTTGCTCCATACAAATTGCAAATAAATAGGGTGATACAGGACTGCCCTATCTGGTTCCCCTAACTATATCAAACTCGGCTGTTATATAGTTCATTGTGACCTATACAGGTGGGTTATTGTATAACGGAGCAAGCCATCACAGCATCAATGGTCCAAACCATTGGAGTTGTCAAGTTCATGAACTCAAATCACCAAATTCAAAGCCTGTTTTCATGTCCAGACGGTCCATTGCATAATCCCAAGGCTTAGACTGTACCCAGTCTAGAATTAGAAAAATCTTGCTTACGCAGTTTGGGGTATTCTTGCCGGGGACAAACTTGCATCAACAACAGCAACTAATGAGGCCCTAACCTTAGAAAGTCTTCAAGCAGGTATCCTTAGAGTTTTAATGCATGTGTTAATTAAAGAGAACCGTCTAAAAGAACTGCACCCAGTGTCAAACTTTAATAGAAGTACAAATCGTGCCTCTCATGGATGTTGGTAAACCCTCTTTTTCCGAGATTCCTTGAACGTTTCAAACCGTCCGCCTTTGGTATACTGTAGAGCTCTCTATCAACAAACTGTCCATTATATTTCTTCAGAAATGCCAGCGTAAGGCCCACAAACTGGAGGACCTTCTATCCCTCAAGGCTTACATTGCAAACGTTAGACCCTAATCTCCGAAGCCAGGGCTACTTATTACAGGTTACACACCTACATTACAGCAGCCTCTTACAGGAACAAAGCCATTTTCGCAGCAGGCACACTGCTCAAACCCCACACTAGACACAGAGGAACTAGAATCCCAGGATAATTGTGAGGCTTTTGAGTGTTTATCAACAAGATAGTTGCAAATAGGCTCCACATTGTGAGCTCCAGATCCCCTCCTTCTCCCCACCCGTATCCTCCCAGGGGCTGTTGAACCCCAGACCGACTTCTTACCCTTATCGCCTAGGGACATTTTGTACATGCTTGCTTTCTTAAAATCTACATCTAACACCTACAACCCTCTTCCTTGTGACCTTTGATAAACGTACTAGTCTTGCCCTAACTGCTCTTCTTAGGATAGTCTCCCTCAGCGAAGGTGCATTCCCAGACATCCGAAAAAACAGGGCTCTATGCCTAGTCTGAAAGAAAACTAACCTTGGCCTAGAAAACTACTGTCCTATCGAAAGTTTATCAGCAAAGGCTTTGAGTAGGTAATGGCTAATAATCTACTTATGAGAAGAGCATTGTTAACAAATGCTTGTGCTGCTGCAGGTGCCATAGCCAACTCTCCACCGGAGTTTGAGACAATGGCTGCTGTACCCATTGCAGTGTTTATACGTGACTGGTGGGTCACAGTCATTGCTTTATTCACCCTTGGTAAAGTGTGTTCATTAAGTGCGATAAAGGAGAGGATTTGTGTAGCCCCCACTGTTTTTAAGAAAAAAAGGAAGGAAAAGAAGAAATTTCTCTTTAAAAATTTAATTAGACAGTAGTACATTAGCTACCTACGCTGCTCATGACTTTGTCGTATCCCCCAGAGCCATTTAGGGATATTGGCAATATCACAATGTCGACCGGTTTCGATGACACTGCTAATGTGGTCCTTTTCTTCAGGACCAATTATTTGGGGGAAGTGCTGTCAATCGTGGTGTGCATCAGACAGGATGGGGCATCCAGACCCAGCCTAGAGAAATAGTTAAATAACAGGTATTCACCCAGGTGTAGTGTTATGGGTATTATTTGGTAAGCACTGAATGCTAAGAATTATGTTCTAAGACGATAGTCAAACTCTGACTGTGCCCTGTTCCCATTGCTGGGCACACCCCAATGGTGTGTGTCCCCCGCTAAAGAGGGTCCCTCCCCAGTAGCAACTCACACTTTCATGATGTATATATTTGTATTCCCATTAAAATATTGCATTATCGTAGTGAGATAGTCATAGAGACATGCCCACATCAAGCCAGGGATAGAATGTATGGTCTGTATGGGCTGCGCAGGTGGTTACCTTAATGAACTGCTCCACGGCTTGTGCGTGTTGGTTTACAAGGCTGGTAGAGCGGTCCCTTTTGCTTATGAATCCATCTCTCAGGCTTCTTATGGTTCATCCCCTAGAGGGCAGTGCACCCGAGAATGAAAAGGAAAGGATGTACTTTATTAAATAAATAGCCACTTGTTTCTTGATACTATATGTGATTACTCTCTTCACAATATGTGACTCAGTGCATAAGAATGGACATCGTCCATGCAGTGTGCTCCTGGTGGTGTCTTATCTAGCTACCCGCCCGTCCAGAGACTGCTGCATAAGTGTTCCCCGGTGCCCGCCTATACAGCACCATTGTGTTTAGATTTTATTCTCATATCTGTTGTAAAAGGCATTATTGCCAAGATTTTCCAAGGCTTTTACTGACCGTTCTATCACAGCTGCTTTTTTCCTCTTAATGAAGAGGCTTTCTAGCGAACAGCTTGTCTCGTATGGCAACATTCATATCTTTCCTTTTCATAGTCTTACCGTTGGGTTGTCTGACTACGCTCTGGATGTGTTTAGTGCAGTAAGTGTTGAGGAGATTCTCACGTGTCGCCACAAGGAGTTGCTAGGTAACCACATTTGCGTCTTTGAAATGACGCAAAGGAGGTTTCAGGGCATGATGGGAAGTGGCCAATCTACTGTGTCTGCCATCTCTGAAGTTCTCAGTTTACCGATGTTGCTATGTTAACCATGATGTAGTGTAGCCCTCAAGGTTTTGTCTTCAAGTTGTTTGGATGATACACTGCATGTTGCTATGCAATAGTATACTTTATTCATTTATCTTTCAAAGGGCAGTACTCGCGCATCATAACATCCTCCTGGTAGCTAGGTGACCGAACTTGTGTCCGAGTCACGAAGCATTAGTGGTTGGAGGCACGTTGACCACAATGTGACAGTCCTTAAAGTGGTGCCTTCATAATGGAGAACAGTCTGCATATTATGCACTTAGTGTTCTGTATTCGTGTGCATATATCGGGGGCGAATCTCGCTCACCATAGCACGCTCCGGATTGCTAAAACAGCATCCGTATCATAACGCACTGCTGGTTAGAAGCTCGATGGGAGGTTGGCGAATTTATTATATCGGTCATTTGCTTTTCAGGCATACAGACTTGTCTCTGTATGTCAATGTACATTCCCATCACCTGCCGGTGTGCCTTTGCTTTCAGTGAGATATATATACTGTTCATTTTCCAGAACATTGGGGGTGAATAGATGAGAACAGTGGACTGGTCAGACAGTTTATGGATACAGACCCCACATGGCCTCTAGAGGCTTATTGGTCATGCCAGCCAATGGATAGACATGTTGATGTATTTTGCGTATTTGCCTATTAGATGTTAACCCATTGTAGTGACAATGTATCGCCTGTGCCTGAGATGGCTTGAGTCACTCTCAGGGGACAGGGAGCAGTGTCTCATACAGTCAATAGTATGTTGGTCATCTCTATCTGTATCAAGGGCAGCTACTTCATTACTGCTAATTCATGCCACTGTATCTCCTCATAGAGACCCGTTCTGTAGGTGTCAAGGCATAAAATCTAGTGTTCCTTTCCCAGAAGGCGATTGTGGAAGGTCCCACCTCTACATGGGGGGGAGGGGGTTATGTTTTTCAAAAATAGTACATCTGTATTGTTCTACTGTGTGGCCCAGTAACTTAAAATGTGCCACTAAAGGGGCTGTGAGTCTTGCAGTCCTAATACAGGATCTGTGCTCTATCAGTCTTTTTTTAATATGTCAGACTGTCATCCAAACATAGTTGAGTCTACATGGGCAGGTGATGAGATAGATTACTCCCTTACTGTCAGTTAGTTGGCTTCCTCTGGTGCCATGGGGTCTTCCAGCCTATATCATTATTGGTACTCAGTGGTTTGTGCACACATGACACAACTGCCACATGGGGTGTGGCCCAATGGTGCACTAGTGCCCCAGATCGTATTGGGGTTTTGTTAATCGCTGGTCTACTTTAAGGTGTGGACCAGCCGGTCTCAAAGATTTTGTCTTTGTTTGATTGCAAAGGACGGTTGTGCCAGATTACTGCTTCCAGTGTTCAGTATGCTGGGAATTTCCACAATCGCCTGAGAAGGGAACACTGGATTTGTTCTGCCTTGACGCCTACAGAAAGGGTCTGAATGAGGAGATACAATGGCATGAATTAGCAGTAATGAAGTAACTGCCATTGATGGAGATGGCCAACATACTATTGACGGTATGAGACCCTGCTCCCTGTCCCCTGAGAGTGACTCCAGCCATCTCTGGCACAAGAGATATATTTGTCACTGCAATAGTTTAACATCAGATGGGCAAATAGGCAAATACATCAACATGCCTAGCCAATGGCTGGCATGACCAATAAGCCTCTAGAGGCCTTGTGAGGTCTGTATCCAGAAACTGTCTGACCTGTCCACTGTTATCTATTCATCCCCAATGTTCTGGAAAATGAACAGTATATATATCTCACTGACAGTAAAGGCACACCGACAGGTGATGGGGATGTACATTGACATACAGAGACAAGTCTATATCCTTGAAAAGCAACGGACCGATATAATAAATTGTCCAAACTCCTATCAAGCTTCTAGCCAGCAGTGCGTTAAGATACAGATGCTGTTTTAGGTCACTTAGCAACCCGGAGCGTGCTACGGTGAGCGAGATTCGCCCCTGATATAAGGTACAACCTTAAGGACTTTATCACATTGTGGTCAATGTCCCTCCAACCACTAATGCTTTGTGACTTGGATGCAAGTTCGGTCACCCAGCAACCGGGAGGATGTTATGGTGTGCGAGTACCGCCCTTTAAAAGATAAATTAATAAAGTATACTATTGCATAGCAATATGCAGTGTATCATCCAAACAACATAAAGACTTTGCAACATCGGTTGGCTGAGAACCTCAAAGATGGCAGACACAGTAGATTGGCCACTTCCCATCATCCCCTGAAACCTCCTTTGCGTCATTTTAAGGACTCGAGTGTGGTTACCTAGCAACTCCTTGTTGCTGCGACGTGCAAGAGTCTTCCGCGACACTCACTGCACTAACCGCATCCAGAGCGTAGCCAAACGCAACTAGACGGTAAGACTATGAAAAGGAAAGATATGAATTTTGCCATACGAGACGCGCTGTTCGCTAAAATGCCTCTTCATTAAGAGGAAAAAAGCAGCCATGATAGAAAGGGCGGTTAAAGCCACCCGGGACCCTGTCTTTGAAAATCCTGGCAATAATGCCTTTTACAACAGATACAAGAATAACATTTAAACAATGTTGCTCTCTTGGTGTGCACTGGGGAACACTTATGCAGCAGTCGCTGGTAAGTTGGGTGTTACATGAGACATGACCAGGGTCCCACTGCATGGACGATGTCCAGTCTAAGCCACTGAGCCGCAAATGGTGAAGAGACTAATCGCATATTGTATCAATAATAAGAAACACGTGAAACGCATACTTTTCCTTTTCTTTCTCGGGTGTACTGCCCTCTATGGGATTGATTAACGATAAACCTGAGAGACAGACTCCTAAGAAAAGAGACTGCTCTACCTGCCTCGTAAACCAACACACACAAGTCGTGGAGCAGTTCATTAAGGTAACCACCTGCACAGGCCATACATTCTATCCCTGGCTTGATGTGGGCATGGCTCTAACTGTCTCACTACCATAATGCAATGTTTTAATGGAAATGGAAATATATACATGTATGTGTGTAAATTGCTACTGGGGAGGGACCTTTTTTAGAAGGGGGCCACAGCTGGGGTGTACCCCGCAATGGGAACAGGGCACAGTCATAGAGTTTGACTATTGTCTTCGAACATAATTCTTAGCATTCAGTGCTTATCAAATAATACACATAATGCTACACCTGGGTGAATACCTGTTATTTAACTCTTTCCCTAGGCCGGTTCTGGATGCCCCATCCTGTCCGATGGACACCGTGATTGACAGCACTTCCCCAAATAATTGGTCCTGAAGAAGATGACCACATTAGCAGTTTCATAGAAACCGGTCGACCTTGTGATGTTGCCGATATCCCTAAATGTTTCTGCGAATACGTCTTATATTTATTAGCCACCAGTGCTGCTTGTCTGTGTGACGGAATACCGGCTAATCTTCATTTGATTAATGCTTTTTACTCCGAGATAGACTAAAAGCTAAAGTCATGAACAGCGTAAGTAGCTAATGCACTACTGTCTAATCTTATTTTTATTAAGAGAAATGTGCCCTTTTCTTTCTTTTTTTTGTTAAAAACATTGTGGGCTATACAAATCCTCTCCTTTAGCGCACTTTATGTGCACACGTCACAGAGGGTGAATAAAGTAATGGCATTGTGCCAATAAGGAAATATTCCCTTGTGAAATGTTCAGTATGCGAGTGAGTTTGGGACTGGATTCCAGCCTCTTAGCTTTTTCAATAAATACATTGTAGAATTAGGCATTTTTTTCCTCCAACCTTTTCTATTAAATAGGCAGTGCACCTGCTTGTGTCTAGTGATAGCACACCCGATTGGGATAGGGTGTGCTTCTGGTTAGGGATGGCATGTAGTGGACACATTGATTGGTAAAATTTAAATGTGTGTGTGCTTCAAAAGTGATGTATGCCCGATCTTGTTTTTGTGTGATACCATATTGAATACCTAAAATAGGGTCTATACCCTGTGAAGGTGTAGATCAGCAAACAAGCATCTTTCCTGTTGTGGTTTGTGGGTCAGTCATTGCCATTATCGGCAACCGGCTTCTCTTGAATCTCACTTTTCATTAAGGCCCTTGGTATTAACCCATCCAGCGTTAAATCCTTCAATCTTTGTGTTATGACCCGGTCTGGGTCATAGTGATATAAACAGGATACAGTTGCAGGTATGCTTAATGGTTGTTTTATTCAGGTTCTTCAGTTACAGGTACAGATCAGGTCTCATCAAGTCCATAAGGAGATAGGAGGAAATCATGAGGGAAACCCACTGGCTCCCACCACCCAGGCTTCCTTAGATCAACTGCCTGGGTTAGAACCCATTCATACACAAACACTCCAAGATACCTCATACATTCCACAAATGACATCACCACATACCTACAGCATTCAGAAGGTGAAACCGTAAGAAAGGAAGGCTGATCCTAACACCCCCTTCCCTTATAAACCATAGAAGGGAAGGCTAATCCTAACTCACACCTCAAACACACCATGACCTGAAGCCGTCATCACACCTAACCATCAAAAGGCCTCAAGCACGAATACTCTGCCAGTCACTCTAAAAGACCAAGAATATAACAGCTGGACAACCAGGCGTAACTAACAATCCAGTAACGGCACCCCACCATCTAAACAACAACTTCTGTCCTTCAAAAAATCACGCATCACCTTCCACCCGTCGCCGCCACCAACGGGTCACCAGCCTGCCACGCTGGAGCACAGACCTGCCCCTCTGGGCTACTAACCAGCATGCCATACGCAACCTGAGGAAAACAAACCACCTCCCGTCCACCACTGCCACTGGTAGACCTCAGGGCTGCCACACCTGAGCACAAACAGCCACCTATACGGGCTGGCACGAAGTCCGCTACACACCTACAAGGAACATGTCTAACCTACTACACCAGACCATAGACTCATGGCAACTGAAGAGACAGGCGCCTCCAATCAATTAAAACACACTCACCTGACTCATCCTCAACCACTCAACATTCATAGCAACACTCACAACAGAGGCAACTGGTGGAGAACCAGCCAACCATACCACCATACTTCCTCAATGTGTTGGCCAGACACCTCGAGCCCTCATAGCTACTAAAAACCACCAGGTAACCCCACTACCAAGATGTTCTGTTGCCAAGCTCCCAGAACCACCCAGAAGAAACTCCTGGATGACCCCAGAAACAACACTTCAAGTAAAAACAATAATAATGAATCACTCACCATCATGGCTCAGCACAAAACACTATCCTGACTCCTCTGAGCCACACAAATCACTACCCTGACTCCTCTGAGCCACGCAAATTACTATCATGACTCCGCAGAGCCACACCAATCACTATCAAGACTCCTCTGAGCCGCTTGACCAGACTACTACTGGTCACACAATTCACTACCATGACTCCGCAGAGCCGCTTGACCAGACTACCACTAGTCACACAATTCACCATCACGACTCCACAGAGCCGCTTGACCAGACTACCACTGGTCACACAATTCACTACCATGACTCCGCAGAGCCGCTTGACCAGACTACCACTGGTCACACAATTCACTACCATGACTCCGCAGAGCCGCTTGACCAGACTACCACTGGTCACACAATTCACTACCATGACTCCGCAGAGCCGCTTGACCAGACTACCACTAGTCACACAATTCACCATCACGACTCCGCAGAGCCGCTTGACCAGACTACCACTGGTCACACAATTCACTACCATGACTCCGCAGAGCCGCTTGACCAGACTACCACTAGTCATACAATTCACTACCATTGGTCACACAATTCACTACCATGACTCCGTGGCTGTTTTTGCGCCTACCAAGGCACTGTCACTTTCTCAGCCCTGGGTGGTGGGACTCTTCCTGGACGATGGGGGCAGTGGGTTCCCTCTCCTTGTACAGTCTCTCACTTGAGCTTCCCTCCTGCTCTGCACCCCCCGCAGCAGTATCTCCTTTCTCCTTATCCTGGACCACACACACACACACAGGTACCTGTTGCCTTGTAGCCTTCAGGGTCCATCCAACCAGTCCTGTTGGAGACCAGTCCTCGTCGCCAATTGTTATGACCCGGTCTGGGTCATAGTGATATAAACAGGATACAGTTGCAGGTATGCTTAATGGTTGTTTTATTCAGGTTCTTCAGTTACAGGTACAGATCAGGTCTCATCAAGTCCATAAGGAGATAGGAGGAAATCATGAGGGAAACCCACTGGCTCCCACCACCCAGGCTTCCTTAGATCAACTGCCTGGGTTAGAACCCATTCATACACAAACACTCCAAGATACCTCATACATTCCACAAATGACATCACCACATACCTACAGCATTCAGAAGGTGAAACCATAAGAAAGGAAGGCTGATCCTAACACTTTGTAACTTCATTGCTGAGAACATAGACATCGCCAGTGGTGATGCCAAAGCCTATGATGTCAAACACCATTGCCCCTCCACTAATGTCCAGTTTGCAAAAGTCTAAAATTTATCATATCAGCATCAGATAAGGTATCAGCCCATACACCCACCACTGCCTTCCAAAGACAACAGGCCTGTGGTGCCTTGAACGTCCAGCTAAGCTCTGATCTTAAAACAGAAGACTCTGGAAGAAAAGGGTAAACTGTGCTCTGGGAATTTGAAAGAATTGTAAGACACATCAAAAAGTGGAGCAAACAGAATGGGACTGTAATAAATATAAACATAGTAAACAAGTAAAACTACACTGCCATTAGCTTGACACAATGAATTATTCTTCCTATCCACAAGCGTTGTGCCAAGAATGATCACCCTAATTACCGAATCCTAGCTATGCTCGATGCCCCGTCTAAAATCTTTACCTGAGTTATAATACCTGACCTGAATTAGTGGATCAACATCAAACGGATATTTCCACTAAATCAAACGGTATTTAGGAAGGGATTATTGACCATGTCCAATATTCTAGCCTTGGTAACCACAATTCTAATCATGCACTGTATGTCTCCTTTATTGAGTTTAGCTCAGTGTTCAATACCATCAACCGTGAACGTTTATGGCAGAAACTGCATGCTTGGCCAATTATTCTAGGGTTACTGCGCATGATTGTAACACTTCATGACACACCACAGCGAAAGTTGGAACCAGTCAATCTACAAGGGGCTAAAAGAAGGCTGCATATTAGCCCCTACGTTATTTAATTGCTACCTTTTGGACTTGTCTACTACACTAAATAATAAGTCTTAACCTCCAAGTTTGAGCACTACACGTCTCCAATGGAGCGCATACGCTGATGGTCTGGTACTCATGGATCTGACCCCTCTAGGCTTCTAGCAACAGCTCACACTAACAGCTCACACTAATGGGCAAAATACTCACAAGGGAATGAACAACAAGACAAAGATCATGTGTTTCCTCCCTAATAACAATAGGAAAGACAAATTATCTTGGAAAATAAATTACACTTTAATTGAAGTGTCGACATATAAATATCTTGGTGTTGTGATTAATGACAAACTAATATAGAGACACTAAGTGGAATCATCATTCGTTCCATAAATCAAATATGTGGCACTGTAAGGATCTTTATATAAACAGTGGATATTCACTCAATTCCTTTATCACTATAAACTCAAGAGTGTTACAATGATGCTTTATAGTGTATAAATCTGGGGAAGCAAATACAATAAAAGAATTATAAAAACTTGAAAGCTACTGCTTGCGTACCATCAGCAACATGCCCAAGAGTTTGCCTGTTGATTATCGCTTCATTGAGCTAAGCACCTGCTCAGGGCAGTCGAATGTCCAAAAAAGATGCCTAGGTCTTGTAATGTCATCCCTTCTTTCCTAGTGTGGGAACTTTCGCAATGGGTCAGGGTGGTGCGTCTGTCATCAATAGTCCCCCACCCCCTCAGGGTGGTGCACAGGGGGAGGATCACATGGAGAGGAAACCCCTTTTGGGATTAGGGATGACCCTACCTGAGAACACAGTATGTATCCGCCATAAGAGCCCCAACCCCTTCTCCAGTACCGATTTCTCCCCCTCCCGTCTGACATTTAGAGAACTAATATACTTTGTTGTAAGGTTCACCATTTTGATACTCTTGACAAACTTTCCAAAGACTCCAAAGTATCCTGCTTCCGAGAGAAAAACTAGTACTGAGGCAAGGAAGATCACTTCAAAGAAACAGAGTCTGTGGTCTAGTTTATTCTGAGATGTCAGTTGGTGTAATGGAAGCAGCTGGCTGGCACGGGAGCTTAAAAAGGAACTCTGCTGTCAAACAGCTGAGAGATACCAGCCTGAGGGAGATGATCCTCGCAAAAACGAGATCCTAGAGAACAGGTCTCCGAGAAAGCACAGCGGGTTGCCTGCACCGAGTGAGCAGAGGGAAGCTGACCGGGAAGCCACGTTCGAAGGACTGAGTGCTTTGCTTCCAGTACTTGCCTCGAGGCTACCTGAGCTCCGGTGAACCACTTGCAACACAAGGCAGAGAAAAGGAAAAAATGTGAGGCCCGTGACGGGTAAACGTAGAGATCGAGTTTTATTGACAAGCCAGAGGAGCAGCCTGGGCACTTATCAAGGGAGAAGACGAGCTGCAAAAGACCCACGCGCTTACCTACGAGACACTATTTCATATTGTAGAGGACGCTTTAAAAACTGCAGAGAAACTATCATCGTGGCAATGCAAATAAAGCACCTTAAACAAAAAATCATATTGTGTAATTTCTAAAGACAAAGCCTCATAATTTAGACCAGAACATGAACGTATAACAATATATCAGCATACAGGAAAATGCAGTCTGGCATTTTGTCCATCACTAAACCAATCACTAAACCGCCAGCTTCATGCCACCTATGTACCACTGTTGCCAATGGCTCATTCACCTAGGCAGAAATCATCTGCGACAGATGGCAGTCCTAGCGTGTGCCCCTCTGAATCAGCCATGTTTATGTATAAGCCCATTCACCCTGCACCCTAGAAGTAGACTCTTCATATATTGGTTCTGTCGAGGCTCCGGGAGCGGCAGACGATGCTGCCCCCCCACCAAGGGCCACCTCTAAGGGTCTTGCATTACCCTGTCTGGGCCCATTTCAACATCTGCTGCCTCAAGCACCAACCAACAAACTGCTGCTTATATGCCTGTGCTAGCTGCCTTATTTCCACAAAGTGGTGCTCTCTATAAGATGGCTGCCGCCGAATACCGATGACTATATTCACATACCATCTTCCTGAGGCCGCCACAGATGCAGATTGGCCTGGGCTGTGATTGCCTGTTGAGGCCCAGAAGCCGTTAGGCGTTGCCAGTCCCCTCTGGGGGCCACCTCTAAGGGTATTGCATTACCTTTCCTGAGCATGGACGGGCCCTGCCCGCCTACCAGCTACCACCTATCTAAGGATTGCCTGCACCGCCAGCTCTCTGCTAAGGCCACTGCACTTCGCTGGTGAGTCTTACCACAGTGTCCCTGTCTTCTATCTTATCCCCTGCTGCCCACCTCTGTCGTCCCACCCTTTTTCACACATCACGTCTTCTCTCCTGTGTAATTGCCGACTACTTCCTCAAGCCGTCTTCTGCAGCTGAATCTTGTAACCTGCAACGCTCTGTGATGTGCTTATTCTACCTTCAATGACCAAGGCGGACCAGCTCTGGCTTGTGTCTTTGTATCCCTCCCTCTAACCAATGCTGCTTTCAGCCCGTTTCTTGCTGGGTGTCAGCATGCTCCTACCAACTTCTTTGTTTCACCTTCCCCGCATCTCTGTCCTTCCAACTGCCCTCAGCCGTTATGATGGTCGGCGCCGCAGGGCCTACTCCACATCTCCATTGCCTGCTGCGTGCTGTTGCTCGCCACGTATGTCTCCTATCTTCAGCGAGGTGTTGCATAGCCTGTCCTTACCCCTCCTTCCTATTCTAGCTTACCCAGGTGCTTTCAGTTCGGGTTTCCCATCCTCGTGCTACTTGCTCTCCCTGCCGTTGGCACTGCCCCTACCAACTGGATGTCTCTGGAGCCCTCTGATGTCACCCTAATCATGCGTTGAGCTGAGCAGTAACCACTTGCTCGATTTAGCCTTTCTGGCATTGTCCTTCTGCCCCCTCTAGGCTGTCTTTTCCAGCCCTGTCCTTTGTCTTCATTCCTGCCCTCCTGTAGCCTTGGATGGTCACTGCCCAGCCCTTTGCAGTGTTCTGATTTTTCCTACCTTCAACCTCTGAGTGACTTCACATCCTTGCTGTTGTGCTTTTCACCTACCTGCAACGGATCTATGTGATTATTGCGATGGCCGAAAAAGCAGCCTTTTTTTTTTTAACCCTTTACACCACATATATTTGCAGGTGGAGACCCCCCGCAGCTACCCCCCATTATATTCTATACCCCCCCACATATATATGTGGTGTAAGGGGGGGGGTCAAAAAAAGAAAAAACAATTCGGCATTCTCGGCCGTCGCAATTGTCAGGTCGACATTATGGTACGATTCCACCTGCAACCGCTGTTGTGACTTCGTGCAGCCTGTGCTGCATTTTCATTGTTTACCTTCTGATGCTACTTGATGATGTGCACCCACTTTTCACTCCAGCCGTGCGCTGTTACATTGGTGTCAGTTTTTACCTGCAGTCCCACGCTGCTGGATTCACGTATGTACTGAATAACTGCTCTACCTGACTCTGCTCCCATTCAATTTCTGTACACCTGATGTAGTCCCTCGCTCCACAAGGCATGGCTTTTCCAGTCTGCATTCATTCGAGCGTCTTAGTTTCCCGGTTTGGCTGCCAAGTACATTTACCCAGCATGTACAAATCCTTAATAAGAAACAGTTAAAGTCCTAGTCATAACTGCTTGTCTGCTTGCCTGATGTAGCCCCTCATACTATGAGGCATGGATCTTCCAGTCTGCAGTCATTCGTAACCTGGTTGTCATAATTGCATGACTGGTTTTTCCACACCGCATCTTACCTACCTGTACTTGCATTTTTTCAACTTGTTTTGCATTTGTACCTCTCTTCTTCCTTCCCTCCTTGACTTCCCTTCTTCTCCCACTTCCCCTTTTTTCATGTCTCAGCACTTGCACGATCCAAATTGCCTCACAGCCTAGTAGGAATGCTTTTATGTTTTTCAACCCTTCCTGCGCTTCCTTCCTCCCCCTCTCTCCTGCTATCATTCTATGGCACTTGTACTTTCTGAATGTTTCAAGACCTTTTAAGAACGTTTTGTTTTTGTTTTATACTTTCCTCTTCCCCCCACCTTGTCTTGATGCACCTTGAAACACAATTTCTGCTGTATAGTGTGCATTATAAATAACAGATAAATATATTAGAAAATAACCGCTTAACTCATCCCATAAATTGGTAACCCAATCCCATCCTTTCCAACACCAGCCATTGAAACTCCCAGCAAAGGGAGTCAAACGCCTTAAAGGAGTACAAACTAACTATCCCAATGCATCCAAGGAGCCCCTGAACTTGTTGAGGATAAGGAAAAACCTCCAGAGATTGCGAGCAGTGTTCCTGCCCAGGATGAATCATGGTCCGGGTGTACAAGCTCTTAGACTAACTGTTGAAAGGTGGTGAGCAGGTATAGTACACATAATCTTAATATCCACATTGATCATATATAACCGCTTATAGGGCCTGCAATTGGCTCTGTCTATGCCTGCTTTTGGGAGGACTTGCCACCAGCTTAGAACCTGGAAACCTACCCAAGACCAACGTTTCCAAATGAATATCTAGAAACGTTGGAGCAAGAATATCCTTATACACCCTGTAAACAACCACAGTTGGGCCATCAATTCCCAGAGTGCTACCCAAATTTAAGCTATCAATTGCTCCCACCACATCCTGCATCCCTATAGGGGCACCAACCACATCCCCTTGTTCAACAGTAATTCTGTATAACCCAGCCTCATACAACAACACGATCCAAAGTGAACCCATCCCTTCTAGAGTAGTGCCTCTCGTAAAAGTCCCTGAACTCCCTGCCAATATCCTCCTGATCAACCGTCATGGTGCCTTTCACATCCTGTATCCCATCACATGACCGCTTGCCCCTCTCCCTCTTCACCAACCAGCCCACCCTATCGCCTTCAAAGCGTTGCTGCTCAACATATTCTGCATCTACAAAAGCATTCCAGTTATCCTTCGTGTGGCCAAATCCCTCCCCGCCTGACCCTTTGAAGCCTGCACATCCTCCCTACCTTCTAGTCTCTCCAACCCAACCACGTCCCCTTCCAGCCTCTGGACAGTATCAGTGAGCACTCTTCATACCACCACCCTGGCAGAAAGTCGGAGGCCTCTGATAAACATCTTCAGCATCTCACATTCAGTACAGCGATGGTCAGTGGATTCCCAGTTACACTCAAGAAACAGTAATCTCATTTTAAAGCGATCTAAACGGTGTGTCCTGCAGCATATTATTATTTAACCTCCAGATTGGAATAGGGCCTCCTGGAGCTGCTTCAATATTTCCAGACAAAGTGGTGCAAGACCAGATGGCATCCAACCCAGTAATTCAGCAACCACAACCAATCTAAACTCTTCTTCACCATATAATCAATATGTGAAAATGAGCCATGGGCTTCAGAGTAATAGGAGTAACAGCGCTCTGACCCATGTTTTAGTTGCAATACATCAATAAGTAGCAGATCGGATACAAACCTGGAGAGCGTCTTCGTTTCCCGGTTCGGCTGCGTAGTACATTTACCCAGCATGTAAGAAATCTTAATAAGAAACAGTTAAAGTCCCCAAAGCACACCACACCCCATCCACTCGATGCTGTATAATCAATGTGCTCATGCTTTCAAAGAAGTCTGCTTGGTCTGTGTTAGGAGCATAACTGCTCAACAGCACTGAGAGGCCCATGTATGTATCAATCAATCAATTTATTTCTATCACACAAGGCATCATAGCGCTCAAACAACTGATAGTCGGGATACATGTAAACGAAACCCAGGTGTCAAAGTGGGTGAGTATTTCTGAGCTTTATCTAAAGAGAAAACGTTTTGAGATGCTTTTTGAAGGATCAGAAATCCTCAATTTTTCTCAGATTTTCGGGCCATGAATTCCAAAGATTGGGGCCGGCCACTGAAAAGGCCCGGCCACCCAAACGTTCTTTCCAGTACTTTAGTATTCAAAGGAGTGCTGCATTTGAGGATCTCCAAGAACGCACCGGGCTATATCTTAGTAGTTTCTCCTGGATGGCTAAGCATCCATTTCCACCTAGTGCACGGTGCATAATGCAAAGCGCCTTAAACTGCACCCAAGCTTCTACCGGAAGTCAATGGAGAGATTGTGTAGCCTTCGTTACTCCTGCTCTGGCTGGCAAGTGGATAACCAAACACACTGCTGCATAAGAAAGGCAGGCTGTGCCAGGTAAACAGCATTACAATAATCCAGACTCCCATTAACATAAACTGCCACTACTTGAGCGTGAATATTATCAGAAATAAGCGGGAGGATTTTCTTTTGCTGTTTGAACTTAACCAAGCCTGCACCATACATTGAGTTAACCTGCGCCTCCATAGACAGGGATTCCGAAAGCTTTACACCTAAATTAATAACTGTCTTGGAAGGCTTAGGTTTACAGGCCCAATGATGCGGGCCAAAAAGCCCAATATCCCCACATATCTCCCATCCGGGTCGATTAGTTTGTCATGTATCGATAAAGGCCCCGAAACCCTTAATTAGAACTTCCCGTGTGTAGAAAGAGAATGATGAACCCACCACAGGCCCCCTTCACCTTGCAGAAAGCGTAACCAGCTTTGCACTCATCGGGTGAATCTTCTGCAGTATAACGTAATCAGCCTTGTGCCTAATCAAATAGGAATATATTTTACTTCACTTCACAGCATTGTTAATCCCTCGCACAATCCAGCTCATTCTTAGTGTGGCCGTGTGCCTGTAACCAGTGCATCTTCAGCCCCCTCCCCCTGCAAGGATTCCAATACAAATGACTACTTGCCCTATCAGCATCTCCGCAATAGCTCCAGGACCAGAAAACAAGCAAGACCACAAGGATAGTACAAACCCAACTACCAACCGTTGTAATTCAGCCCACATCGCGATATCCTGTACAGCCCCAAACAATGTCACTGCACAGCAAAATAAGCACGCTGTAAACATGTGGCCATTCAGCCTATCGTTACATAAGCCCCAGCCCCTTCTCAGCCCCGCTGAAATAGAGTCCCATCTACATTAAACACCACTCTCCCCAAGGGCACAGAAGCTGTAGCACCAGGTGAACATTGAGGCACATTCCAAGGGTGTCCACACCCAGCTTCCTCTGTAGAATGTTGCTCTTTACCCGGTTCTCCAACCAGTCTCATGCCTCGTGCGGGGATGTAGAAAAAGGACCTATCCTTCATAGGCACCTTCAGCCATGTCACGTAGAACATCATGTACTTCAATTCAATACTGCTTTACTTCAGAATTATGCCCTAAAAGCTTGTTAATACATACATAAAATGATCATACAAGATATCATATTATAAAATATAAAAACCAAAACACTATTTCTTCAAAATATTTAAAACCTGTCATCTTACTGGGTTAAGAGGTTGTTATTTAATACAAGGACACATCAAGCATGAATTCATAAGTGTCCCATGACTGAGAAGCAAAAAGTTCATGAGATACCAACACAATACAATTCCATACAAGAGAATAAAAAACAATGGTCAATTATTCATACATCAATAAAATCCAATGGCAGTAAAGTTCAGTGATTTTAATATCGAGGCAAGTATGACCCAAGATCATTTAATAAGGCCATGATCAGCGGTCCTTGGATCCCTACTCTGATTCCTAATGTGTTTGTGACTGGCCATTCTCCCAGATATTAAGGGAGACTAGATCATTCTTTATTGTAGTGATCTAATATTGACCAGGCTTCTCTTCCAGTCCCTGTACAGATAGTTGGCTACTGAGTGAACCGACAAACTGTCACTTGAATGGTAGCATAGGCCCATGGCTTGCACAGTAGTTGTAACAAGTCGTTTGTAAACTAGAGGTTTTAATTCTCTTTTCCTCAGGTCGAGATACTCGGGACAAAGCAGCTAAAATGGAGGATACTTTCAATATGATGATCACAAAATATACATGTATTTGGGGAATTGCTGTTTATTACCCAAATGAGCCATGGGTAAAATACCCATATGTAACTTGGAGTTTAATATTCGTCTCATTGATTTCGGTCACACATTGCCCAGATACTTCTCATACCCTAAAAATATCTTTCCCTCCCAATATTTCTTTAGCAGGGTGGTTTTGTTGACTGAACTCTGCAGTTCCTCTTCCACCTTTGCCAAAAATGCACTCTTAACCATGAGCATTGTCGTCTTATCCATTCGCCGTGAGGTCCAACAATCACTGAACCCAGTACTATAAAGTTCTTAATATGGGCAAACCATGGCAACAAAATGCCACCTAACTGGGCCATAACGTCCACCAGGTCTTCTGTATAGCTGGATAATCTCGTAGTGGTCCACCAGATCCTGACCCAGTAATACATGGGTTTGGACTTGCATATTGAATTGATTCTTTGGAGATCTATTTCTAGATAAACAAGCATGTTGTGCGTACTGGTCGGTATATCTAGGATGTTTTTGACCAACATATTTTCAGTTGTTGCCAGACTATTGCAGTTGGCAACCCCCTACAATTCTGCTGAGTATATTGCTGCTGGCCTTGCCTGCAATTTATAGGCTTCAGTAGACTCCATTAACAGACTGTTCCATGATTCTTTCTATGGCACTGCTATATCTTTCCAATGTTAACCCAGACCTTGCTATTTGGACATTCCACCTACAGTCATCCTTGATCCTTAGTAATCATAAATGTCAACCTGCTCTATTAGTTTACCATTTAATTTGAGCCAGAGAGTAGCTTTTCTTCTTGGACTTGTTCCACCTAAAGGCTTAACACCTTTGTTTTTTCTGCATTGATAGTTAATCCGTTAATAATACAAAACTCCTCAAAAGCAGTACATTGGGATTTCCACCCTATTGGGGTAAGGGGGCGAACAACTGTGTCTGCAAATCTGAGGAGTGGATGTTTTTCTCCTGCCATAGTGGGCGCATATGATGGTAACCCTAACAATTTTTCAATTACACGATTTATGAACCGGCTAAATAACTTTAGTGTGAGGAGCCAGCCTTGGCAAACGCCCATCTGGGCCTCCATGGCTTTTGTTATATTAGTTTGTTCCACCTAATAACTGCTTCATTGTTGATGTAGAGAATTTGAATTGCCGGAAGCAGTGGTTGTGGAATGCCAGTGTCCCCAAGTACACTTCACAGCCTGTTTCTTCGGACCCTATCGAACCCTGTTTTACAGTCGATTAATTTATAGTACTAATACATATTTCTCAAAGCCACATATTTACCACAGACAAGTTGTAGGTATAAACTCTGATCTGTTGTAATAGTACTGGTTTGAAACCCCATTTGAATGGGATTTATTTTATTATCTTCAATCCAGGATTCCAAGTGCCCTAAAACTGCCCTAGCAAATATCTTGCCCACAGCGTCCAACAAGGAGATCGGGCGATGGTTGCATGGATCGTTGCTCCTCGGCAAACAGTTTTGAGTATGAGAGGTATGGTGGTTAATTGAGAACCACCATGATGAGCCGCACTTAAAAAAAACTCAGCCCAAGTGTTCTATTTAACTTCCGTGGGAGTTTTCCCACACCCACCTTAGTTCTCGTTGTTGTATATGATTACCAATTCTTGAATGATGTAATTGTCTGCATTTTCTGGTATCTTCCCCACCTCCCCCCCCCCCCAGTCCCCGTTCCCTGATTTCCTTTAGTGCTATCTTTTTAGCTTTGATTTACGTTGGTTCTCTGTACAACAGAAATTGTAGTTTGTACCGTTTTTGAATCAACTCATGTATTTTTTCTTTGTATTATCAGCAAAACAATTCCATGTTATTTTATATGTCTTTTTATGTTTGATGTTGGATTTGTCGTACCTCTAACACATATGTTGATTTACTCTGATTACCAAATTGAATATATAATGATTTATAAATCTAACCTATAAGTGTTTTTGATCTCTTTATCAATGGGTATGAATGCGATTGGTTTCAATTAACCAAATGAATAGTAGTACTGCAGAACATAAATCACTTTCTGGACTAACAGAGGTCGACATCGAGAGGTTACCTTAATTTAAACATTGGATCGTTGCTGCTGCCTTTTTTTTATAAACCGGTTCGATCTCTGCTCGAGTCCACAATTGGGGATCTGTATTAGATTCTTGTGCAGAATTGTGCAAGCAAGTGCGATAAGGTGCCCGGTTAGTAGGCTCTGCTAGATGGAGCTAGGAGCTAGATGGAGCTAGCTAGAGATAGCTAGCTTGAGATAGCTAGCTTGAGATAGCTAGCTTGAGATAGCTAGCTTGAGATAGCTAGCTTGAGATAGCTAGATAGATAGAGATCTATCTCTACTGAGACTTTAACCAGGAATGGCGCTTTCCCTGTCTTTTGTCTCATGAAAGCCTGTTCTGGTAATTCTTCTTCCTGTGTTCTGCTGTGATAATCGGGGACAGCAAAGCCCCCAGTTTCATTGTACAGTCCCTTTATTAAGACCTGATCCACAGATCATCCTTCCCCCATTAGTTTCCAAAATGTACAGGAATCTTTGTTGTTAATGGTGGTTAGCAAGGTGCTCCACGTCTCCTCTGCAAACGTCTGTCTTTCTTTTAGTCAAGTTTTTATATAAACCCTGGCTTCCCGGAGAGCTACAGCACCCCCCGTGGCAACATGCTTAGCACATCTAATCGGTTACTTTTTGCAGCACGACACTCCGTCGTACCATGGTGTAATTTTGAATTCATGTTTTTTGACTGTTCTAGTGCTCACGGTAGAAAACCCTCTGAGTTCATCAGTCATAGTCTTATGGGCCATAACTAGATCTACGCTTGCGTTAGAACCAATAGTGAAAACTTTTCTAAGGATGGAAGGATACTATTGTACAATTCAGGGAGTACATTAACATGATATGTTTTGCCCACTTTATAGAGCGTATGGATGTCCTTCTATGGAAAGTCCTACATTGGATCCATCACCATTCCCTGAGGAATCCCCAACAATGCCTTGTCAATTGTTAAAACCAGTGGACAGTGGTCATTTTCTGATTTGCGGATTACCTCAAATCCTTTTAGGTAGAACCATGATTTCAGGTTGACTAACATGTAGTCAGTCATATTAGAACAAGAACCACTCATAAAAGTGCTGTTTGCTGTAATGTCTCTAAATAGCCTACCATTGCAGACCCTCAGGTTCGATGTCATTAATGAGCTTGCCACCAGTTGAACACTCTGCTACTTTCTCTTGGGTTTTGGCGCTGACAATGCCTCACCCCCCAGATGTGATACTCATCCTCGCACACTGTTATATCCAAAGGCTCAAATTATAAATTCAAATCTCCCATTACTATAATTCTCAAATTACAGTAGTGCCTCCATTGGTCAACCCTCTCATTGAAGAGTCCGGAATGAAACTCCGACACAAATTAGCCTTGTTTCTGCTTAAAGACTTTAATTAAAAATAAAAGGGGGTGGAAAATGCCTCTGACCCTGCTCTGAGGAATTTCCCTACCTAAACCAAAACTTACGACCGGTCTGTGTCAGGATGTCAAAACTGTCTTCATGTCCAAAGGTACTATCCTGACACTCACTATAAACTAAACAAAAAGGTGAAAAGGGAAATGTCTTTAACCTTTGATGCATTTTGAAAAAAATGTGTTTGTAAAGAAAGAATAAGTAGCTCCAAATCAAAAGTTCAAGGGTTAAGAGTCCTTGTTCTGGACAGTGACTCTCTTCCCCTGGATTGGTCTTTACCATAAACAGTTCTTTAAACAACCATTCTTGGTGCTTTGTTTGGCTCACAGTGGCACAGTCGCACACAATTTCTATTGTTCTATTCACTTTGTAATTCTCTGCCGAGGATTTTGTTCCTCCGTTCTTAAGACCTCTTGTTACCACACATTTGCAAATTGCCCGGTATACTCTCGTGCTAGGGCTTCTGGTATTTATACCCTTGAGGTTGCCTGGTATACTCTCCTACTAGAACTTGTTGTACTTCACACAGTAGAGATTACCTGGTATACTCTCCTGCCAGTACTTCTTATATTCATCCACTTCCACAAGTGTGCATTTACTTGGTTGGATAATATATCCTCTCGATATATTATTTGTTTTGGTATTCATGTATTTTCATGCATTCACATACTGGTAATGGCTTTGGTTTCAATTTACTTTCCCTTCTCTTTATTTTCTTCAGTGTGTATTATTATTTCTATGTGGCACGCTCGCGGATACGCCCGGAGATCCCCACTATTCTTGGGTTGACTCACTGGCTCTGTTTGCCGTTCTCAGGCTCATTTTCGGTCACTCAGTGAAGGTGGTCCTCTTGCTTTCCCTTCGTGTCTTCTTTTTCGGCAGCCTTTCGTCTGCCGCAGCTTATTTTCACCACACCAGCTTCCCTTTGGGCTCTCGTAGGTAAGGGTCTGCTTTCTTCAGTCGGTAAAAGCCCAAGAGTCTTTTTCTGGCTCTCACCGTCTCTGCAGTGCCTTTGCTTCTCGCAGCGTTTCCCCTCTTCCTCTGAGCCACGTAACTCCGCCACACTTGTGGGACCTCGAGCCTCGCGAAGAGGAAAACTTCTCTCGCCAACTGCAGCAGCCTTTAACACTGGGCTGCCGACCTTCAACTTTCCCAGGCATAGGTGTTTTCTGCCAAGAGCTAGAGCGCTCACTGCGCTTGAAGCTTCATCTGCTCTGCACTGCTCTTCTCTTCCTCGTCCCAGTATTCAGGGGATCCAGGGAGAAGGAGTCCTTTTTGTTGTTTGATAAAAAGAGTTTGGATAATCACTTTCAACATGCCTGGGTGGTAAAGCATTTCTGGATGATGAATAAATGGACCTGATAAAAGCATTCTTGTAACTTCCACATGGTAGAACAAAGTTGGAAGTTTGGTTTATATGCTTTGGTTAAGAATCTTTTCTATTCTTCCAAAGGGGAGGTGTAGAGGTATGGCAATAGGCTGTGAGGGTATTGGATATTAGTGGATTGCCTTCAAGACCAAATGGGGGATACCATGGCTCATCCAATGAAGCCATGACCTCACCCCAGTGGTTGTCTCCTCCCATGTTATCCTCCCTCATATAGTTACCCCCAGGGTCAGAAAGTGGCTGCCGTCCCCTGGCAACACAGGAGGAAGACATTGGTGGGGTATCGGTGATGACTCCATCGGATTCATCACATGTCAGTCCATGCCGCTCTTTGTAGGGTCTGCTACCCCTGGACTGGTTCTGTAGTTCCAGATGATCTTTCTGTGAATCTGCGCTTACAAACCCGAGGGATCATGATTTTGAATTTCAACTACTTGTTGGGTGAGGGGTCCGACTTGATTTGTTCTGGGATAATTTGCATAAACGTATCACTCTTGGGCATACCGTGTTCAATTAATCTAACAGTACTAGGTTGTGCTTTAGCGATGGATGACACACCTTCAGATATTCATAAGCATATTGGGGGATTTAATTGAATCACTATTTCAAGACCTAAGGGAGCGAGAGATCCCTGCTCCATAATCAAAAACCCTTCAACGAATTCCTTGTCTATTAGTTCTACTTGTATACAGTCCCTATGTTGATTATTCGGACAAGGTAAATGCACACATGTTGCTCCTAATAATTCAGAATAAACTCTTTGCCCTGAACCAATGAGTAACCTTGATAAGTGCATCCTTGGGCATACCTTCCCTTCCTACCGTATGAGCTTTCACTAGGTACACATAGTTCTTAGCAGGGGGATTGCCTGCCAACCTGGCAAGGTGGGGGGAGGACTATGTTCTCTCCAATACCTTTGGGAGCCATACTATGCACCCTAGTTGACCTAACCGGGGGATTTCTTGCCATAAAAGCATTTATCACTTCATCTACTTTTCCCCAGAACGCTTAATCCATTATTCCAAGGATGTAGGTGATTTGACTGAATCCATGTTTTTGAGAGAGTGAAGTAACCGAATCGTTTTTTTTTATTGCAGGGCTACTCCGCCCTCCCCTGCAGTCCCCTTCCTTCTCCCTACCTTTATTAATATCCCTTACCCCACCCCAACATATTTGTTCACTTCCTCCTCATAAACATTGGATTCAGTCACTTCTACGGTATCGTTATTTCAATGCTTTAAGTTGCTGGAGCCACTGCTGATTTCCCTCCAAGCAAGCCCTGCCCCATGAGGGTTTTCATTGACCCAATTTCACCCTTCAGGGCGTATATATTTCTTTACGTAGTGCCACATAATCTTGTAAGTGAGATGTAACTGGGTACAATGGCCTACACCCATCACACTGAAATGGAGCTGTGGTTACATGCACATTAGTGGATCCTGGAATTTAAGGAGGGCTGCCCTGATGCTGTACCCCTGTGGAATATCACGTTTATCTTCCATCCCCCTATCACACCTCTCCACACTAGTGGATGAAATATATTGTTATAACCTCTGGTAGAGGAGATGATTGAAATTAATCTTCTTGATCAGTGACTGCAGGAGGATACACAAGGCATAATCCCCCCCCTCCAGATTTGTCACTCTGTCCAGTGCTAATAACTTCCACAGAAATGTTAGAATTCTCTCCCCCCCCCCCCCTCACTGTGCCTGAGGATTCCATTTTTTCCCTACATTGAGGAGAGCTGGGAGGGTAACTTTATCACTAATCAACATTTTCTTTGCCTGCTCCCTCATTTCAGATTCACTCATATTGGATACTCCTCCTTATGTTGGGGTTGCCATTTTGGGAAGCCACAGGACCAGTCAACAATAAATCACTTGTGGTGTCAACTACGCAATTCGATTCCTGGTGCTTCCCTTTTTTTATTTGAGATTAGCATGGATGTTTTATTAGTTTCATCGATCTCTTTACATGTTATTGGTTTGCCTTTCTTATAGTCATGATTCTAAAACAACCAGTTACTAGCACAAGTTGCAAAAATCATACTAATAAACCACTCCACCCCCCCCCCCCGCCCACAGGAAATCAAATATCATGGGTAGCTACAGGTGTGCCATGGGTGAATTCCAACACTGAAAATTACTACAAGAAGGTATAACCAAACCGTTCACTTAACAGAGATATCTGGTATATGTCTGCCCTGTTTGCTGATAAAACCCAAAGGATTGCCACAAAGTCTGACTACTACTTACTCTGCAGATGACTATGTTCATTGCACCACAAGTCGTCACTTGAGCAATCCAAATCCAGGTTCCGTGCACGGGGTGAGCAACACCACTGAATACCACATGTTGGCTAAAATCAGAAGTGAAACTGCAACTAACCTTCTCCCTGGGCGCACCTCGACAGCTTGCAGGGCTGCCTTAGTCCGTCTCCCAGCCCCAGAGTTGCACGGTGTCAATACTAAGAAACCCTCTCTTGCTGCTTAATTAGTGAGCTGTAGCTGGAATAGTTCATGTGTGGCCATGGTGTATAGTCCCTGCCCTTAGCCTGCCAGCTTCTACCTTTTTTTTTTTTTTAACTTTCTACTTTCTTTATTAAAGCACTTGGTACAGGTCAACACATAGACATAGTGATGGTGTCATAAAATCCATAAACGTAAGTAAATGAACATTTTGGCACACAGTGGTGAAAAACAACGCGTAGTTATACAATCAGTAGTATGTACCAGCAGAGGTGAGCCCCACAAGAGCCAAAGCTAGAGATGTGGTGGGAGGTGCCATCACACTTATAATCAGTCTTGTTGGGGGATCACCCTGCGTGCGCCCCAAATACTCTAAAGGGTTGCCATATTTCCTTTGGGCGAGACTCCATTGGCAGCATAGAAGCCCATTGATCTTCTGTGTCACTGCTCCAAGCAACAGTGCATAGCCATTGTTCGATCGATGGAGAAGTGTGCTTTGACCAGTACATGAATAGACACCTCATAGCAAGTATCGGCATAAATTCACAAGCTTATGAGCCCGTCCCACCCGTTTCTCATATAAATGGAAAAGACAGTGCATGAAAGTAGCATCCAGCTTGCTACCACAAATAACAGTGCGCATAGAACAAACATCTAACCAGCATCCATCCAGGTTAGAGCAAATCCACATCATATGAAAGTACCCAGCATCATCTTCCCCACACCTAGGGCAGCAGCCTGCATTTGTTTGGGTAAAGAGCTTCAATCGGGCCGGCGTGTAATATCATCTATGTAAGACTTTGTGCTGGATTAGGTGGAATCGGGAGTTGTAGGAGACTTCCGAGTCTGTGCACACATACCCCCGCCCCAGATCTCATCCGTTATCTCTATATTCATGTCCACTGCCCATCTGGAACAGAGTTTGGTTAGTGGGGGACTACACTTGACCTTGGATTAAGTTCCACAGCGGAAAGTTCTCATGATGGAGGATGAGTGACCCTCCACTGATTTCCACACCTTAGTCCAGGCTAGGACCGTGACGCTTGCAGGGTCATAAGGGCAGGGGTCTGCAAAAAAGAAGGTAGCAACAGAGATCAGACATCTTGCTCAGCTGCTGAGTTTTTTTTCAAGCTTGACGTGTGGGATAGCCACCTCTGCCGCAAACCAGAAGACCGCATATTGCGCCTGTGCTGCCAGCCAATACAGCTTAAAGTCAGGGGCAGCAACCCCTTCGAGCGTAAGGCATGGTAAGGGTATCCCTCGTGAGGCGAACTGCACCAGAGTGCCACAGGTAGCCATTTGTGACAGCTTCCAGGTGTTCGAGAAATTTGACGCCCGGCCATAGCGGTATGGTTTGAAAAAAAGTAAAGCAATTTTGGGAGAACTGCCATCTTGAGTATTGCTTTTTTACCTGCGATGGTTAGTGGCAGCCACGCCCATGCTAGCCTCCACTTTTAACACTTGTTTTCCCTTTCCACAAGCTCAAGAGCCGTTAACAAGGAGCCTCCTTGCTTAATTGTTCTCTTGATAATTATGGGGTCCGAGAACAATTACCAGATGCCAGGTGCCGAGAGGGTCAGAATTTATATAAGTATTCTAACTAAACTTACGGAGACTAGGAAGAATCGCTTGATAACCCTTTCACTGCTCCATCTGACTCTGCTTAGTGCAACCTTGGCAGCTGTGGGTTCCGCCGCTGCAGGCGGCCCGGCAGGCAAATGTATAGGGTGTGGCTGGGGCTTAGCTCAATCCAAGTCAACTAACTGCTTAGTGCGCCCTGTGGCGGGGTGGAGTGTGGAGATGGACAAAGAGCTGACATTATTAAAATGTATAGTTTAACTAGTTAGCAACAAGGGGCTAACTTTCCCCATCTCTACAGGTTTATCCCTAGCTATTCTAAGATTACTCCAGTGCTACTTGTCAGTGCGGGTCACAAGAGTCTTCATCCTCTGTCCAAAACCTGCTCTAGGCCTACCACTAAATTACAAGATAGTTCAGTATTATTAGAAAACAAAATCCCAGGAGAATGGCTCCCTTCTCCTGGTAAACTTGTTCAGTCTTTTATTTTATTTAATTATAGGGCATTTATAATGCACCTCCACACAATGTTTCGAGGCGCAAAAAAACAAGGAGGGGACATGGAGGACAAAACAATCCTATTGGGCCTTGTGACATTCGGATCATGCAAGTGCAGTAAACGGAAGTGCTGGTCAGGGCGGAAGGGCCTGTGAGAAAAGAGTGGCTTGGAGACCAGGCGGACAGAGCCTGGGAAAGCAGCTTGTGGACCTTCCTTCTGCTGCACTCTCTAAGTGCTAGGTAAGGGGTTGGAAGGGCTACAAGGGTGCAGGCCATTCCGGCTCGTATTGGGGAGGCGGCCCAGAAGGGCAAGTGCATGTGAGGGAGGAGGGACGGGCGAGGCGAAGTGCGGGGGTAGACTGGAATTGGGAGGGCCTGGTGCCTTGTAAGACTCTGAAGTGACAAGGTAGCCTGTCAAGAGGCAGACGGGGACATTAGTATGGGACGGGGAGAGGGAAGAAAGAAGAGAAAAGGAAGGTCTTGAGAAGCGCCCGTAATTTAAGAAGATCTGGCTCAAGTCTGAGAGGGGCAGTAACGCCATTCCTGAGCGATGTACCTGCGGAGAAGAGCGATCCACCCCTCACTCTCTGCTTGGAAAAGCGTCTCATCTGCATTTAGAGCTAGACGACTGAAGGGCTCTAGCAGGGTGGTATTTATGGAGAAAGAGTTGGATGTAGAGTGGTCCCAGACCCCAGAAAGCTTTGTGGATGATCCTCACAGCAACTGGTAGCCAGTGGAGAGATTTTAAGGCAGTAGAGATGCAGTCCCTGGGCTTGAGTTTAAGGATACGTCTTGCAGTCCTGTAATGGATTAGTTGAAGGGGTGAAGGGAGGAGTTGGGTAGATTAAGGAAGAGGTGGTTTCAGTACTCCAGCCTGGAGATGACTAGAGCTCTGGAGACAGGGATTCTGGGAGAAAGGTGAGGAAAGGGAGAATGCCATTGCATTTCAGAGTAGCCAGGTCGGAGTAATACCAGGAGTTACACTTGGAGGAAGGTTTCATGTGGCTCCTCATGACCGGGGCAAGGATATCCAAAGTGTTGGAGATGGAGAGATGAAGTTTAGGAAGGGCAGTGTCCGAGTGAGTCAGCGGCAGGAGTAGGAGGGGGCATGAAGGTAGCAGAAACTGACACTCTTCATAGGTTGAATGACAGAGGAGGAGACTGGCAGTGCAGGGGGGGGCTTAGCAGAAGTACCCAGGAGGTGCAGGTGGGAGGAAAGGAGAGTGCGATCAGACCAGGAGAGAGGAGTAGTAAGAGGGTTGGAGACAGGGATGTCTGAAGAGATGAGAGCATCCAAAGTGCGTCTGGCTGAGTTTGTCGGACTGAATGGAAGAATGGTGAAGGAAAGCGAGGTAGCGGAAGAGCCCAGAGGCCACATCCAAGGAGTCGAGGTGAATATTGAAGTCTCTGAAGAGGAGGAGCTTGGAGGAGGAGGAGGCCAGGAGAGAAGAGGTGAAGTCAGCCCATTCTGAAAGGAAGTGGGAGACCAGGCCTGGGAGCCTGTAGATGGTGGCCAGAGTCAGAGAGGCCAGGAGAAACACCAACCCTGCAGACAAGGCATTCGAAAG
Organism: Ambystoma mexicanum; assembly: GCF_040938575.1. Lineage (NCBI taxonomy): Eukaryota > Metazoa > Chordata > Amphibia > Caudata > Ambystomatidae > Ambystoma > Ambystoma mexicanum. The sequence continues at coordinate 1,417,569,142 of NC_090937.1, forward strand.
AGGAGTAGGCCTGAGTGGGTATGATAGTAGTAGGAACCCACTCAGGGAAGATCAGGTCAACTTCACTCCTGGGCTAGTTAGGCCTGGGCTTAGAGAGAATGTTTTACCCCTCAGAGAGGAGCATGTCAGAACTTGTGACAGAGCTGTCAGTGAACCACGTCTCACTGAGATCAAGGATGTCGAGGTCTATAAGGAGGTGGCAGATGTCAGAGGAGTTTTAGACAGAGCGAGAGTTGAGGGTAGCCAAGTGGAGCGGGTTGCCACTTTTCAAGGTCTTCAGAGGAAGGGTACAGTGCATCCGTGGAGGTGGCAGAAATAGAGGCAGGAGAGGGGCTGAACTTGATGAGACAGAAATCTATTGAGAAGGAGACTCCATGGACTATGACAGTGCCATATGGGTCAACATTAATGATGACCCTAGAGGACAGGAAGGATGCCAAGAGTACCTCCCAGTGGGTGCCACCATTAATGGGAGAGGAAGAGAAAGTGGAGCGTACATAGACCATATGGTGAATCTGAAGGTCCGGAGAAGGAACAGAGGATGATGGTGAAAGTCTGTCTGGAGGAAGTATTGACATGGGTCTCAGTGATGGCAGGCCTGGATGGAGACTAGGGGTTCCTTCTTGAACTTTTTACCTTCCAGACTTCGTCAGAGGGATAGGTTAGGTTATAGAATAGCAATTAGAGAAGATGGGGGAGATTGAGGGCAGCATTGAGAGAGTGAGTGAGAGAGAGAGAGAGATATGCATATGCACAACCAACAGCAATGCAACAATCAGGTTTTCAATCTTTTGCCTCCGTTTCGGATTCAACAAAGGGTTCTAGGACAGGAGAATGACTCCCATCTCCTAACCCACCCAATAGTCCTCAAACGTCTTAATTATTTCCTTGTCTGTCTCCACACTGCTGTTAATGTAACCAGTGTGACGAGGGAGAGTACTCCCGAGGCACTTTTGACTTGTATTCATTTCACTGTCACCACTGTGATCAGGAATATCACTATTGTTGAACTTTTGACTTTGTTCGCTTTGCCAACTACTGCTGTAGCTAAGGGGAATGCTCCCGAATGCTTCTGTGGCTGCTCTTGGTGTTGCCACTGTAACAAAGGAGTTTACTCCCAGGTGTTTCTTTGCTTTGGCTTCTCTTAGTGTTATCACTGTAACGAGGGTGATTACTCCCAAGTGTTCCTTCTTTTTTGCTTCACTTAGGGTTACCACTGTGACGAAGGAGATTATTCCCATACTTCTCTTGACTTTCAAAGGGGCTCTTGACTTTCAAAGGGGTCACCACTGTGACGGGGATATGCAATTTTGCTGCGATAATTATTTTTCTTTTTTAAAGAATGTATTTGATTTGCATATGCAACTTTACAAATGTATATAAAATATCTTGCTTTAAGAGAGAATAGTAGCAAAATTAATTTAACACGAACACAAAAACAAAAAGAACACAATAAACACGATGAACATAATGCCCTTTACAGATTACAATAAGCACTTGTCAAGAGAATGACCTTGACTTTGTTACATTACACAGATGAAACCCATATAACAATTATCAGCATCACTTGTTATTTTATATATGTTATGTTATAACATTCTGCATGATTTGCAAACCAGGTCAGATTTCTCAGATTTTCCATTTAGTCACAGAGCGGTATTCACTATTAAAACATTGATTTAACACAGAGTACCTGTTAGATCTCCAAGTTTAATTCTGGCCAAGAATGAAACAACCGCTAAATTTAGGGATATGTGCTGAGCTCGACACATCATCTCTCACATGGTGTAGGTATTAAGTAACCTGTATTTTGCACACAATTTATCAAAATGTTCTCTCCTTAGATTTAATAGGGAAGTACATCGAGTCTTTATATGCATTGAAGTCTCAGGTTCAGTAGCCTTCAGACAATATCTACATGCAATATTGGACTTGTTTTCTATGGTCCTTCTAGCTTTCATTGCTTTTGTTGGTATAGGATCAAAATGAAATCTCATGTTTATTCGATATTGTATATCTGGATGTTTTTGAATATACATTGGAGCCTCATTGATTTTATTTAGAGGAAAATATCCTGTCTTGAAGATTTTATATTTTTCACATTCAGGTCTTGTGTTCATCCAGTCTATTTCCCAGTACTTTTGTTTGGCTCGCACTGAATTGCTTATTAATAAGTGTTGATGTATACCTGCTTCTTTCATGTTTTCCATGCAACTCATTTTCCACTAGTTAATCATATCAGTGCCATCTTTGTGAAAGTTTGAGACCGCGTATTAATAACCATGGAAGCACATCTATCTTTGTATAAGCACTTAACATGCAACATGAGCAAATTCCAATTTGCAACTGCTCTTAGGGAAATTAGTCCCATTTCGTGTTGTTTGATTGACATAGGGAACGTTTGAGGGAGTCTCAAAATTTTCTTCCAAAAGAGTCCCTCAATGTGCGTCCAATTCGGTTGGTGAGTCGACCATTTGCTAGAAGCACCATATAGAACAGGAGGAGTAAACCTCTGCTTATAATATGAGTGGTTTGCACGTGAAGTTGCAGTATTTACGTTGAGTTAAGTTAGCCTGAGAACATAAGATTCACATTTTCCGTTTAATTTCATCCTTATAAGCTATGTCTACTTTGCTATTGTTTATATTCATCCCCAAATACTTAGTTTCTAATTGTTTGTATGGGGAAAGCCATCGATAGACCAGCGATTTACTAATTTGGTTGTATTTGTTTGACTTTTTCCAATGATAAGTATGTTTGATTTGGCTGAATTAATTTGTAAATGGTTATCCTTAGCATACATTTCCAATGAGCATAACGATCTATGTAATCCTATGGGCATCTGATCTAAGATGACAAGATCTGCATAAAGCAGGTATCCCAACGTGCTCTGGATAATTTTTGGAGGGAAAGATTTTACCTGGTCAAGGTAGTTATTCATCTTAGAAATGTAAAAATTGAAAATAGTTGATGCCAACCGACAACTCTATTTTAACCCGATGTTCGTGGGGATAGCTCCCGTTAGTAAACCCTCGCTATTCAATTTGACCTTGATCGTTGTTTCCATATAGAACTACTGAATTAGATTGAGCAAAAAAGGGGGGCATCCAGCTATCCTTAATTTATTCCAGAGCATTGGACGTGACACTGTGTCAAACGCCTGCTTTTAGTCTATGGAGGCTATGTACAGGTGGCTTTTTTTCTTAATGGCTTGACATTTTAAAGCTTGAACCAAAAGAAGGTTAGGGAAGTTCCCACACTGGCTATGAATCCTGATTGATTATGGTCTAGCAGGGACTGCCATTTGTTTAGAGCAGAGAAGAATAACTTAGCATAAATCTTCCCCGCTGAGTCCAACATTGCCAACGGCCTTTAGTTTGTGGGATTATTTCTGTCTCCCTTCTTAAATACTGGGAAATAATCGATTGTTTCCAGGAATCTGGTATTAGTCCTGTTGTGATTTTCTGATGTATCTCTTGTAAAATGAATGCCCATTTCTCTGGAAACTGTTTGATGGTAGCGTTAGAAATGCCATCTTGCCAAGAGGCTCTAGATGAGCTTAATTTCTTAATGGCTATTTGAATGTCCAATAGATATGTTTAATATGTGTTATATTGGGCCATGTTTAATTGTTGGTTCTTGATCTAAGGTTCTATTATAAAAAGGTGTGGTAAAATGTTCCACCCAGATGGCTTTGTCAATTGTGCAATTGTGTTTATGGTATGAGGAGCTCTCGTGACACCAGCTCCATCTTTTTCTAACAACTTTATTTCATTTTCAAAGCATCACAGACATGAATATATCGATATTCAACACATTGCAACCCCTATCCGGGGTTCAACACAAGAAAATAAGACTGCTTTGCTCATATAAGAAGAAGAAAAAGGGAAAAGTGAAGCAAAAACAACAAAAGAAAAAAGCGTATGTAATGAACAAGTTAATCCCCTACCCCCACGCCCCTGACTAATCCCCTACCCCCACGCCCCTGACATATCCCAATGTATGGGTGAGAAGGTTCAACGTTCTGATTTATAAATTCAACAGGTTGGATCACTTTTCATTGTAAAGTTTGAGTTCAACAGGTGGCAAGTGCCGCCTGAAATATCCCTAAATCAAGGACCTCTATCATTCCACAGGATTAGTCATATTCCATGCTTGAAGTTCGGGGTTATTAAATAGATATTGCGCGAAGCAGCCTTGGTTTAAAGAACATCTGTTCCTTGTTGTCCATAAATTCATGTAGTGGTAACCAGGTGTTCATGTACCTTGAATAGGAGCCTCGGGCCTGTGCTGTCACCTTCTCCATGGCCTTTACCCTCCCCCCCCCTCAGTCTAACCCACCACATAGCTTTTATTGGGCCTTCCCTTGTCTTCCATGCCTGCGCTAGTGTCATCCTGGCCGCGCTCAACATGTGGGTTATAAGAGTGGCTGTAGGCCATGAGTTCGCGTAACACCCCTCCACCGCCTCCCCCAGTAGTACCACTAACGGGTCAATGGGCAATCCCACCCCAGTAATATCTTTGATGTGGCTTAAAATCTCCTTCCAGTAGGTCGCTGCCCATGGGCAAGACCACCACATATGGATAAGGCCCCCGGATTGTCCACATTTCCTCCAGCAAGCTGCAGGATATTCTGAATTAATGGCGTGCATATGTGTGGGTGTCATGTACCAACAGAGGCAAAGTTGGTATGCTGCCTCCTTAATGGAGGTGCATTTGGAACCTTTGGCTGTTCTATGCCAAATGTGACTCCACGTTTCCTCTGAAATTGGTTTCCCCAGGTCTGTCTCCCACGTTTGCATATATGTGAGTTTTTGTTCAAGGTTTGCCCCTCCCATTAGACGATATAATCTGGTTATGCCTTTATCTGGTTGACCTTCCTGTATGGTTAGCTCTATTCCTGTTGGGTTTCTAGTTGCCCTTTCTTTTACTTTGGCGTTGGAGACCCAGTGCCTAAGCTGAACATAGTGATACCGTTCCTGCTCCGGCATATGGAACCTGGCCTTGTAGTCTTTGAACATCAGGGGTGACCCTTCTGCATAGCAATCTTTTAGGGTTAAGTTGTTCTCTCTCCCCCATTGTGTCCAGAAGTTGGCTTGCATTCCTGGGGTAAAGTCTGGCTTATAGGCGATCGGGGCCAACGGGCCCTCTCCTACTTTAATCTTCTTATTTCTCCACACCCTATCCTAGTACCATAAGGTAGTTTTAGTTGATTCCAGTAGCATGCCCCTTTTTTCCCTGTGATGTGTGGAGATAAAGCCAAGGTTCCCCAGAGGTGTCTTAGTCGCTGTTCTTTCTATTGTTACCCATTGATCACGGTCTTCTCCAGCTGCCCATTGTAACTTCGGGGCTATTAGTGCAGCCCATATGTACCTGCGGAATTCCGGAACCCCCAGCCCCCGGACACTTGTGGTCTAAAAAGATTCTCAGTCTCTTCCCACTCCAGATAAAGGACATCACTTCTTTCTGCAGTGTCTGAATAGCTGGAAACGTTTTTTTTTTTTTTTTTAACTTGTTTATTAACGGCGCACAGGAGCAAGCATGATAAACTCACATTTGTTACAGACGACATATGACATTTGAAATGCCCCTCTCCCCCCAACCTCTACGCCTGCAGACGGCATTGTTCCCGGGCCTCATTCCGTTCCGCCATGTGGCGAGCTGTCCCCCATAGAATGGAGAGCGTTCGCGATCAGGCACGGCTTAAAAGTAAGCGCCGGATATTTCTGGTCATAGTCTAGGACCGGGCCCCAGACGTCCAAGAAACGATAGTCTGCCCGCCTTAGCTGCCGTGACCTTTTCAGCTATTAGGATGTCCCAGAGTTTGATCCACCACAAGGGCATGAGGGGGCCTTCCGCAGTTTTCCAGGTGCGGGCAACCGTGATTTTGGCGGCCAGCAAGAGTTGAGTGGACAGCGTGGCCCTCCTCCCCGTTCTCGGGTAAGCGTCCGGGTGCGGGATCCCAAGGAGGACCTGTTCGGGAGTTAGTGGAATAGACTCTTGGGTAATGTCTTTTATAGTGGCGAGGCATTGGGTCCAAAAATCCTTTACCTTAGGGCAGGTCCACCACACATGGAAGTAGGATCCCAAGTGGCCGCATAAACGCCAGCAGTGGGGGTCCAGGGCTTGTTGAAAGTGGTGGAGACGTAAGGGGGGGTAGTACCATCGCAACAGCAGTTTGTGGGCGCATTCCCGGTTGGTGATACAGCGGGACGCCGTGCGCTTCCTGGTCCAGATATCCACCCAGGATTGGTCCTCTATAGCGTGACCCAGGTCCGTCTCCCACAGGGACATGTAGGAGGGTTTAGAGAGGAGGGGGTCATCCAGCAGTAGCTTGTAGAGGGCGGACATCTTCCCTCAGGCAGGCAGGTCAGCCGCTGTGAGTTCCAAGGGAGTAAGAGGCCGAGTTGCTGCCATCCGGATCTGGGGGTTGGAGCACCAGTGTCTTAGTTGGGCATTGGAGAATCTGTCCGACTCTGCTAGCTGAAAGGAGGATTTACATTGTTTGAAGTCCGGGGGGGAGTCTCCTGCGAAGAGCTGTCCCAGCGTTTCAAGGCCTCCTGCAACCCAGTTTCTGAAGTTCGCTGGACGAGCTCCCGGGGAGAAGGCCGGGTTGTGGAAGATCGGGGAGAGCGCGCTCAGGTCGTTTGGGATCCCTCTGTATCTGTGGGCCCACTCCCATGCCTTTAACGAGTTTTTCGTGGCCGTCAGCACATCTGGCCAACTCCGACGCAAGGCGTTAGGGAGAAACGGGAGGAAGCGAAGAGGCAGGGGTAGGCGCGATTGTTCGATGTCCACCCATTTTGGGCAACCTGAGGCCAGTCCCCACGCCTGGAGGTGGGCCAGCTGCGCTGCCATATGATACTTGCGGAGGTCCGGGACCCCCAGCCCTCCCAGTCTAGCGCTGGCCATCATCGTTTTCCGGGAATCCTCGCTTTCTTGCTCTTCCATATAAAGTCAATCAATTTCCGTTGAAGCTTCATGATGGGGGGAAGGAGGATTGAGACGGGAAGGGAAGCACAGGCATATAGGAAGCGGGGAAGGAGATTCATTTTGCAGGTTGTTATCCGGCCCAGCAGGGAGATTTCCTGCGACCGCCACCGCGTGAGATCCTTCTCCAGTTCCTCGAAGAGCGGGGAGAAGTTGGCCTGGTAGACTTGTTGGTTGTGCTGGGATCCGGACCCCCAGGTATGGGATTGCTTGGGTGCTCCATTGGAACGGGCTTTGCTTCTCCAGGGCGATCCTTTCGTCCGGGCTCAGGCCCACACCGAGGGCTATCGATTTTGAGAAGCTGATGGCGAATCCCGCTACCTCGTCGAAGCTACGGAGCTCCCCCAGAGCAGCCCTCAGGGAGGATTGGATGTTTGTGACGGTTAGCAAGACGGCATCCGCGTAGAGAGCGATCTTATGCTGGGTGGCGCCTATCTTCGGGCCGCTTATCAGTTGGTTTTTCCGCACCCGTTGGGCCAATGGTTCCATGACCAGGGCGAAAAGCAGGGGGGACAGGGGGCATCCCTGCCTCGTTCCGCAGGTAGGAAGGATAGGGTCCGACAGGCGGCCGTTAACCCTGAGCCTGGTTTTGGGAGCTTGGTAACTTGCCAGGACCATTTTTCTGAAGATTGGGCCAAAGCTGTAGGCTTCGAGGGTCAAGGTAAGAAATGACCAGTCCACCTTGTCGAAGGCCTTGGTCGTGTCCAGGGCCAGCAAGGCCATCTTCTGGGAATTTCTTGTGGTCACCTCTGAGGTTCAGGGCTCTGCGAATGTTATCTTTCATGGACCGGTAGTTGATGAAGCCGGTTTGGTCCGGGTCTATGATGTTCGGTAGGACCAGAGCCAGGCGGTTAGCCAAGATTTTCGAGTAAATATTAGCGTCCAAATTAAGCAGGGAAATTGGTCTGTACGAGCTGTTCTCAAGGGGGTCCTTTCCGGGCTTTAAAGCGAGAACGGTAATGGATTCCTGCATGGACGGAGTGATCGTTCCGGTGGTCGCAAACGAATTGAAGAGGCGAGCCAAGGGAGCCACCAATTGGGGACGAAAGAGTTTATAAAATCTGGTGGTGAAGCCGTCCGGCCTGGGGGCCCTGAATTTCAAACTCTTTATAGCCTCTTCCACCTCCTCCTCCGTGATAGGCGTTTCCAGCTCCTGGCCAACCTCCGGAGTCAGGAGTGGAAGGGCCGCCTTACGGATGTATGCACGCTGCGCTTCCAAGTCCCTTGGGACAGCTGTCATAGTCTCGGATTGATGGGCTGTGGCTAGCCGGATTTTCTCTTGGTCTGCATAGTGCACCGACCCCTGTGGGTCGCGAAGGCCCAGGATGGATTTCCGAGTCTTCTCCCTAGCTAGCTTGCTGACCAGGAGCTTGTTGGCTTTGTTATTGTGGACATAGTACCATTGTGTGGTCCTAGCAAGCAGGTTCGCAGTGGTGTCGGCGTGGAGAGCCTCCAGCCTCTTCCTCGCCATTTGCAAGGCTTTGTAGGATTTCGGGGACCAGCCCTTCTGCTTGTGGACCGCTTCGGCTGCACAAACCTCGGCCTCCAGGGCGTCTCGGGTCGCCTTCTTCTGTTTGTGAAACGCGGCGCCGTGGGCGATCAGTTCCCCTCTGAGCACCGCCTTCATGGTGTCCCAGTTGTTGGCGGGGGACGTGTCCTCGTTAAGGTTCTCCGTAAAGAAGTTTTTGATTGACCTGGCGATCGCATCTCTCACCGTCATGTCCCCCAGGATAGGGTCATACAAGGTCCATTGGCGACGTGGAGGGGGATCCGGGTCGTGGACTCGGAGGGAGAGCGAGACTGGGGCATGGTCCGGGAGGATCCGGGGGCCAATCGTGACGTCATCCGTGAAGGTCAGGATCCGGGGTGAGGCCAACAGGAGATCGATTCTGGAGAAAATGCGATGTACATATCAGTAAAAGGTGAAGTCCTTCTCCTCCGGGTATAACACTCTCCAGGTGTCGACGACATCAAGCGTGCAGAACAAGTGGAGCAGGGCCAGGGCTAGCTTCTGGTCTCTTGAGGTGGGGGGGTGAGATCTGTCTTTAAGGGGGTCCGTTGAAATCGCCCCTGATGACAAGTTGTCCTTCCGTGAACGGGAGGAGGGTCTCTTCCAGGTCCTGGTAAAATCCATCTTGGAACTCATTCAGGGCGTATGCTGAAACGAGAGTGTAGAAGGGCTCCTACCACGTATAGACATTTTGGGAGCAGAGTCCTCTTAACCACCGTGATGCTTGCCAGCCAGGACAATTCCTGCAATTCCGACTGCTTTAGTTCACTAGTTAAGGTTTTGAGAAGATCCGGGATGTTGGCTCCATATAACCTGTCGTAACAGGAGGTTAGTTGTACCCCAAGGTATTTTCCTGACTTGCGTTCCCATTTCAAAGGGTATAAGCTTTCCCATTCCGGGATTCGGGCCACCTCTTCAGTAATATTAAGAGCCTTAGATTTCGGATAATTGATATGGAAGCCTGAGACTCGTGCAGACTCCTCCAGCAGTTGTATGGCCGCTGGTAGGGAGCTTTCAGTGTCCCTTAGGAATAGAAGAATATCATCCGCATAGAGTGCCACCTTCTGCGGTCCCATATTGCCCACCTCGACTCCCCGGGTGGCCCCGGACCCTGCATGCGAATGGCTCCATAGCCATGGCAAAGATCAGGGGTGACAACGGGTATCCTTGTCTTGTGCCTTTCTGAATGGGGATATCTTTTCTGAATTTACCATTGACCATAGGTCTAGTGGAGGGGTGTGCAAATTTAGCCATTACCATGCGAGTGAAGATTGGCCCGCATCCATATTTTTCTAGAGTTAGCCGGAGAAATCCCCATTGTAAGCTATGAAAGGCTCTAGAAGCGTCCAGAGCCGCTATTGAACATTTTTGACCCATCCTCCGCCCCCAGTAAATCGTGTCTATGGCCCTACGAATATTGTCATATGTGTCGTCCTTTCACAAACCCGGCACACCAGCTCCATCTTTTAGTAAAGACCATATCATGGCACTTGATTTCGTGACAATAGTTTCTAACATGTGTCCATTTTCATTCTGCACTTTTTGTTTCTGATGCTGTTTTATAAAATGTTAATATTTCATATTTTTACACATTCTTTATTATGCTCATCTCTGCTTAAATTAGCTTTCGTAGTGCTGTTCTTTTTTCAGTTTTTTTGACTTTAATGACTCGATCACATGGACAGAGTGCTTTCTCAAAAGACTGATTTGTTTACGTTTGTTTATTGTTTTAAATAGGCTTAAAACATTTACTTAATTTCGGTGTTCCGTCCGGGCCATCTCGCTTAATAAGCAATCCAATTTGCCATATGTCCATTTGATTCGGTTTAGGTCTTGATTTATTTCTAACTGGCAAGGGTAATACTTGTTAGATGGACATAATGTAGTTTCACAAGTTATAACTAAAACGTTGTGATAGCTTAAGTCCGTCGGAATGATAGTGAAATTAGTAACTAAGTCAAGTTGACACGGAGTAAAGAAAGCTTAGTCCATGATGGCTTACACTTTCTGGCCTTCCCAAGAAGGTTGTGGGGGTCCATCTCCCTAGGCACACCCATTTAACATAGTAAAATTGCGGTCCTTCATCAATCCTATCCATTTAATTGCTCTGGATGATAATTCTTTGTTAACACTAGTGATGCAGTGAATATTCATGTCACTGACAATCAGTCATTTTTATAGTGTGGTTGGTGTCAATGTATTCAAGGAGGTCAATAACAAGATCCATAAATTTGTCATCTGAAATTATTGAAGGGTTCCAATATCTATGTATAATTGCCATTGTGTGGGTTGAATCGGGGGCTTCATATTTAAGTAATTGCAAACCAGGCTGTGGGTTTCACAATTGTATCAGTTTGCCTTATGATTCCATTTTCAGGGCACCTATTAATCCCATCATTGGTCTTCCTTTAAGTGGTTTTAGGGCAGTAATCCAACAGATTTGGTGATTCAGCCAGGTCGGAGGGTTGGTCAACCAGGTTTCTTGTAATGGTACTGGGTCATAGTTATTTAATGAATTAGAATGTCCTGGTTACATTAAATGTTGAAATCCTCCAGTGTTCCATCTTGCAATTTTCAATATGGGCATAGGTGGTTTATGTGTAATCTATTCATATGTAACCTGATTTGTTTCTGTTACAGGTTTAGTTGGCCAAAATCCCAGATGGGATTGGTTAACAGGGGGTCACAGGTGTTTGTTTCATAATATACAGCTCTTTGCAGATTTCCAGACAAGCCTTGACAATTTATCATTGTTTTGAAGTTCGTAGTGGATCTTACACGTTCTCATACCTTATACCATATGTATTACCTCATGTTCAGCAAATTCAGCCCTTTGTTTATTTTAAGCTCAAGTCCCTTCCCATAGATTTTGTCTTTCTGTCCATAAGATTTGTCTGACTATTAGGGAAGGGACACTAAAAATGGCAGTATCCAATTCAACTGTTTCTTACAATAGTAACGACCCAGTGTCTCTGCTTCTTATTGCCTGCATAGATGGTATAGAATGCAAAACTTCCAAGATGGTGAATCTGTTTGGATATGGGTCTCTTGACCTCCTATCACACATTAGAATTGTAAATTCACTGTTAGTTAGGATGTCTTTGTCATTGAATGACTCCAAATTTTTCATTTGAGAATCGTATTTTCTTTTTTGGGTGGATCTCCCTCATCTCATGCATCAAATGAAGGATTTGTATTTCTATGTGGTTTATCGCTTTGTTCTCTGTTAGTCGTATTTTTTTGTCGTGTTGTATGTTTTCATGTTTCTCCTTCCTTGTAATGAATTTATAATCATCCATATTTGTGTTCGGATTTAACAACTCAAGGCAATTTGTTTTTTCCGGTCATGACTGCTTCATCCTCCAGTTGGTCAAAAGTGGCAGAATACGTCATTAAATTCATTAAAACATTCATGTATATTTCTTGTATGGATGCCGTCATTCTCCTTCTGTCTAATTTGTCATCCAGTGTCATTTTATTCACGGGAGCCTGCGCCATGGGCAGATCGTGATCTGGAGCATTTTTACCAACCTTGGAATTTTTCACCAGACAAAGTGCAGTGATGGATTTGATAAATTTAAGTTTCACAGCAGTGGATTTGGTATTTTTTTTGGTATGGCCTGATTTTTGGTATTTTTGTATGTCTATTAGGGCCCCTTTTTTGGTGGGTATTATTGTTTTTTTTATTGTTTAAAATGTTCATATAGAGGCTCACTCTCTAGGGGGTCGTTAATATCTACTTCAATGATACTTAGCTCGGAATTACTATAAGCAGAAACTGCCACCTTTGTTCCAAACAGTGCTTAGGAGCAGGCAGAGTTAAGGAATCTGCCGTCAGTTGAATTTCTTGTTCATTTTCTCTATGTTCAACAGAATCGGCCACAATATCATGTACATAAAAGTCACAGGCAGTCAGACTAATCTCAGAGATCTCTGTTGGTATCTTAGGCACTAAGTTGGCCCTGTATATATCTTTAAAGGATGTCAATTCAGTTTTCATGTCAAACAATCTCAGGTTTGGTTGATTAAGTTCTGAGAAATTGTGTTAAAAGTTGGCATGTATGGCTGCAAGAGAAGAGGAATTTAATTCCACTTTAGTCTCAATGTGCTCGTAGATTTTAGTTAATCTATAAATACCAGTATTCATTACAGCCAATGAAATTTCGTAGGCTGGTGTAATTGGCTTTTTAAAACCAAATGAAGGTCTCGGGTGGGTCTGATATAAGACCTGGCAGCTGAAACAGTTGAGTTCAACATTTGGTTTTTCTATTTGGGGGAGAGAGCAGGGGAGCCAGACAAGTTTGATTCATTGAGTAAATCCACAACAGAACAATCCTCCTTGGTGGCATTCGTTTAGGTTTCAGGGACAAGACTCTCCTCTATCTGTCTCTCCATTATTCAAGTGGTGTTAATTTCCGGGCAAATATCTACATTCTTGGATGGTAAAAGAAATCTACTTTGCAGAGAGGTTATATTGTTGCTCATATCGCAGTTTGTTAGAATCTCATCAACCTCTTTACCTTGTTTCTCAAAAGCTGCAAAAGACATGCTTTCCATAATCAGAGAGATAATGTTTCCATTGGTAGGCTCGTTTAGCACGGCCTGCGGGTAAACTCTAGGTGCAAGCACGTTTTCAGATGCATGTATAATTACGGGCATCACAGATGGAGAAGTTAATGTTATGATTTTACTCACATTTGGCTCCCTGTGTTTCTTGGATGAACTTTGCATAGTCGAACTTTCTTGTCCGGTCTGTGTATTGTATTCCAATATTTCGTCATCTGTGACGTGTGAAGATGATGATTGAGTTGGTATCGTAGTTTTTCCATGATTAGCCATATTAACAATCAAAGAATGAGGCGCTCCTTTAATTATAGATCCGGTGGCAGTGCTCCACGCTGATGACCACAGTAGCCTAATATCTGCTCCTGCCGATTTCTAACGAGACAGACTTAGACTTATTAAAGAAATGCGAGTGATTGACAGAGTGATTTTCATCCTTTGCGACTCGTTGATCATAGTATTATTCAAAAGCGCTGCAGCACTGTTTGGCATTTCAGTTCTGAGCATATGCATACAGTGGCGCCATGGACTATAGGAGAGTGTAGCTCACCCACAAGGGTTAAACAATCAAATAGGGGCAGTGAGGACAGAAATACGCGAGGGGCTATGTGAGGGCTGCTCAGCTGAACAGCCAGCACTTGCACAGGATGGGCACGTGCAGGATGCGCGCGGGCATGAGTATTAGAGGGCTTCTGGGTGAAGTGGGAGGAGCCCTGTCCTAAGGAAGTAAAAACGTGTTTTAGCTCTTAAAGAAGAATGCCCCTTAACTGTCTTTCGGACGAGCATCACCGATTGTTCCTGTGGTGTCCAGGCCGCTTCTCTCCACCCCAGGACTTCCGCTGCTCTGTCCGCGTCTTCATGGTGGATTGCCTCTTCCTGTGAGGCCTTGGTAATCTCAGCGTTGTTTATGGACCAGCCAGTACACCCTCATAGGTCATGCCACTGCGCGAGCTGCTCTTCTTCGTTCCCGATTGGCGACTTGCCTCCCTGTTAATCTTATGGCTGTGTTGGGCCACTCTCCATCCCGACAGTCGCTCTCCTGACTCTCACTTCTGGCTTCACTGCTGCTCCATATTCAAACCTCCCTGGCTCTTCCTCCTCCCTTAAAGACTAGTCCTTCCTCTATTTTATTCAAGTATCACTGGTCCCTTTCCAGTGTGAACACAGAGCCTTTTGTTTGTCTTTGCACATTGATCTCTACTCCTCTTTCCCTCTTCATCTCAATATGTTTGCCTGCCAACCAACAAGCACTCTTTCTATAGTTTTCGTTCTTCCTCTTCTCAGTACCATTGGAAAGTGTAGGTGTGAATGGGTCAGCATCACAGTAACACATAGTGACTTTAGGGGCTGATACCTTAGAAGGGTGAGAGGATGTGGGATGTCCTTTAAGAGGTTATGAGGGAGTTCTGTAAAGAAAAGGGAGCCCTTATCCCTGATAGGTGGATTTCTCACTATGAGGTCCTCCCGTTTATTACCACACATAGTGGGAATATTGGGTCACAGACTCTCCTCCCTAGCCTCAAGGGCAATTGCTACCTCCCACCCCCTGGGGACAAGTGACCGTATCCCATGAATAGTCACAGCCCTTATCACATGCTTGGTTTCATCTTCACCGCCTCGAAGGACTTCCACTGCCTCTGTACCTCCTGTATGAAGTCTGGAAATATCAGAATCCTTGACCCACCTACTTGATAGTGAGAGCACTGTCTGGCGTCCTGCAGCACAGCATCCCTGTCTTGGAAGTTCAAAAACATGGCAATCTGTGATCGTGGGGTTCTCCAATAGGCGACCTTCCATGCACCCTGGAACTTTCGATTGTGAACCATTTTGACAGTCCCTGTATACCCAATATTTTATCAAGATACAATTCTGTACTGTGGCCTCACCTTCTGCCACTGCAAGGATCCTTACATTTGTGTTGTGAGCAGCCCTTTGCGTTTTCTGCTCAGATTTCCATCTCATGGTGGCCGTTGGAGCATCAACCCTAGCCTTCAACACTGACACCAGTTCCTCAGTGTCGCTTACCCTCTGTCCGACCTTTGGGATTCTCTTGTTCACCTTTTTAAGATCTGTCTGTGCCAGGGTGACTTCAATGCCCACTGTCTGCACCTTATTTTCCAGTGAGGTCCTCAAGTCCTGAATGGCCACCATAAGGCCATTCAGTGTAATTGTGCCCACCATAGGGACTGCTGCCACAGGCTCCTCATTCAGCTGCTTCATGGGCTTGGAGGATCTCCCCTTGCAGTCGACCAACTGGTCCCAATTCTGCTATCCCTTAACCATCCTGGCCCTCCCCCCAGAAAGTTAGTTGGTCGTCAGCTGCCTCTCCTTCTATAGTCAGCCTACACACAACAGCTCGGCAAGTGCAAACCCAGCAGGATGAAGCCAGCAATAGCTTTATAGGCTTAGCAGGGTAATGTGTGAAACACAACAGCTGCAATTTTTTGTGCACCAACAGACAGCTGGCACCAACAGGTTTTTCGGTGGTGCCATCTATTGGTATCCAGAAATTCTGACCTACCAGTCCCACTCAACGCCTCTAAGAGTGAAGCCACAAAATGGCAGCCAAGCCACACAGGTGGGCCAACCTTAACCTCCCACAGCGGATCCCATGGAATGCTTCCACAACAGGATTACTTCCACATCATGCCAAAAGTAGATTGTTGCAAACCGGTCATTGGTGTAGTCTGATGAAGGATAATTTTCATGATTTATTCAGATGTGGGGACTAAGCCCAGAAAGCTCACATCCTCCTAGTACGGTGCTAAGCTACGCCCCATCCTGCCCTACTTGCTTTTATTCATTTTTCCTTTACCTGTGATTACCTATTTGACTCGTTGAAATAAGAGCCATAGACTCATAAAACATTTTCTCCACATGCTAGACATTAGATTGTGTTTGCTTTCTCCTTTTTTCCTGTAACTGTGACATTTGCTGGGTGTAAAACAGGCACAATAAAGTTAAATAAATTCCTTTTTTTGTGTTTTTTTCTTGTAGATATTTTGCTCACGCTGTTCTTCGCATTCGGCTCCGTTACCTCGCTATGGCCAGATGAAGCCGGTCCGTGTCTGCACGCACTGTTACATCTTCCATGTCACCCCTTTCTACAGTGACAGAGCTGGTATCTGACACGTCCAACATGCAATGCACTAAAGGAGGTCAATGATGAATGTGCATTGGGTTGACTTATTGAAAGGGACCTTTTGGGAGCGCCATGTGGGCTTCAAACATCCATCCTTGTATCGTTTACCACAGACAGTTTATTGCATTTATATCATGCTGCTAACAGGAAGTATGCGTCTGTGGCTGTAGGCGCCACATTAGTCTTCCATCAAAAAAGAAGAAATCTACCTGCAACCTTCGAATGCTGAAACAATAGCATTACCTGGACTGAAAAAGGGCTGTGACAATATCCCTTTTCTGCATTGCCCCCTGCCGTAAGCATCCTGAACAGATTGCCTGTTGATTGCCACACATCAGCGCTACAAAACACCTGTCTTGGGTAACATGGCGTGTACCAATGGTAAAGAAACCTACGCAAATCGTCAGCCTTGTTCTTGCCCAACTCTAGAACTTCAAGCTGCATCTATTTCAAAATGAGCATACACTATACCCCTTCTTGTGGGTAAACAATGACATATCCCGTCAGTATCCGATAGGAAAAAAGAATCTGAGGTGGACGGAACAAGAAAACATCCAATCAATACTTGATCGCCTTGTTCAGTAATTTTTGCTTTGCCTTGGTTGAAACACAGCAATAACTTTTGGTGCATTTTAAGAATGCACCTGCTATTTTTTTATCTATCCGGTTTGCGCTTATTTATATTGGGTCTGTCTTTATTTTTGCACTTTGCACGTTCCTCTTCATCCCCAAAGATCTCGAGGCCTGCGAATACATTGTCTGTGGGCATTTGCTGTACACATTAAACCTAAACATAGTCTCCCAAAGGAATCTGTTCCTGCATGGAGGAAATGTTGCAGCAAAGCTAGAAACTGTTTACAAAGAGCAATCCAGATGTATTTTTTCATTATCTGGCTTGATCAGTGACATTTTAATCTTGAAAAGAAAAATGTAAGGTTTGCCAGCACTTTGTTCTCCAAAAAAGCATGTTAACAGTGATGATATCCTGCTTTTGCTCTTGCAGATGGAAAGGCTGATTGGATCACAACTGGCCATGAAAGAAAAGAGGATATTTGCTCTGTTTCCTACCCCTTGTCAGACTCCATTCCATCATTGGAGACCCTCCTGATGGATGGGATGAGGTATATGGACTTGTAAAGGAGCTCCTGATGTTACCTCAACTTGAGACCCGCCAGCTCTGAGCTGAAAGAATGTTGCTATATATGATCAGGTTGCAGAGGGAAAGATTTCCCACAATTTGGTTAATTGCAAGATGAGAATCCCCCTTGTACAAACTTAACGTGTTATGAAATATTTCTCTATGAGAAACCATTGTGCAGCAAATATTCTTTTCTTCGTATTTCCTCTCAAATGTTCAGCATAATTGTGAACTCTTTGTTGACGAGGCAATTACTATCAGTGATAGACCTTCAATGATAGACCTTTTGCCATAATAGACCATACACATCATGTGTCCAGCATTTCTATAGTGTTGATCAGAAGAAAATCTATTTATCAGACATCAACCAGGCTAACTAGACGACGCTGTGAACTTCACTAGCAGATAGTAGGGTCTTCAATATACCGTGTTTCCACGATTACAACTTTAGCCACCTGCTGCCTTTTCCCAATATATTCTATGGATGGACATAGGAATATATATATATATATATATATATATATATATATATATATATATATATCCCTTTCTTATTATTTCAGGGAAAATAAAACTGGAAATGGTTGTTGTGGAAATTTGGGTATTGTGCTGATGAAGCTGAAGTGGGTTTATAGCAGAGTGAGCTTGGGAAGTCTCATTAGCAAAATGTGGAAAGCTGGAGGCACCCAGGGATGACATCAATCATTGGAGCACCTTCTCTCACTAGTGTTGACGCCATCATCAATGGGGCAAGGTGTGTCTAGCATGTGCAATAGAATGAAGCTAGAGCACGATTATTTCAATATGTTCATACAGTTTGGTGAATAATCTCATTTAATATGAAAGTGCAGCAATCTCCTTTAAACTGTCTTTGCAGGGCACAATGCTCAACATCCTTATAAGGGGAATGTTTTTTTTTAATTCTGTAAAGAAATAAAGGTTTTTGTGAAGTAAGTGATTCTGGAGTTCTCCAGATGTTATATGTAATATTTCTCTTCAATTCAGCTTGGGCACAAAGTTGAGAAGGATCGCTTCGTTGTTTGTGCACTCTCTTCATAAAAAGGGGCAGATGATGCGACTCTGCTGTTCTATCTGTTGTAGGGCTGGGCTGAATATTTCTACAAGTTGTTAGTGAGCTCTTACATTCCTCTGGGTGACTTGAGATGTAGTGAGCATCATTGATGTGCTGTGTTTGGAAAACATTGCGCACCATAATGTGCTAACATGCAGGGCCTGGGCAATATGATGCTTAATATGTACAACTGAAAATGCTTTCCGCCTATGTTTTTTTAAAAATTATTTACAAGATCATGGCCACAGAAGTTGATTTGCAGTGTCTTTGATGGACTGCAGTTTGGCTACGCACGGGCTGGCCCTACTGATGCTGAGCGAAGGGTGGGGGGCAGTGTTGGTACAGGGCAGTAATACTATATTCAGGCTTAAATCTCAGGCTTCACCTTGCAATGATTATTGCAGTTTTTTATTATTTTATTTTTTATTACAAAAATGTAATGCTTATTTTATAGGATGAACAACAATAAACCTAAACTGTGAAATATGCACAATCATTTCTCCTTCTATGGAATCAAACTGGAATCTTATTTAATGGACTGGACTGTATTTATTCAAAGCTTGTTCTTATTTTGTAAATGCTGTAATTCAGAATCATTTCCATAAATATATTTAAGGATCTCAGATACTGTACAGTAATTTCTTATGTATATACACTTTTCTTTTACAGAAAGCACAATGACTCTCAAAGTACTCAAATGCATTTCCCTCGAAGGGTATTTTCCTCTTGTAATCACTTTAGAGAATTAAAATGTCAGAACTTTCTACTTCTACTTAACAAGTTTGCTGACTTTCATTTTGTTTCCTTCAAAAATATGTTAATTCCTCTGGTCACTGTCCTATTTCAAGCAACACTTTCATTCCCTGTTGATATAATCAGCTTTTCTTTTAGATCTTCACCTACTGTATAATGATGTTTGTTTTTATGTAAGAATACTTTATCTATTCAGGCACACCCACATTACTGTCTACGTCCATCGACTTTCCTAAACATTGAATTATGAAATGTACAGAGTGTTATCAATTATGCCCAAAAAGCTTTAATACTAAGATGGGTAATTGTAGGAGTAGCTGCAAAAAGAAATTAAAATATTTACTAAACAAAAATGGGGAATCTAGTAAGATTTGTAAGCAGGCCACCATTCATCCCAGCAGTTAAAATAATCTTGACTTTTATCTCAAAATCTCAGAAAAGAACTTCCCATTGCTGGCCACACCTTTGACCAAGTACCCTACAACCTGGGCATCTAGCACCCTGGGTTCGCCATAGATCGCTTTGCTATACCCTTTGCCATGGATATAGCAGCCATCACACTTACCAAACTACTCATTTCAAAGGTTTGTAGCATCACTCATTTCAACATAGCTGTATTGTGGTGCTCTGGCGCTCCTTAAGAAAGTTCGCCCATTGTCTGAGGGCTCATGCCTATGACTTCTCTGGCCGTCGGATTCAATAAGTGCATTGGGATCACAATTCTCTGGAGAAATATACAGGACTATGCTTTAAAAAGAGGTCAAACATGGTTCACTTTGTCCTTAAGCCCTCAAAGGAGTGACACAACTGTGTGAAACCAAATTCAAGAAAGTAAAAATGCTGTGTCACAAACACAAAACCTTTTTAAATCTCTCATAGAAAAAGTTTCATCACAATCATCCGAAACCCCTAACTGAGATGGTAGGAATCTACCTTGGTGTTTTTCTGGGCACCAACGTTCTACTACATAATCTCTAATGTAGGATCCGCCTATCCCAAAGCATCAAATCTGCCATGGATAAATGCTACTTGGTTTGTATTTTGTGTTTGGGAACAACGTATTCCAAATAGAATCAGGTACCTAGGTTTAGCAATCGGGGCAATCACAGAAGTTGGTGCCTCACAGTAGGTGAAGAGCAGTTGTCCAGTTAGTGGATGGAATGAGTCCAGGCAGAGAGCAGGGGCAAAACAAAGGACTAGGGAGGGATGTGCAAGAAGTGGGCAGGTTGCCAGGCAAGTATCGATAGAGAGATATTTGGGGAGAGAGGGTACTATGTTGGGTAGCAAGGGTGCGTTTTCTAGTAGGAGAAGATGGGCGTTGTGTTGATTTGAAAATCAATGTTTAAGATATGCTCAATAGTTGAGGATAGTTTCTGTGAATGGGGTTTAATGGGGAGGAGGAGCAGAAGCAGCAGGGAAAACAGAGGGCAGGGGATGGAATACTTAAGTAGGGAGTTAGTTTACAAGGTACAAGCGGGTGAGCAGCGATTTAAAATGGCAGCCCTTGTTTGGGGTGGGTGGTTTTATCAATGTTTAGATTTTTAAATCCACGGGTTAGTAGTGCATAGAGGAATTGGTTAGGCATTGAGAGCCAGCCTGCATGGAGGCAAGGGGGGAGGGAGGTGGGTGTGGATCTTTTTGAGGTGGAATACAAGAGTAAAAGGAGAGTCCTAGGAAGAGGCCAGCACAGTAGTCAAGCCAACGGAATACTGAGGTTGACATTGAAATGTAAGAAGAGTGATGGGTAGGGACAGAGCATAGTTTTCTGATGTTAAGCTAATCGAAGTGATAAATAATTGGGAGTTTTAGATTACTATTGAATAGGCCACATGGTTGCTTGGAGGGCATGGGCAAGTGAGAGAAAAATATATCTAAGAATGGGGCTGAGTGAGGTATTCAGGGCTGACTTCGAAGACATTGGCCTTTGCACAATTTAGTATTAGACTGACAAATGGCCATGAAGTGTCATATCACTAGAAGACTATCAAAAATCTAAGAGGAGACTTCAGGGGTGAAGGTGGTGGGGGGGAATAAGATGATTTGGGTGTCATCTGAGAGATGGGAAAAGCCAAAGCAGATTTGTTTCCCAGGTGATGCTGCTTAAAGAGTAAAGAGGGAGCAGAGCATGGAGCCTTGACTAAGTTTTCCTTCAGCAAATATGTGAGAGATATGTCATTCTGTTGAAAGTAAATTGCAATACACAATTAGTTTTCTCAGAACATATTAGTTGAATTTAGTCTTTACCTTGGATCTTGAATCCAGGAAGCACTTAGCAGGAAAATACGGT
Organism: Ambystoma mexicanum; assembly: GCF_040938575.1. Lineage (NCBI taxonomy): Eukaryota > Metazoa > Chordata > Amphibia > Caudata > Ambystomatidae > Ambystoma > Ambystoma mexicanum. The sequence goes on from NC_090937.1 coordinate 1,417,590,597, forward strand.
TTGTTTTGAAAATCTTCAAAGCCATCCTTTACTATGTTCACCTCCAGCAACATGGTTAACTAATACATCTTCATAATGGGAAGCCTTTTCAAGTGATTACTTGCACTGGTCCCTCCTAGCTACTTGTATTCTCATGCTTTATAGGTAGAGAGGGCATTATTGCACATACGGGTTCAGTCCTAGGTAAGTAAATGCCCCATGTTGTATAACTCTTGACTCGCCTGCTTTTGGAGGGTGTCCACCACCCTGGTATTGGTTCACTCTCGCAGCAAGACCTATACCCCACTCAACACTTCAATGCACTCCCAACCACCAAAACATCTGATTTGGCATGTCCTGGGAATTCAGCAGGATTTAGAAAGCCCAATTTACCCAATGTGCTTTTAAAAGAACCCAGGCAATAGCAATATTTGAATGCACCATTGCTTTAGCTTTCTAGCAAGAAACACATGACAAGCTTTCTCAAGTAATATCACACTAATAATTTAGATGTGTACCATTTATTAAGTTTCTTTACAGGAATAAAAGTTGCTCAACGTCTTTTGGGTACAATTTAGGAAAAAATGTATGTATTGCTCACCAATGAGCAATGCCGCCCACAATGTTGAATAAAATGCACCTACATAGTGAGTCTAGCACAGGGGAGCGAGCGCAACAAGAAATGTTAATTAGCTCTCTACAGTGCAACTTCCTTGGCTATTTGCCCACTGGAATTAGCCCTACTAATTAATTCTACTTGTAGGATTGGGTGCACAGATGCAACACAAACAGCAATATGTTCTGCGTGAAGGTTGGCAGGGGTACAGTGCTGTGCTTCAAAACAAAAGCAGGGATCCGTACAAAAAGGGTGTGTGAGATTGTATGCAAAAAACTAGTAGCACTCGAATACAAGCCCCCAAGAATAATCACTGGCCTATTGCAACAGCAATACTGTTTTATTGCACTTCTTTCAGTCGATAATGGGGTTGTAGGTTCAAACCAAATGAGCTTACACAGGTTTCCAGAATCTTACATGGCTTTGTTGCAATCTCAACCCATCAGGACCTCTAGTCTAGAGATGCATGGCTTCAACAGAGAATCCCCATTCTCCCCACTTTGTAAAGCGAAAGGTGGGTAAACGCAGTTTTGCTGTTGAATAGCGTTAGCATTCTGGATAGATGAAAAATGGTGTCTGAGAACGCGGGGGCCTGTGGATAAAATAACCTCTGCACAATGCTTCAAAAGTAATGCACGTTTCATCTGTGAGCTATTGCAGTTGAAGTGTAGGTGTTAAATGAGCATGGCAGGGAGTTGAAGTAGAATTCTTTCTAGAACATTGTGTTCTTTGTATCTTTTTAAACTATGTACTTAAGAAGATCATCGTAAACTCAATTGTAGCATGCAAGCCATAAGCTGATTATTGTGTTAATCAGTGTTGCCTGATGAGGAAAAGAAAGGTGGACAATATTGTCAATTGGTGCATTTAAAAAAAATAACAAGATTTGAGCAACTGTTTAAACTGTGATGTGATATGGTCAATTGTAGACTCATGATTAGGCCTAGGTTGCACATTTGTGATAGTGGTGAGTGGTGACAAGCAGTGTCCACACATTGGAGCCAAATGTTCACGAGCCAGAATTGGGTGAGTTGCGGCTAGAGGATGGGGCTGAAATGACTAATGGGGCCATGGAGCACCACCAGCTCTACGATGTAGGTGCTCGATGAGGTGCATGGTGGGTTTCTCGGGCACCCTTGACCATCACTAGCCTTTTCTTTAATACCGCAGAATACTACCCAAAAGCAGCTAGAATACAATGACGACCTATCTGCCGGTGAGCTACTGGACTGGGAGGACAAACTTGGGTAGTCTGTGAACCCACCTCTGTTTCAAATATGCTAGTGTTGCTTGCAGCACATTTAAGAAGCCATATTTGCTGAACTTCATAGTTGACTGTGGTAATGAGAAACTCAGATTCCTTTCAGGTTTTGAGGGTAGCGCAGGGTGGCATTCTATTGTTTGGCGGTGATCACCTCTATCTGGATCCAAGATGGCAGATGAGCCGTGTGTGCTGGAGCCACAAGGCATACCGCAGTCCATTATGTTCAGTTGTGTAATCTGTAGGCCCTTGGTCTTGCGCCCAATGACTTGGTATGGTTTTATTTTATTTATTTATATACAGGTGGAACAATGCTCTTTTGATCACTAAAGAATGTACAATAGATAAGAAATACGATTTGATGGGAAGTAGTGAACCTGTTACAATGGGGTGAGTTTGAGGGACAGTCTCACCATGTTGTGGAGGGGAGTAAATGGAACAGCCACTGGGGACAATACATAAGTGGACACAGATTAAGGACAACCAACATTGGACATTAAGTGCAGGTAGGCGGTACAATCAGCTCTGATCGGGATGTGACTATGAGTGAAGTGCTAGAGTGGTGGCAGAGGAAGTGGCAGAAGAAGTGGGGGAAAGCAGCAGGTTGGAGGCAAGGGAAAATGTTAGCTAGCAGGCAGAGGAGATGCACATTAATAGGGTAACTCTGAGGCGGTAGGGTTTTGAACAAATCCGTGTGGCCGGTTTTATGTTAATCACCTGAAAACCTTCACACCATTAAACATTTTCAGTCCACAGTGAGCGGAACTAAAAGCAGAGGCGGCACAGCAGGACAGTGTCGGAGTTCGTAGCGTGGCGAAGGTAATGGATGCATGGTCCTGTGGCAGAATAGGAACGTCACTGGTAGATAGGGTAGAATCGAGAGGCTAGAAAAGGAGCAGCGGGTGGACAGAGAAAGGAGAAACAGAAGACTGGAGAAAGTAGGTGAAGCAGCAAGTGAAGTAAGCAGATAGATTTTAGGACCAGAGGAGGGATGGAGGAGACGAGAAGGGTAAGGGTTGAAATAGGAAAAGGAAGGATGAGGAGGTGGCAGGAATGGGGAGATAAGAAAAAGGGGAATAGAGGTGCAAACAATCAAGTGAAGGGGCATTATCTTGAGGGTAGGAAAGACCCAGGTGTAAAGTAGTTAAAAATAAGAACAGTGGGGAATGGAAGAAATAGGTGTAGGTGAGGACAGGAAGAACCCGGGGGGAAGAGTCTAGTTGCTTATTAGAAGTAAATATGACAGAAGAATTAGTGGCTGAGGCTCGGACATAGGATATAACGAAGATGAGGACTTGGAAAACAGCGGTGAGGAGAAGGACAGGCTGTGTGACAGGGCAACAAGGTCACAATAGTAGGGGGTGGAAAGAAGAGGGAGAGAGGAGGTGGCAAGGAATAAGGTAGTAAGGTGAAGGTGGTGGAAGCTGGGACGGGAACATCTCCAGAGGTCTAATTACCTGCTGTATTACCCAGTGTGTAAAATAACTGTGCAGTAAGCTAAAGGTCTAGAAAAATCCAGGCCCAGTCACAACCAAGGTTGAAAAAGGAGTACCATTTCTGGCTTTCAACATTTGTAAGTGAGTTTGATGCACACTTGCCAATTGACCTTGGGTATCAAAGATGGTTTATGGTGCCAAGTTTTCCGTCCAGGGGGATGAACACCATCTTCTGACGTGAAATGATTAATCTAAGAATGACTGCAAGCCTGCCAAAAAAAGAAGTGGCAGGACGCTTAAAGCCCAACGAATGTTAGCGATTGTCACCAAGAAGGGGGGGTGGTTGCCAAAAGGAGGGTAAAGGAATCGACTGGAATGGTCATATGACAATGTTACTTTGCATGTGCTTATACATTCCTAACCCTTGACCTCAGGTAAACCTCATCTCTTGTTGAGTACTGTTATTTATTTTCTATAAAAATATCAACTTTTCATAACCATTCTAATGTAAATACATAAAATGGAAACTGTTTGTGCGTTTGCTCCTCATACAATTACAAATGGTACCACCAATCTGCACCAAATTTTGCATAGTGAACTGTTAGGACGGTCTGGTCATTGCTGGCTACATGACATTTGAACACCCCACCCTTTTCACCTGATTTCAGCCCCTTCACACATGAGACAGTTGCCGGAAATCGCAGAAACATCAATGTGGTCATAGAAGGACTGGTCTTGATATGAGGAACACACCTCCATGTTTCAAGGCCCGAGGATGCACTGTTCCCGAGATATTTGCACCGCAACACACTGCACTGTGCCAGTGTGAAGCGGCAGGTGGGGAGAGCGCACTGAAGATCCCAGCATGCTGCAGCACTCCAACTCTCGCCTCCCGTCCACATCTACTCCGGGGTATGTCAACCAGCCACAAACACCCATTCTCAGTGCAGTTTACTTCAGAGTGCAACCCACATCAAGCGATCCAGGTTATTGATTTTCAACAATTGGTAAGTGTTATCATGTCTCTCTACAGAACCCGTGCAGCGCATGGGTACTTTTTGCTAGTAGACAATAAAAAATAATCTTGCAACATAGAAACAAGGAGTGAAAAAAGGAAAATTGGGTACATCACATTTTTTTAAAAAGTTATGTCTATGTTTTGATTAAATAAACATATAATAAACCAACACATGGCAGCACATGACAGAACATTTTAAGTCTTACATTCACAGAAGTGTCGTGCAGCAGCGGGACTGGCCTACGCAATGGTCGCACTTCCGAGTTCATGAGATGTTCCAACCACGTCATCATCCCTCCGCACCAGCCCTACACCACCTGGAACTTTTAGGGGGCAACCCTAGCCTTTTATACCTGCTGCCGCTCAAGGGACATATATCTACCAATTTCAGCTGTCCACTGCCTGATCCGTGGGAGGTCTGCTTAGCCCCACGTTGTGGCAATAATTTGCTTTGCCATCCCCATTGTGAAAACATTTTTTCAGATGAAATGAGCAGTCTTCCAACTAAATCCACCTCCAAAGATGGGTGGGAACTCTTTCGGACGAAAATGGTTAAAATCTTGAAGGAACAGGCCGCCTCCTCTCTGAAAGATAATGGCTATGCTATGGTCGATGATGAGTATAAGGCCAAGGCAAAACCCTTCATGCCCTCGAGGCCCGGTTCATAAGCCCAAGACTTCTTGAGAGTCTTAAAGTACTCAACGAGATGAGAAATCATTGTAGAAACCATTGAGTCGAGGGTCGAGTGTCTTGAAGCACAAGTGCAAAATCAAGTCGTCGATTTAATCGACGCTGATACAAAAAACATTGACGCCGATTGTACAATCATCGATACCTTTGTCTAAAAAAAATCAGGAAAAATTTTTAAACCTCTACCAAAAAACAATGTTTTCAGGTCCTCTCCTCCACCTTCTTATCACACCACTTGCCGCATGCACGTGAGCCACTCCCTAAACCAAAGAGCCTACCCCTCAAGCCTGCTCCAGCCGCACAAATACCAGTAGATCTTTCAGCAACTGCTCAGCATAGCTAGCCGCGCCAGCACAACCAAATCCACGTGTGCTATGCCGGAGCAGATGCTCCTAGTTATTGCCCCCACAGGCTTGCCTAACTACTCTCTGACATATGACTCATTTAATTCTAGAGCACTCTCCCTGCAAATGGCTCATGTACTCCCCAATTCATGGCATATCCAACCAACCCCATTCCTGTCTAGTGCATTATCATTCACACCCACACCCCCCCTAACCCTGACACACAAGACCATCTCCAGCACCATAAACCTGGGCCCTGGTGAGCCTCGGTACAAACATCTAGCATCCTTCCTCTAAATCGATGGCACTGACCGAACATCACTCACCAGCTATCCAAGCGACAGGAGTTTATTCCATACCCTATGAATTCCTTCTCTCTTGAGATAAGTAACAAACGCCTAACCTCTTGACTAACCTGTGACCAACTACCTCTACCTACTACCATGCTGTCTATTACCAGAAGAAATGAACACCAACTCAAGAACAAACCCCCCACACCCCAAAAAAATTAGAATGCAACCCTCTCCGAAGAGAACTAGCCCCCCACCTTGCCAACACAACCACCCAAGCTCTTCTAGACCTATTGAGACCATCACTAAAATACTCAATATCAATAAGGGCAACCAACTTGCCTCCCTAGAACATTCACTGGTAAAAGAAATACCCATAGAACCTAAAATGAACAAGCCACCACTTCAAACCATCCAAAAACCGATACCAGAACTTGCCTGAAGGGAGCCCTCATGTATGCCAGATCCCTCCTAGCTCACGCCCTCGACATTGCAGACATCATCATCATCAGCACCCCCCTCACATAGTTCTACCTCGAACGAACAAAGTGGCACGCAAGCTCTAGCTCTCTCCCTGTTCCAAACAGCACACATGACAAACCCACAGGTGCAGGGCTGCCATGTTACTGTCATGATGCCTACCCCCGGGCATCTAGACAAGTCCAGCAACCCCGGAAGCAGGCATCATGTTACCCAGAGAAAACCCAGCAACCCTTGTTAGGGGCTATATGGGTACAGTCCTGGCGTCTATGGTGCCAGGCTCATATGGGGGAACAGTCCTGGTGCCATAGACGCCAGGCTCATATGTTAAAACTCACCTGATGCAGACCATGCTGCAAGAGATCCAAGCCCATGTGAGGCTTGGAAGGGACTACTTTACCTAGGGACTATTTTGTTACTCTGGTGTGGTTGTGGAGGAATACTTACCTGCGACTACTTTGAAGGCTATTTAAAGCACGCCCGAAGGGGAGCACACGCTTCGCGTTATTCTGCATCCAGCAGCGTAACACTCACCGTGCCTGCAGTCAGCATCCAGCCTCGTGCCACGGCCACCTCGAGTCCAGAGCTCCTAGAAAGAAGAGAAAGAAGAAGAAAGGTTAGAACAAGAACATTATTGGGTTTCTTACCCGATTCCGGATTCATCGCATCTTTGCACGAGGAAAAGACTTTATTTTAAACACGGCGCATCGCCAGCAGCAGCGCTGCGCCATACTCACCGTTCCTCACAGCATCTCTACGATCCGGCACTGTCTCCATCATTAAGTTGCCGCATTCCAGCACCTAAGGGGGACAAGAAAACAACAAGGTGAGCCGAGGGGAAACAAATAAGGACAATCTCTTGCCACCATATACTTACCTGATTTTACCGCCGGAGGTGGTATTCATCAGCACGCCAAATCTTCTTACGCCACACCTGTAAGAAAAGAGACAGCAGCGAGTTAAACTTGGCATCATTTAACGGACAGTGTGGAATAGCACAGACTCTTACCAGAACGCTTTCAGCTGCCACAGAACTATCTTCATTTGGGTCTAAGCTGCAAGATAAACAAAGGAATTGGACAAGAGTGATTATTCAGACATTTTTGAACTCTTTAGAACTATATACTTACGGCCCTTTGCCAGGAGTTTTGGAGCCAAGATTGTCTAGAACTCTTCCAATATCCTCAAGCCAGTGAAGTAACTGGCCATCAACGCGCCCCTGCGTTCCTCACAGGATGGAGAGCTCATCATTCAAAACTATAAGGTGAGCTTGGTGAAAGGGAATATCAGAGGTGATAAATGGGGACGCAGTCAGGGGCTATTACTCAACTCCACGGGTGGCTAATTCCCTTTCTCAGCCTTTAGGAGACTACTTCTATGGGTCAAGCTGACGAAGCTAGGTGGTCCAGTCAGTCATCTCTGCGCTACTCATTACGTTGGTTTACACCGCGGCTGTCCAGTTCCGCCCGACACCCCTGTGGGAACCAGGTGAGCGTAACAGTTACTTGGTAGATATCTTGACTGATCTAGGCACCTTGCCTGGCCAGCACTCCCTCCCCCCATTGGCTGCCTGGCCCCTGATGGCCCAATGGGAGCAACCCGGAAGCGGGAGCCGGCACATCCACTAAGGCCCACGACAAAGGCCGTGTCTACCCCTCTCTGCCTCCGGTATGCTGCCACCATGCCTCCCTGCTCTTGTCCCCCATGATGTGTGTGCCCCCACCCCTTTTGCCCCCCGTGATGCGTTGTCCCCTCCTTTTCTGGTCCCCCCCCTTTTTTCATTGCTGGAGTTATCTTGATTCACATAGGGTTCACCATCACTGTCTTTTGCCAACTCTTGGATTGAATTTTGGACACATTGACTCTTGGGGCTTTGGGGCTTCACCGCCCTCAACTCACATTCTGGATCTCTCTCTCAGGTTTGCCCTAATTCATACTGTGCCCATTTTCTTCGTGGATTCCTTGCCTACAGTTTTTGATCCCTTGTAACATTGTGTCTCACTGACCGCTGCAACTGTTTACGCTCCCCCTCTGCCTCACTGCTCCTTTGACCATTTTATTCTCTCATCCTCTCCCTTCCCCCTTCTCTCCCTCTCCTCCCCCTCTTACTCTCTATGCACTTACTCTATCTGAATGATCTTTGGACCTAGCATGAAAGTAACTTTGTTGGTCTCATCCCCTCTTCCTTACTCGTTCCTTCCCCTCCAGCACTATCTGAAATGTCGTCAGGCCTAGAACGATAGTTTTGTTCCTCTCCTCCCCTAGCCTTAACCTTCTGTAATTCTCCGGCTCTACCAGAAATGTCGTCCGGCCTAGTACAGTAGTCGCCTATCTGTTTCCCATTTCCTTCCTATTTGTGTCTTAGCACTTCCACTATCTGAAATGTCGCTAGGCTGAGTATCATCGTTATGTTCACGTTCTTGTTGTTCATGACCTGTAAGAATGTTTTGTATTTTCCCTTGTTCCCTCCCTAGTCATTAAGTGCTTTGAAACACATTGTGTATAGGCGCTTTATAAATAAACCATCATATATGATATCACCAACAACCTAGACTTCATAGCTGTCAGAGAAATGGCTACATCCGCTGCTGGCCCTGCTCTCTCCCTAGCCATCCCTGACGGATTCACCATAATTAGGCAAGACGGGGAGATATCTAAAGGAGGGGAGTGATGGTCGTTGCCAAAACAACCTTCTTTTCAGAATCACTCCCAACCAAGTGTTCCCCTCGGGTGAATTTAACTCACTTAAAATTGTTCTATCGCCTACATCCACGATCACCATCCACCTTATATACAGACCCCCTGGCCCTCTGGGCTCATTCGAGGAAGACATTGCACTACTCCTCTCCTCCAACACCAAGCCTTCCTCTAAAATCATCATCATGTGGGACTTAAACCTAGGGCTCAACGACCCTGCAGACACCCAAGTTCTCGTAATCGCAAGTACTATGGAAGCACAAGGCTTTCTTCATCGAATAGTCTACCCGACACATGACAAAGACTGCATCCTTGATTGGCTTGCAGACTGCAACTGCCACACAAACATTCTAGCCAACAGCCCATTCCCTTGGCCGGACCACAATCTCGCCCTCTTCTCCATTAACGACACTACACAGCTGAACATTCCACCCAAACTCACCCCAGCAACATTATCAAGAAGCCCACGAAACATCACCCATGACAACATACTTCCTTTACAACTACCACTAACTACTCACCTTCATACCCACACCGACCTCACTAACATGGTAGTGTTCTACAACCAAACCCTCCTTGATGTCATCAACAAAATTGCCCCGCTGGGCATCCGCAAGCCAAAACCAACTGCCCACCTAAACTCCTTGAACACGCCTGTATAGGAGGTCCCAGACATGCCTGCACGCCTCCCCCTCATTTCGAGGCAGTAGGAACGTGCTCTCCAAGGTATGTGACGTATGAAGAGCAAATGAAACTACAAAGAGCTGCAGTGGGACTCTGCCCAGTATACATCAGACCATCCATACCGGTTGAGGCACCCATAAACGGGCAACCCTGGGCAGCACTGTACCCTATCAGACAGCCATACCAGCGCTGATAAGAAATGAGGAGTACCTACACACAGTCCACGAAGAGATCCAAAAGCCTTAATGGAAGGCCTGTCGAAATGACACAAAGGCCTGAACAGATTCGAGAATGAACAAGAGCAGCTATCGAAGATAACACGCCAGGGCGAGTAGCTACGAAATTGAATGGAATAGGCACAGAGAGGAGACAATGTTACGCCGCCAGGAAACAGTGTTACGAGACAAGATACAAGCAACCGTCTTCTTAAACGTGTGTAAATAGGCTTGAAACGCAAGATGCTAAGAAATCGATATTACTTGCAATGCTTAATAGAAGACAGAGCTGCAAGCGCCAACCATATATCTACCTCAATTAGGCACATTATACAAGTGTGACTCCATTTTGTAAAAGCAGAAAAGGTACACAGGCGGCCAGAGGCCTGCCAGGCCAAGTTTCGAAACCCAGCCTAAGGCAAGAGAAGGAGCAGAATCGAAAGTCAACAAAGAGCGGCTCATGCCTAGGAAATCGAGGTGAACCGGAGAAGGGGAGGAGAGCGTCTGCTCACAAGACTCCAACTTCAGAGCATACCAGCCTGCCTCATGAAGGTCAAGATAAGGGGGGCCCATGCAGGTGGCTAGGCCGACACAGAATTAAAATGCACTAAAAGCTGGAAACTGAAGCAGATTCATGGTGAACTAACACGTGACCAGCCAGGCATGAAGAAGTACCATCGCCTGATGTCATCCAGGACCCAAGGATGCCATAACTTTTCCCGATAAGAGACTACAGTTTCGAGGCCATCCTTAGCCAACTAATTGACACGTCGCCCTAAAACACTGATTGATGGAAGGGAGGCAGGGTGAAACTTGGGACACCAGGCACAGGGGTGTCTATTCTGCATGCTGCTAATTAAAGTGGAGATTTATGTTTAGGGGTGTAACTTGCCCAATTACAATGGGCCATGTAATCTAGAGTCCTATAGACACTGTAGCCAATGTGACGTTGTACTTGTTGTGACGTCAATCACGTGTGATATAGAGGGATGGGCGTAGACGATGATAATGGAGCATGTGGATATCCAATCCACATGCTCCATTATCATATACAGATATTGTAACACTCACCTGATTCTCGCAGAGGCGCCGGTCTTGACTGGGCGACTACCGTATCTTCAAAGGTGATGTGCAGCACCCGGTTGGCTCTTTGGGCTGGACCTCTGTGCACTGTATGCCTGACGTGTAGAGTAAGATGTCTGCAGATAGAAAATATGGGGTTAATGAACTGGGGTTATTGGGGTGTCCCTATCTCTTTCCTCTTCTCCTCTCCCGTAGACCCCCAAAGGTTAACGCTCTCACCTTAGGTAAGTGAATGCCGAGCTCTCCATCTGCCTCGGGGCAGGGTGCTGTAACCAGTTTCTTCACTGGATAGGTAGCGCAGGCCTCTTGACTTCAGAGGACTGCTGTCCGTCGTTTACTGCACGAACGGTAAGTTTCGAGTCATTCAAATGTCTTTAAAGTCTTTAGTAATGATGTCTCTTGTTTTGCAGGGTTCCGGCGATGGCGGATGACGGGCTGAAGTGAGTTGAAGATGGAGCCCGTGTGATGAATAGAAGCGCCTGGAAGCACGTAAGTAAGCGCTTGTTGCCTGCTTCACTATGCGCTCTGTCTTTTTATTTTGCAGGTACGAGTTCGGAGCGGCTGCAGGGTGCCGGAATACCCACTGGATTAGATGTGGAAAGGAGTAATGGCACGTGAGTATTAAAGTTCCCCAATGTCTTTAAACGCACCTTGTTTTGTCTTTCAGATGCCGGAATGCAGTGTGAAGACCTCCGGAGCGCACGAAGAGTAGGTAAGCCTTTGCCTTTCAGATGCCGGAATGCTAACCTGTTCTTTCTTGTCTTTATAGGTGTTGCTGAAGACTGGATTCAGGATGGTAAGCCTTTGCCTTTCAGATGCCGGAATGCTAACCTGTTCTTTCTTGTCTTTATAGGTGTTGCTGAAGACTGGATTCAGGATGGTAAGCCTTTTTCCTTAGGCCCAGGACCGGATGCAGAAGACACGATGAGCGTTCTGCTGCAGAGGTTGCAGAATAACGCAAAGCAAGATTCATCCACCGGGTGTGGTTTAAATAGCCTCCTGTAGTGCTTAGGTGTCTCCTTCCACAGCCACGCCTAAGTAAGAAAAGAGTTCCTGGTAAGAAAAGAGTTCCTGCCTTCCAGAAGAGTTCCAGTGTTCTGAATCTAGGGAGTGGCTCCAGCCCCACCCAACAGGAAAAGTAGTTCCAAACAGAAGAGGATCAGAGGCTCAACTGGCAGGCAAGTAAGCAGCATGGTCTGCTGAAGGTAAGTCCACCCAAGCATTATGAGCCCAGCGCTTCCAGCGCTGGGACTGGGCATATTTATGAGCCTGGTGCCACTGGCGCCAGGACTGGGTCCAAAAGGTCCCAATTGGGACTGGTTGGCACTCGGAACCTGGGTTATGGATCTGCTTCCAAGGGAGTTGGGGAAAACCCTGACCTTTTGGAAGCAGAGATCATGACAGATATAACACCTATATGTAAGTTACCTTTCCTAACCAATTATATTGCATGATGATTTTTTATAGAAATTAGACGTCAGTGATGACTATTTGTGCCTATAAAAATTGTTGTTCAACTGAAGTTCGAGGAAGTCGGAGCGAGACCGGTGATCGCATTACAGCTGATTCCCATTTGTTTCCCTGTTTGATTTATGTATCATTAAACAGACTTCCCTTTGCCAAACTAGTCCTCGTTATTGAGTCATAACGGAGTAAGTGAATCCTGCACCCCCCCGGTCCTCACATGGTGCACATGGTGCAGCTGTCTTGTCTTACAAGTTATAGAGGGCGAGTGCTGACCTATGGGCCCGTCAGCGAATTCCTCTCCTCGTGAACATTTGGTAGCGTGAGGATGGTTACGGCCATCGATTATAGATTATCGATTGATATAGTCCTAAGACCCCCTTAGACCGAAGGCACGAAGTAACTCTGGGCCTTCGGTAAGATCACTAGTCCTTTTGCCATTCTTGCTGAGTAGACTGAGAAGCTTCCCGTGGACAATGATAGAGTAAACATTTCAAAAAATCTGTGTGGGTCTGAAGGAACCCGCCTTACCAAGCATAACCCTTCTCATTCCCACGGGCAGCGGATCGGACGAAAACCTTAAAAGCAGGAAGAGGAAGGGGCGGTGATCCTGAAGTTCCAGAGAGGAAACAATGTGATCGGTGAGTGAAACAGTAAACTCGTTACTTTGGCAAATGTCGTGTAGGCATTAGAGCCAGTAAGGTAAAGGTAACGGAGGGTAGTGGAGAAACAATAAAATAGTTAGTAGAGAAGACTGTATATATATAGGGGTTAATGACTCGAGCATAAGAAATAAAACGTAAGGTAAATCGGGGGGCACCTGAAGTAAAAATGTAATCAGGGGGGCACCTGAAGTAAAAATGTAAATCAGGGGGGCACCTGAAGTAAAAACTTAGATTCGCCTTGTTGCTCGACTTTAAAGAGTGGTCAGAAGGAACGTGAACCCAGAGCCCACAGCGGGGAGACAATTTAGGCTACAATGACGTTTAAAGACGTCATAAGGGGGGTCTGTTCAAATCCCATGACGGGGTATTAATTAGAAGGCAGGTATACGTATGACCAGCTGGTGTCTGTCTAGTCTGTCAAACGTCTGTCATATATGGTCTGTTGAATGTAAAATAATTGTATTGGTGATTGTTTAAAATGCAGTTTGGATTTACGCGATTCTGTAACCGAGAGGGAATCACCACTGAATTGATGAGTTTTGAGTAAATTGTTGGTAAAAAATTTGGCGGGAAAAGATTGGATTGGAGTTTGCATATTTGATGCTCTCTCATACTATTAAAAGAATAAAAGAACTGTATAGTTATTGATTGGTGACGGAATTAATAATGGAGGAAGTTACCCCGCTTGCGCATTTATGCAAGCAACTGCCCAAGCATGCAACAAAGCTGAAGAAATATAGCCAGGAGTGGGTTAAGGGCACTGCAAATAAGATGTTTATGCCGTGGCCCCAGAACGGGTCACTATCTAAGGCTGTCTTACAGAACATGACCACCTTCCCACATGCCACACATACTGGCAAAAAGCTAGAGAAATGTCTTGCTGTGCTGGAACTGTGGAAAATGTTTGAAGAAACGAAGGTGGAAGAACCACCCGCAGATTGGATATTAAATGTATGTACAGAGGGGGGTGAGACGCCTACCGCGCCACCTGCCACACCTGAACCAGTAGTCGAAGGGAGTAAGTCAGAGGGTCTTTACTCACTAAGAGAACTTAAGGCAGCCACGGGGTACAGCAACCCGGCATATGAGTCGCCTGCATGCAGTGGTGAGGACATCAAAGAAAAAGAGCAGGAAAGTAATCTTGCCTCCGTAGTCCCGAGGGACAAGGAGAGAATGGTGATAAAGGAAAGGATCAGGCACAGAGTAGTACATCGCTCTCAAGAGAGGGAAACCGCAGAAAGGTAGTGGCAAGTTAGCATTCGCAAAGGACGAGTGGATGGGAGGTCAGATATTGCTAAAACTTGACGGTAAAGGGAGTGATGACATAAGACTGAGGGAATGGTCTGATGAGGTGCTGAGAAAGGAAAAGGAGAAAGAAAAGGATATGAGAGACGAGAGGATAAGAAAGAAGAATAGGTTGAGGCGAGAACAACTATATCGCAAAGAGCAAGGAATAACGCTCAGTCGCACACAATGCGCAGCCTATGAGAAGTACAGGCAGAATATGCTAAAGCTAGAGGAAGAAAGGAGAGAGCAAGAAAGGAAAGTAAAGAAGCGAGAAGACGAGGAAAGTAGAAGGGCAAAGGAATGTAGAAATGAACGGATGAGGGAAGCAGATAAAGCTACAGAAGAAGCGAAAGGAAATAGATGAGGAAGCGGAACGTAAGTACAGACAGAGGGCACAAGATTTAGAATATTTACAACGGGAAGTTAAAAAACCCAATCCTGTTGTAGAATGGGAAGACATAGAAGAATTCTTTCCTGCAAGCAATGCGGTACCAGGTACAAGCGGGACAAATATTGAAGATGACTTCGACACCAGAAGCATCGGGGAAACGATTGATAAAATGTATGTTGAGATGGGGCTGGAACTAATTTCCCAAGGGGGAAGGGAGGATGAGCGCTTAGAAAGCACTCTGCTATATGACTCTGAGGATGTCACCCGAAGTAGTGGGAGTAGGGGACTGTCCCTAGACAGGCTAGAGATTGGGCAGAACGAAGAAGATGCAAGAAGTTGGGTAAACTGGGAGTATTCAGCGTCTGACTCCGGTGGGGAAACGGAGGAAGTGGCATATGACGAAGAGACAGTGCGAAAAACGGCTCCCAAGGGACCGAGAGGTACGATGATCAGATGCTAGAGGGTCCGCGAGTTGGACACCGAAGTCCGCTGGTCAATCCAGCCGACATGAAGAAACACCCCGCGGTCAGAGGGGGGCGTCAGCGCCTGCCTATGCAGACAGGTTAAGGGCATTGCCAGGCAGACAGCAAGTTGGGAACGTAACCCCGGCGGTAGACCGGAGAACTATGGGAAAAGAAAAGGAGGACACTGCTTTCCAATTCCCGTTGCTAGAAAAGGGGGGAGCAAGACCACAATATATTCCATGGCCACACATGGACCGAGAAAACCTAATAAATAAGCTTCCAATGCTAACATTGGGAGCCGGAAAGTGGATACATGAGTTAGAGAAAATGACGGGGGGTGTCACCTTAGCTATAGGGGACATTAAGGGCCTCCTAATTGCCATACTGGGTGAAAGAACTGATGTATGGAAACGGGCAGGCTACCCTAGGGTAACCCTAACTGACAACTCCCATGATGGAGCACCATTTAATAACTGTAGAGCAGCAGTGTGGAAAGTGCTGCGTACTCTATATCCAGACACATCTGATATGGGAGCGATAATGACTCAAAAAATGAGTCAGAGGATCCGTTGCTTTATATCCATAATTTTCAAGACGCGTGGGTGCTTGAAACGCATGAATCTTGGACGAGATCCATCCCTGTATTCTACCATATATTATGCCAAGGGTTACCAGAACCGGTGCAAAAACCACTCAAGAAATTGGTAGGAATAGAAGCTAAACCATGGGCCGAAATCCAGTTGACAATTGCACATTATTGTAGATAGTTACAGGAAAAGAATCGGAAAAAGGAGGCAACGCGTAAGGGGGAGGAGGCAAAGCTGGTGCAAACGAAGCTCTCGAAGTATGCTCTCAAGGGAGCAATGCTCACTAGCCCGGCCGAACCAAGCATATAGCAAGCGACTAACCCCTCGCAAAATAATCAAGGTAGCACAGGATTTTACCCAAGGGGAAGATGGTTTGGAAATAGAGGATGGCAGAGTAATCAAGGAGGGTTTCGAGGTAACCAAGCAGGGGTTCAGAATGTTCAGGGTGGCTTCCAGAACACACAGATGGGCAATCCAACTATGCCAGATGGACAGATGGCCCGACCACCGCCAGTATGCTGGCTGTGTGGAATGACTGGACACGTGGCACTCATGTGCAGAAGCCATGGCATGTGGCAAAATAACCAAGGGATGGGGGCAGGCATGGCGAATCAACCTGCCATCCCGCAACGGGGTGGTGCTCAAAATTGCACGGTGCAGCAGCAGGCGGCAGACTTGCAGCAAGGTGCACAGAAAGTGGTTCAACCACCTAACATGGGGAGTATGCCACAAGGACAACCCCAGCAGGCACCGCTGCAGATGGCTCAGGGCAATAATCCCGGAGTGGGAACTAACCCTGGAAATGGGGGAAACCCACAAGTGTACAGTGGACCGAACCGATATATAAAATAGGACAGCTCACTTGAGACCCTGATGTGTTCTATCCTATCAGTGACACCAGACCCTAATAGGGAACCTAGGGTGAATGTCACCATAGGGGGTAAAGAATATTCCTTCCTAGTTGACACGGGTGCAACGTGTTTGGGTATCTATGGCCTCCCCGGACAAGTAAAATTTGCCTTCTCGTATGCACAGAGTTTCACTGGAGCTCATAGTAGAGTTCCCTTTACAGACACACTCCCAGTCTCAGTGGGAGAGCGCAAAATGAATGTACCTCTATTGTATTCGCGTCAGACCCCAGTCAATATTCTGGGTCGGGACCTGATGACTAAACTAAACATGACCATCTCGTTTACCGAGAATGGTATAGTGTGCTCCACCCCAGGAATGCACTACTCAAACGTGTGCGAAAGGATCAGAGCATATTCTGGACGTGCAGCCATGAGGGCTATACCGCTGGAGCCAGACGTCTTTGCATATGGCGTGCAAGTGCTTATGGCGGGATTGCCAGGCCTCGCAGACAGAACTATGAGAACCCCTGATGAATTTCTATTCAGACCAAGAATACCCATGCACGAAGAGGAGGGACAAGTATTCCCCCTAATGATACAATTTGCCGCAGTGCGAGGGAGAGTGGTATTGGTTGAAGGATATGACGACAAAGGCAGACAATGGTGTGCAATCATTGCCATTGAAGAAGGGTATTGAGTGACTGTCACCAATGACGATCTGTTCGAAGAACACCCCGACCTAGAAGAGCCAAGGGTGGAAGTGAGTCTCATATTTTGGGTCAAACTGATCAAACGGGAGGTGCCACTGAAAATGATCTTGACACTAATACGCCCAGAGTACTTTGATAACGACATGGCCCAAGTGCCTGCCAGAGTTTGGACTACAGGGGCCTATGACGTAGGTCTCCTGAAAGGGGCAGGTGAAGTAAAGATTAAGCTGAAGCCAGGAGCTATTTTGCCGCAAGCACGACAATACCCCATGTCCAGAGAAGCAGATGAAGGGATCGCAAAGACAATTTCAGCCATGATGGAACAGGGCATTTTAGTGACATCAGAATCACCTTGAAACAGTGATTTATCCGGTCAAGAAATCAAAGGGACGGTCCTGGCGTTTAATCCAGGATTTACAAGCATTAAACGATATAGTCGAAGCCGAGTTCCCTCTAGTCCCTAATCCATCCACAATACTATGCAATATACCAACTGAAGCAAAATATTTCATGGTGATCGATTTGAAAAATGTGTTTTTCTCGATTCCATTGCACCATGACTCACAAGACCTGACGTCATTTACTTTCAGACAAATGCGCCTGAAAAGTATGAGGTTGCCACAGGGGTACTGGGAGTCCACGTCAATCTTCAACAGAGTCCTGCAAATGGACCTAAGCAATATCGCGGTGGACAGTGTTGTTTTGCAGTATGTAGATGACATTCTGATCTGCAGCACCACTGAAGAGCAATGCAGGCACAATTCTGTCCAGCTATTGACTATACTGACTGAGAAGGGATACAAAGTTGACAAGGAAAAGTTGCAGTACTGCCAACAGGAGGTGTTGTACATAGGGCAACTGATCTCACATGAGGGGAAGAAGGTAACCCCAGAAAGGGCTGAAGCTATCATGAACACAGCCAAGCCGCGCACGATAAAACAAATGCAAAGCTTCTTAGGACTGTGCAATTATGTCCGAGCATGGGTCTTTGACTACAGCTCGTATAACAAGGCCTTGCTACAGGCCCTTAAAAAGGCCCAGGCAACAAGAGAAGAAATTGAATGGAATGAAGCAATGGAGAAAGGGTTTACAGAGCTCAAGGGGGCAATTTGTAAGGCCCCAATGCTCAGGATTCCTAATTATGCAGAGGAATTCTACTTGTCCTCACATACCGATGGCAGTTTTATGACAGCAGTGCTCGCACAGCGAACCTCGCTGGGGTACAAGCCCCTAGCATATTACAGCAGGAATCTGGACCCAGTCATGAAGGGCCACTTCCCATGCAAATAAAACCTAGCTGCTGCCGCATTCGCTATCGAAAAGACATTGTCCATTGTGATGGGATGCTCCATGACATTGTATGTTGAGCACTCACTGTTTGCCATACTAGAAAATCCAAAGGGCACACTGATATCTCAAAGAGCATCCACCTATGAGGTGATTATCTCCAACCCATCAAAATAGTGCGATGTAAAACTGTGAACCCTGCTACATTCATAGCTGAGCCAGTCACAGAGGGAGAACCCATACACGACTGTGCGAACTATGAGGAATTCTATGATGAGGTCCCCAGGGTAAAACAAAATGCCCTGGCAGGTGGAGAGATAGTCTTTATTGACGGGTCTTCATGAATTGACCAAGAAGACGGACAAAGGTATACAGGCGTGGCCGTGGTAAAACACATAGTGAATGGAGAGTTTCAAGTACTCGTTAGTGCACGAATACCATCTCACTATTCAGCACAGGCTGCAGAGCTATTGGCATTGATATTTGCCATTGAGAACCATGTAGACCAGGAAGTAACAGTGTATATTGACTCCTCCTATGTGACGTCCACAGTGTACGCAGGCTTAGCGTGCTGGAAAAGGAGGGGCTACCTCGGAGCAGACGGCACGCCAGTGCAGCATGCAGCCTTGTTGGACAGGCTGATAAAAGCACTACAGCTCCCAGTGGGCATAGCGGTCGTGAAATGCGCCGCTCATACCAAGGGGACCGATTTCGTGTCTCGCGGAAATCATGAAGCAGACACGGAAGCCAAGCACATGGCATCCAAGAATGAAACAATCATGGACGTAGAGGTGGCACGTACCCCTGAAAGAATGATGGCATGAGCCGCACCAGAAGCTTATAGCAATATGGGGCAGACCCAGCTAATGGAGCTCCAAGGGGAGGCACCACAAGAGGAGAAGAATTTATGGAAGCGTGAAGGGTGTTCTTTAAACCCCTCTGACGGGCTGTGGAGGCAAGACAGCACTGGTAAACCAGTAATGCCTGTCGCCCTCCTGAAGGTAGCATTAGAACAATTGCACTACCTCATCCACATGACAAAAGAAAATCTTGCCGCAACGCTCGCAGAAGACTGGTTCACGCCGAATTTAGCGGAGCATGTTGCATTTTTTTATGGTGAGCTGCATTATCTGCCAGAATTTCACCGCTGGGCACACATTAAAAGTAGTGAGAGGAATCATTCCCAGACCAAATGGATCATTCCAGCACTTACATATCGACTACGTCGACATGATTCAAGTGTGCAACGGGTACAGGTATTTAATTGTGGTGGTGTGTCCCTTCTCTAGATGGATAGAAGCAGGCCCCTGTACACACCCCGACGCTGCCTGTGCTGCTAAGTTCCTGGTGAGGGAAGTGTTCCCTAGATGGGGGGGGGGGTGTGCGAGGTAATGAGATCAGATAATGGGGCCCACTTTGTAAATTCAGTGTTCAAACAGATTAGTTCATTGGTTGGTATAAAGCACAAGTTCTCGTCTGCGTATCATCCAGAGGGGAATGGGATATGTGAACGGATCAATGGCTTGCTTAAAGAGAGGATAGCTAAATTGAAGCTCACATTAAAAAAGGGATGGCTGCACTGCCTACCACTGGCATTGTATGCACTTCGGAACCAACCAGGCTCCGACCATCACCGCACGAGATAGTAACAGGCAGAAGGATGCGGGTCCCTCTTACCCCCAGAGATAGAGCTAGTTGTGATGCCCAGCCGACTAGGGAGGTACGTACTAGGCTTTCATCTCTTCTCCTATCTGGACTGTTTGACATCCAGTACCTCTGTCATTTCAGGCCAACTGCCGCAACGGCGAAAAGGGGGTGGCGCAGCACAAAACGCAGCAGGAAGTGCTGTACATGCGTCCCTCGTCTTCCCTGGTGACAGCGTTTTGGTGAGGAACTTCACCAGAACAAGGTGGGACGAACCATGGTTTAATGGCCCGTTCATCGTAGAGGACTGCACCCCTTCCGCAGTCAAGCTCCAGGGCAGAAGGGCATGGATCTTCCTAAACAACATTAAACCCTACATAAGAGAGAGCCCTCCTGCTACATCCAACTGCAAAGAAGCAACTGACAACAGGGAAGAACCTCAGCACGTGCAGACAAGATCCATGGCGAAGGACGCATGAGCAGAAAACCAAGACAAAGAACCCGAATGCAAGTGTGGCATAAAACTGGACAGGTTCCCCAAGCAAAGGGGGATGAGGACATAACAAACACTCTGTACATCCCAGTTGCAGGGTAAAGGGAAGCACAGCCAAAGCCACAACAACATTGATAAAATGAACTGTTGAAATCACGAAATGCCCAAAGTGATACAAGAATCAAGACCCTGATGGACTGTAACCAAAACCTTGCCTAAGAGTGCAACGCAGTATCCTGAAGCAACCAGTATCGAGACTTTAATCACAGTATTCATGGTACATTCCAGCAGAAATCTCAAGTGGGATGTGCTAACCTACTTTCAACTCGTGGTGTTATCATACCCGTCACTCATAGGGAGAGGAGCCAGTGTCGAGATCCTGCAAATAAGAAGGTAATCTGGCAACTGCTGACTGTCATAACAGAAGCCTTCATCAAACTGCCCGAGCACAGCGAAGAGGACACTAATGCCCCCACCTCAAGTGATCATTGATGAACCTACTGTCATGATTCCTGCCCATCATGTCCCCAGCCAGGGGCGTTGCTAGGGGGGGCTAAGGGGGCTATAGCCCCTGATCTTTTGGCTGTAGCCCCGGATAGAATTTCAGGAGCTACAGCCAAAAGATTAGCTAGCCCCCAGTCCCAACAGTTCCGACATCAGCTTAGCCCCGGGTCTTTTCCTGACCTAGCAACTCCCCTGTCCCCAGCCCTCCAAGATGTCAGGCTGGAGCCAGGCCACGATCACCTACATGGCCCCCAAGGGCCTCTCCATCCCTCCAAACACCCACTTGGAGTCAGACTTGGCGCTTGTGGCACCAGACTCACTCACGTCCATAGGATAACATTGGGGATTGGACTTGTAGTGCATTGATGGGGACAAGATGGATGCCCCCACATATTTCGGTTCCCAGAACTGCATGTGCAGTCTAGTCTTTTGGGTGTGGTTCAGCCCAGAGACACCTGGGATACCCAGAGACTATTTAAGCCACTCCCATGCTGAGAAACATGCTTTGCGTTTTCTGCACCTGGAGCGTGACACTCACCATGTTCGGATCGGTCTCCCGTAGGCCTGCATCTTTCTTCTGCGCTCAGCTCCTGCAAGAACAAGAACACCGTTAGTAACAGCCATACCTTGCAGTGCTTCTGCCCATCATTCATCGATCCTTCTGTTCTGCGGGCATCTTAGGCGGTGTCATTCCCATCCCGGCACGCCGCTTCCTAAGGAAAAGGGAAAAGAACAGAAAAAAGGCATTAGTAAGCATTCAGCAAATCTTTGTTTATTTTTAAAGACTGTACGAGCTTCAAACGCTTACCTGAATCCCAGCCGCTCTGGGGGAACTCTGTCTCCGGAACTTCTCATCCATCTGCAAGAGGGAAAAGACACTCCAGGTTAGCGCTTAGTCACCGCATTTCCTCTTCATAACCGGCATCCATGCTGAAAACATTGCGGCACCTAAAAGACACAGAAAAAGAACTCAGTTCAATACAAATACGAAAGGGTCGCATCACGCATCATGCTCTCACTCACCTTCAGCACTACTCAACTCAGCAGCACGTCGTCATCCCCGGACGCCGGCCATCATCTAAGGAAGGAAAGGAACGAAGTTAGAGAACTGTTCAAAAGACTCATTATACTTATCTGTCGGACTCTTGCCAGTGAAGTAACTAGGCAGCAACGAGCCTGCATCAATCAACACGCCCCTGCGCTGAAAGCAGGATGGAGAGCACACTTTCCAAGAAAACAAGGTGCGCTGTGGATCAAAGGGAGCGGTTGGACCCTGGGGAAGAAGGGGTTCAAGCACACAGAGACAATAGGGAGTTAAACTCTACCAATCCTGTGTTTCAGGCCCAGTCTCCAGGGAAGGGTTCGAGGTCGTAAGAGGTCAGAACAGGCTGAGTGACGTCCCCGTGGATACCAGGTGAGCGTTACACTCACATATATCCTATTTTTCCGCATCATAGAGGAATGCCCAGGACTCGTCGGGAGAACCACAGATACCCTAACCTTTATCAGAGACCCAAGAAACAATGATTTTCTCAACCAAGTATGGTACAAATTGAACTACCTGGTTGCAATCCACGCAGCAGGAAAGTGTAAAAACTGTGCGAATCAAAAGAAAAGCTTGTGATCAGGACACAACCAAACAGGGCAAATGTCCCCATCACCCGAGGACACCCGGCTGGCGCACAATGTCCTGTTTAGATTAGTCACAGACTATCCGGAAATGGTGGGGAGGCCTGCAGATGTCGATATCACCTTTCTTAGAGATCCGGCCAACGCCCCACACATGGGCACACTCCTCCAAGGCACAATGCTCCAGGTGGAGCTGTCCAACTTCCAGCGAGAATTCCTAAGGAGATTCCAGTGAGACAGATCGAGGAGACAAAACTGTTAACACAGCAAAAAGGCCTGTGATCTAGAGACTAGAAAACGAGAGCAAATGTCGTTGACACCAGAAGACAGCAGATATACGTATTCCGGGTCTTCTTCCACCCCATTGAAAACTTTCCAGAACTAGTGGGTAGTGTTGTGGTGACTTATGAGATGTAAGTGGAGAATGCCCTCCATAGTATTTCTTCCCTGTGTGCTGCATCCCAAGTATGATGTCATGGAATGTTGATGACAGCGTTCCTTGTTGAGGTGTTCTAATGTTTGTCAGTTGGAGAAAGAGCTGAAGGAGAGGAGCCTCTTAATGTTGGGGGTCTTCTTCCATTGTTATATTCTAAATAAAACTTTAATATCACTTACCTGTCTGCGCCAGCCTCTTCATAACAGGTAGACCCAGCAATGTTGACATACCCACATTCCTCAATAATCCAGCAAAAAAACGTACAACTGAACCAGCTCCTGAGGGCTATTGCAGCACAACTAAGAAGCAATTGTGGACATCCACTCCTGAGGAGAGCCTTAGAAGGAGGAAATCCAAAATAGAACTTTGTCATCATCATTTCACTGTGGAGCAGATAGAGAAGAGAGACACTGTTCCTCAACTTGTTGCCGAGAGACCGAACGAAAGGAGCAGACACAAGAACTTCGCCATCGTATTTTTCCTACTCTGCATCTTCCTAATTTTTTTCTATTTTTTCATATATTGACTTGTGCTTTTATTTTGTTGTTGTTGGTACAACATCTTATTTTTACGATTTTGACTCGTTTTATATTTTTCCATATTTTTCCATATTTTTATTTTTTGTTTTTGTTCCTATTTTTACAACTTATTTTTGTACGATTAGCTCATCCTTTCCTATTTTAGCCACATGTTCAGTTTTTATTTCTTTTTTCTTTTTACTTTATTTTTATTTTTCATGTTCCCTTTTGTTTTTATTTTAACTTTTATTTTTGCAACATTTCATTTTGTGTGATTTTATAGTAGTTCCATCGTTTTATTTTTCACATTTGAACTGTTTCCAGCACGTCCTCAGGACCAAAGCAAATTTGAGGCGTGTACTGGGACCTCACCTAGTATCAATGTGCTTAGATGGACGTGATGTACCAGAGATGATAGCCTAACCTTTTCCCATAGTCTAGCGAACAGAACCGTGCTGCATACCCAGAGACTGCCATCATCACAAACAAGAGGGGGGGGACACTGAAAGCACTCAACACTTTGGTATTAATAAACTTTCGAACTGTGAGACCAGAGCAAAAGAAGGAATAAATAACTGATCATGAACTCATTCGAAATGGGGGCCCAGAACAGTAACTTGGTTTTACCCCCAACAGAAGGGTGTCCCCCCTTTCCTGGAAGAAAATGCTGCAAACATTCACTCAGAACGATTATGCGCATATGTACAGTGATCATAATTGTTTTTCTATTAACAATCAGAACTGCTTTCTTGGTGCACGAAGTGTCCCCCTATCAGTGCATCCACCAGATAATGAACATCTGAGGCCTACAAAAGCACTCATAGTGATTCCAGTTCAGAGAAAAGCTAATGATTTAAAATTGAATATAATTAGCAGTGATACATATACACGCGAGGTGATGAATGAGAGAAAAGGCTGGAGACAGGGTCAGCACGGTATGAATGATAATGTAGCACTGGCCACGGCACGCACCCACACTCAGAATGCACACAAACAAGGGCAAGTGTCAATGGCCTCCAACGAAGGCAGCAGAGAAGGAGAGACTGCCTGCCGAACTTTCAATTCCAGAGAATATTGGAGATAACCAAGAAAAGCCAAGTGAAATGCCAAAGAAGGAGGGAATAGCAAGATCCCTCGAAACAACAGAAGTGGCCACAAAAGAACTCACAGAAAAGACCCACATGCTAATAGAGTATTTGTTCCCATTCATAGTCCAAGCAAAGAATCTACACGAGGAGCTGAAAAACTTAACTATAGAAACTGTAACTGCAAGCACACCTGCCCAACGCAAGGAACAAGCCGCAGGCCTACAACACAACCACAAGTTGGGAGGTTAATGAACCAATGGTGGTTACGGGAAGGTTATGGCAGACTGCAAAAGGGAAGGAAAGGAAGCACAAATCCTCCTCCTACCACAGCGATGCAGTCAAAGCAGCCTGCTCCATCGAGATACCCGAAGTGGAAAAGCAGCACAGATGCATTGAGAGACGTAGTCATAGCAAACTACAGAAGAACCCTGAGAATCAAGAGAAGCCCTCATGAAGATAACAATGAACTTAATGACTACCTGGACAGCACAGCCCATCTTGGAAACATAATCGTACCAGCACATGAAAGGAGTAGGACGAAGGCAGTCGGAAGGAGAATGCTTCGTCTGTGCACTCCTGCCATACAGTATGGGAAAGTCCAAGATCTTCGTGGCTGTAGAAATTGATGTCTCTACAGCACACTGTATGTCACACGTAGCAATGTGTAACCAGAGGACAATTTATGGGAAGATACGCCTCATTGATATGGGCCAACGAAAAGGATTACCCGGATGAAGATGGCTACATCCAGGACATCAAAACAAGAAACCGAGCGCACACCAGAAATCATGTGATCAGGTACGAGAACCCTGGCGTCAAAGGATCAGGGATAAGATGGGAAGTTAAACCGAGACTGAACGTTCGAGGGAAGACTACAAAAGAGGCCCACATCTGGAAGAACAGAGGCCAAATGCAGATCTGGGGGTCAGTGGTCTCCCCAGACGGATGGGAAGACGGAGTAGTTATCTGCCGAGTGTGGATGGTCCTTGCAGCTTGCAAGGAAGCAATGGAGAGTTCACAGAAGTTATGCAAACTTCTGTGGCCAAAGCTAGTAAACTAGTTACTTACATGAGTCGAAGATGGAGGGGGACCCCTGCAGATAGTGCCACTGGAGAATCTGAAACTATGCTTCAGAAACAATGGCACAAGGAAGATGGGAGAGAATCAAAACTGCGGATGAATCTTTGAAGCTCCAGGAATGACACAAGGAACCGCAGTTATTGTGGACCATTACTGGGTGTGAGGATCCAAGGCATACATAAGACTGCCAAAAAACTGGGGAGGCATATGCACACTAGTGAACGTCCACGTTCCCGCACTAGTGATCCCTAAAAATGACCTGAAGTTGGACAGTTTCCCGAAAGCACATGCTCATCTAACAAGATCTGTGGAACTGATATCCAGGATGAAGAGGGAAAATTACTTTTCTCGCAAATCAGAAGAGGCATTCCATGCAATCCCGTACGAACACAGGCTGTTCAGCCTCACCTCAACAGTATTCACAACACTGCTCCTGCCCCACATCCAAGTTGGAGTGAATGCTAAATGATTGCAGATAACCAGATGGGAGTTATTACAGACCATCAATACCACTATAAAAGGATTCAACACAATCAAAGAAGAGCTGAGAGCAATCCGACTGATGACCCTCCAGAACAGATATGTGCTTGACATGATCACAGCAATGGATGGAGGTGTTTGTGCAAAGATCGGAGAATCATGTTGCACATTTGTACCATCACACGATGAAGAGAACGGAACCCTAACAGAGGCTATAAGCATGCTGACCAGCCTAAAAAACCAGATTATCGATGAAAGTGACGAAGTAGAATGACAGCTGGTTTGAAGACCTATTCCCGTGGGTCCCACAATGGATGGCAAATTTGTAT
The DNA here is from genome assembly GCF_040938575.1 of Ambystoma mexicanum. Lineage (NCBI taxonomy): Eukaryota > Metazoa > Chordata > Amphibia > Caudata > Ambystomatidae > Ambystoma > Ambystoma mexicanum. The sequence continues at coordinate 1,417,617,297 of NC_090937.1, forward strand.
TCAAGTTTCTGAGAGCTCTACTAGCAATGGTGTTGCTAGGATTCTGTGTAATCAAGATAATCATTACACCGTGCCAGAAAACTGCAAAGAAGGCCATAGGGATGAAAATAATGATTGATGTCGAACCAGGATGGAAGCCCAGAGACCTGACTGATTAAGAAATAAGATACTTTGTGAAAGCCAGCAAATTTGCGCCAGAAGGAACAAAGGTCACATACCCTAAGAAACAAAGAAGGTATGAGGGAAAATGGGTCTACTGCAGCCCAAATGGACAGTGTCAGCTAATGACGTGGAACAAAGACGAACATGTGAAGACAGCAGGTAGTTTGAAGGGAGTGATAAAAATATGGGCTCCAAAGGCCGACACATTCACACCATCATGTACCAACGCAGAGGACGATGAGCATGACACTGAGGAAACAAAAGAAATGAATGCAAAAGAGATTGCAGAAGTGGTCGATGAACCGACCAGAGGGGGGAGTGTAGAGGAGGTCTCAGGCATGGCCTGCACCCCTCCCCCTCATTTTGAGGCACCAGGAACGCGCTCGCCAAGGTATGTGGCTTATGAAGAGCAAATGAACCTACAAAGAGCTGCAGCGGGACTCTGCCCAGTATACATCAGAAGATCTATACCAGTTGAAGCACCCATAACCGGGCAACCCTGGGCAGCACGGTACCCTATCAGACAGCCATACCAGACGCTGATACGAAATGAGGAGTACCTACACACGGTCCACGAAGAGACCCCAAAAGCCTTAATGGAAGGCCCGTGGAAATGACACAAAGGCCTGAACAGATTCAAGAATGAACAAGAGCAGCTATCGAAGATAACACGCCAGTGCGAGTAGCTACGAAATTGAATGGAATAGGCACAGAGAGGAGACAATGTTACAACGCCAGGAAACAGTGTTACGAGACCAGATGGAAGCAACCGTCTTGTTAAACGTGTGTAAATAGGCTTAAAACGCAAGATGCTAAGAAATCGATATTGCTTGCAATGCTTAGTAGAAGATAAATCTACCTCCAATAAGGCACATTATACAAGTGTGACTCCGTTTTGTAAAAGCAGAAAAGGTACCCAGGCGGCCAGAAGCCTGCCAGGCTAAGTTTCGAAATCCAGCCTAAGGCAAGAGAAGGAGCAGAATTGAAACTCAACAAAGAGTGGCTCATGCCTAGGAAATCGAGGTCAACTGAAGAAGGGGAGGAGAGCGTCAGCTCACAAGACTCCAACTTCAGAGCATACCAGCCTGCCTCATGAAGGTCAAGATAAGGGGGGCCCATGCAGGTGGCTAGGCCGACACAGAATTAAAATGCACTAAAAGCTGGAAACTGGCGCGAAGAAGTACCATCGCCTGATGTCATCCAGGACCCGAGGATGCCATAACTTTTCCCGATAAGAGACTACAGTTTCAAGGCCATCCTTAGCCAACTAATTGACACATCACCCTAAAACACTGATTGATGGAAGGGAGGCAGGGTGAAACTTGGGACACCAGGCACAGGGGTGTCTATTCTGCATGCTGCTAATTAAAGTGGAGATTTATGTTTGGGTGTAACTTACCCAATCACAATGGACCATGTAATCTAGGGTCCTATAGACACTGTAGCCAATGATATGATATGACATTTGTAACGCGCCTATACACAAGTGTTTCAAGGCGCGATGAGGCAGGGAGGGGGGAACAAGGGGAGACAGACAAACGATCCTACTAGGCCAGGTGTCATTTAGATTGCGCAAGTGCATGGGTAGATGGGACGGGAAAAAGTGCAAGGGGGAAAGGGAGAGGGGAAAGTGCAGTACAAAGTGATTAGTAAAATACAGGATAAATAGTAAGGGCCAGCTGGTGGCAAGTGCAGTATAAGTGCAGACAAGTGCTGGGAAGGGGGCTGTAGGGATACAGAGACAGTCCCGCAGTGCAGGGGTTGCCAGGGAGGCAGTGCAGGGGAGAGTGGCTGGGCCAAGGACCGAGATTTGTGAGTGGCCCAGTTGCTGATTCAGTACAGTTTCAGTGATTTAGCAGGGGAGAGGGGGAGAGAAAGCAGAAGCAAAGAGGAAGGTTTTGCGGTGCTTCCGGAACCGGAGATGGTTCTCCTGACGTCGTACTTCTAGTGACGTCAATCACGTGTGATATAGAGGGATGGGCGTAGACGCCCACCCAAGAGTTATCCAATCCACATGCTCCATTATCATATACAGATGTAACACCTATATTTAAGTTACCTTTCCTAACCAATTATATTGCATGATGATTTTTTTATAGAAATTAGACGTTGGTGATGACGATTTGTGCCTATAAAAATTGTTGTTCAACTGAAGTTCGAGGAAGTTGGAGCGAGACCGGTGATCGCACTACAGCTGATTCCCATTTGTTTCCTTGTTTGATGTATGTATCATTAAACAGACTTCCCTTTGCCGAACTACTGAGTCCTCGTTATTGAGTTGTGTCGTGTCGGAGTAAGTGAATCCTGCACCCCCTGTCCTCACATGGTGCAGCTATCTTGTCTTACAAGTTCTAGAGGGTGAGTGCTGACCTATGGGCCCGTCAGCAAATTCCTCTCCTCGTGAACACGCCTAGACTCAAAGTCCTACAAATGGCAAATAGAACTGCGGAATGCACATGGAAGAAAACACCTTCTCATACCAACAAACAGCACTTCAACAACTTGACTGCTGACTATAAACAAGCCATTATCTAAAGCCAAGTTCTACAATGAAAAAATCACACAAGCTAATTTGGGCACAAGAGAACTTTTTATGATCTTGCGTGAACTTGAGTCTCTGGCCCCCCACACCAAATTACTGTAACAAAGACCAACCATGTTGCACACATATCCAAAAGGCCCTCCTTGACACAATCTCAATACTCCAAAATAAAATTGACACTAAAAAATCCAAACTGGCTGCAGTTGCCCAACCACATGTTGAGCACCCTGCATCGCCCACTACCTTGCCCATATTCAAATTCACCCCTGGAACCACAACAAAAACGATAAAAATCATCAATTGCCTGAAACCTTCTAGATGCCAAGGAGACACCTGTCCAGCCTCCCTCATCAAAGATTGTGCTGTAGAGCTTGCACCCTTCATCACAGCCTTATTTAATAACTCATTCTCCTATAGCCCATGTACCAGCAAACCTCAAGGAAGCATGGGTACTCCCACTACTGAAGAAACCTACACTGGACCCTAACATCCCCACAAACTATCGCCCCATTACCACAGTACCCTTCCTCCTCAAAATCTTGGACAGAGTAGTGTATTTTCAAATACAAAAATAATTGGAAACACACAACCCCCTCGGCCTCGGCAAATCAGGCTTTTGCCCTGGCCATGGAACCGAAACTGCCCTCTTGGATCTCAAAATCCAAATTGATGACATCAAAGACAATAGCAATATGGCTACACTACTCCTACTTGACCTGTCCGCAGCTTTTCACTTGGTAAACCATATCATACTGTACAAACACCTTACCACAGCTGCCCATTTCTCTGACAACGCCATACAATGGATCCAATCCTTTCTTTCTAGCTGCACTATGAGAGTATTCTCAACCACAGCAGCAGCACCTCCTGCCCCAGTTACCTGTGGGGTTCCCCAAGGCTCCTGCGTCTTACCAACACTATACAACATCTTCACCAAGCCACTGTTGACCTGTTAGATAAATTAGCTGTCACCTATACCAACTACGTGGATGATACCCAAATTCTCCTCCCGATCACCGGCAACTACACTACAGACTCCAAAGCTCTAAGCAAAATCTACCTTACCATCCAAGCATGGATGGCGCAAAATCAGCTCTGCCTAAATGCTGAGAAAACTGAACTTCTCATCATAGGCAATCAATCTTGCCTAAAAAACCTCTCTGAATCCTACAAAACATTCACGATAGATGGCAACATCATTACCACAACAAAAGAGGTAAAACCTTTAGGTTTCTACCTCGACTCATCACTGTCCCTGACTAAACAAGTCAACGCAATTGCATCGGCAGCAGCCCACACAGCAACACTTATCACTGCTAGCAGACCGTTTTTGACCACAGACAACTGCATCACCCTGGCTAGAACGCTCATATTGTCTAGGATAGACTACTGCAATTCACTTTTCGCAGGCTCCAACTCCAGGAACATTAACAAACTTCAAATTATTCAGAATAATGCTGTAAGAGCGGCACTCAACATTCCAAAAAAAGATCACATCGCCACAGCGAGACGTAAAATCCACTGGCTCCCGGTCTGGGAATGTATTACATTTATAACACTTTCCCTAACACATGCAGGTCTATCAAACATTGCCCCAATCTATCTTGCTAATCAAATCTCCAAAGCCCAGTCTAACAGACCCACCCAGTCCTCTTATTCCTTCCACCTTAATGTCCCCTTTTATAGACGTGAAAAAGCAGGAGGCTATAGCATCCCGGTGATCTTGGCCAAACAATGGAACTCCATGCCATTAGTATTGAGATCAGATCCTTCCCTCTGGTCATTCCGCAAAGGCCTCAAAACATGGCTCTTTAGCCAAGGCAAATAGCCACCTGAGGTAACATAACTGCAACTACTATAACCTCAAACAATATGTAACTACCGTAACTGTTCTGCAACGCAACCTATTTAACTTGCAACTACTGTACCTTTAAGTCAACATGTGACTACTGTAACAAACTTATGTAACCAACAACTGTATGTAACAAGCGCCCAGATGGCTCCGGGCTTGGTGTGTTCTAGAAATGCCAAAATAAATAAATATAGGGGATATGAAACATCTGAAATCCCTCCATGTGGTCTTCAATTGGATACCCCTAGTATTCATAAGAAAATGAATGTCTCTGAATGTTTCATTTCAGAAGAGACAAGGGTTAGGGAGCTACATGACACCCTACAGACAGCTAGTGGAGTAGGCACCTCCCCAGAGCTGGAATTTGGGAAACCGGACCCAGCTGATCATACGGATGCATCATACTGAAGCCTAATGTCCAAAGTTGTAGAATTCCTAGGATGGAGTAGACCGGCTCCTTCATTTGAGCGAGACGACCTTGCAGCCATATTAGACAAAGGTCCCCATACTAACATTTCATGTGGCACTGCAAAAAAGGGGTGCAGCAAACTGGTATGCTCCAGAGTCCAGCCTGCAGTAAATATAAATCTGACCAAAAAAAAAAACAGGCCATCCAGTAGCAACCCATGCTACCTGTCAATACATCCGACTCCAGAAAGTCTAGTAGTGCAAACAGCTACAGCTGCCTCTAAGCAAGCTGCGTACCCAACCATACCCCCTGATGGGGATAAGCGCATTGCCGCATGGGCAAAGAACATCTTTTCAACTAGCAGCATGGCTTTAAAGTCTGCTAATGCTACATGTGCCTTTGCATATTTCACATTTACCCTGTGGAACTGCATAACAATGGTGGCTGATCACATCCCTGAAGGTGAGGAAAGAGATGGCTTCATGAACCTGACAGCATCAGCAGGGCCATGGCAGCAAGTGGTTGAGGAAGTCAGGATTTGCACCTGAGGAACAATCCAGACTCCTTAACATGCCCTTTGTCAGCTCGCATTTATTTGGTAATAAGGATGAGGAAAGCCTTGAGAAGCTGCAGACCTCAAAGGTGGCAGCCAAATCCTTTGGTGCTGCCATTACGCAGCCACAGCCTCTTCACCCCGGCGCATCATCTTGGAGGGGTAGGTATTTTTGCTAATACTCCTCAGTTGGAAGAGCGAGAAGACGGACTGGTCAAAGAGGACTAAGAAGATTCCCTTGTGGTGGACGAGTGAAAGTTGCAAAGCCCGCCCAAGCAGCAGTGACTTTACCATCAGCCGCTGCCTCAAAATCACTCTGAGGCCTTGAATCACAAAACCCTGGTGGGAGGCAGACTGTCGCAGCATCAGAAGGAATGGAGAGGTGTTACTTCGGATGCATTGACCGCGGAAACAGTAGCCCAGGGTTACTGCCTCTCCTTTACACAGAGACACAGAGACCTCAGGATTATCCACCGGGAAGCCATTCACTAAATGTTCCAGATCCATTTTTTTAATTTTTTTTTATGAATGTCTTTATTGGCATTTCATATAACACAAACAATCCAACCAATAACCCCCCGCCCTCCTGGTACGCACATAAAGGTAGCATTAGAAAACCAAAGGTCAGCCCGGGTCACAAAACCAATGTCCTGCATATAGCCCATCCGATACAGTCTCCAAGCCGGTGGAATCGCAGCGTCCACATGGTTTAGCCCTTGTATCCGGCTTCAGGGAGTAAGCAGAGATCTCGCCTCAGGACCAGGCTGAGCGGGGGATCCCTGTGTAGTAGGCGACACCGGATTCTCCCTCCCCGGCCAGCCGAGGAGGTACAATGTATACGCATCCCACATCTGATTGTCACCCTGACAGGTTCCCCGCAACACACCCCATCGGGTCTCCATATCGTTGCAATACAATATGTCCCTTGACCATTGCGCAATTGTCGGACTTCGCTTTTTCCCCCACCCCATGGCCACACGGCACTTTGCCAGAATTAAGAGGAGACCTATCAATTTCCTAGTCCCCTTGGGTATCTGCCTCGTATATCCCAGTAGTGCCAATACAGGATCCGGTGTAAGCTGTTGCCCCGCAATATCTCCAATTACCTCAAACACCTGCTGCCAAAATTGCACCAGCTCCACACACTCCCAAGCCACGTGGCGAAAACCCGCCATCTCCTGGCCGCATCTGAGACTAGCCCCTGACCTGTGAGGAAAATAATCCTTTAGCTGAGCCGGGGAATAATAACATTGATGCAGAAATTTGAAGTGGACCAACTTAAAATTCGAGTTAACCGCCCCCCTCTTGGTCATCTCACAACAGTACTCCGAAGACATCAACAGGTATTTCCTGCCCTAAGGAACTCTCCCACAACCCCCTTGAGGATAACCCAGCACCAGGCCTACCCCTCAGAGCCAATCCATACAATTCGGAAAGTACCTGCCTACCTATGTCCCCCCCAACCACCCTATCGAGCATCCCAGCCACTGCAGGCGGGTCAGGAAAGGAGGGGAACAGCCGCTGCAACGTCACCCTCAACCTGTAGTATAGAAACACATCCAATGCCGACAGGCCTCCCCTCTCCCTCAGTTGATCGACAGAAACGAACTTCCCATCAGGGAACAGCTGCCCCATGTAGTGATACCCAACCGTTTCATCGTAGCCACATAATGCACCTCACTAGTCGGGGGAATCCCAGGAATCCCAGGAATAAACAATGGCGGGAGGTTCGGTGAATAGAGCAAACCACCACTGGGAGTCAACTCCAGAGAAGACCAGGCCCAGCAAGTAAGCCCAACCATATCCCGGGGAACCCGGGAGCGGCTTGGGGCCGTCAGAATGACCTTAGCAGCGCTGGAGACGCGATTGACCTTTCTATCTCCATGTGTCTATGTTCCGCCGCCATTCCATACCAGTACCTAAGATAACTGGCCTGCGCCACCCTATAGTACAACTCGAAATCGGGCAGTGCCAGACCTCCCACCCGAACCAGCGCCGTGAACTTCCCCCAAGAAACCCTAGCTTTTTTACCCGACCATATGAAGTGCGTTATCTTTGAACGGAGGTCCCGAAAATATTTTTGAGATACCCTTATAGGCACATTCAGAAACACATACAAACATTTGGGGAGAATAGTCATTTTAACCACCGAGATCCTGCCGTATAGATTAAGTGGGAGCGAAATCCAATCTAACATCGCCCGTCTAGCCGAGTCCAGCGCCTCCACATAATTCGCAGCATATACCTCCCCCGCCTCCCTCGCCACGGTGACCCCCAGATAGCGAGTGCTCTGTAGATCCCACTGGAATCCCCAACTGTCCCGAAATTGAGATACCCCACCTGTCAAGGGGAAGATAACTGACTTACTGGCGTTTATGTGCAGCCACGAAAGCTCACCATATATACTTGATAACTTCAGGATGGCGGATGAACAGGACCATATCGTCTGCATATAACGATATTACCACCTTATGAGTATGCAGCTGGACCCCCCCGTTGTAAATGAAACACTCAAACCCATTCCGCCCAGGGTTCTATCGCCAGGGCAAATAACAAAGGGGATAACGGGCAACCCTGGCGCGTCCCCCGTTCAAGCGGTAGTACCCCAGTGGTCCACCCATTCACCCTCACCCGAGCTACCAGGTCAATATACAGAAGTGATACCAAGGAGATAAAGAACCTGCCCAGGCCCAACCTACGCAAAACGGTGAACAAAAACGACCATTCAACAGAATCAAATGCCTTGGTGGCATCCAATAGGACCTCCGCAGTCCGAAAGAGGTCGACCGACACGGAATAAATCCCGCCTGATCAGCCCTCACCAAGGTTGGCATCAGTGGCACCAGTCGTCTCGCTATGATTTTCGCCAAGATCTTATTATCAAGATTAATGAGCGAAATCGGGCGATACGATGAGCAATCCCCTTCCGGCTTCCCCGGCGTCAGCAATATGACCACTACGGCCTGTCGAAGTGAGTCTGGTAAGCGCCCCCTGGACACTCCCTCCTGATACATTAACAATAAGTATAATAGCGTCCATCACCTCTTCCAATGTCACCGGCCCATTCAACCCCTCCCTCTGAGCACCACTACAACCCCACTTCATCGAGAAAAGCTTCTATATCCGCCTGTGCCAGCGCCAACTGTGACGAGTATAGGTGGCCATAGAATTTCTCAAATTCATGGACAATGCCCTCATCCTCATAATGATCAACTCCCTTCCCATCCGTAATCACTGTCACCCTATTATCCCGACCACCCAGTGAAGTAATCCTCGCGAGCGACCGCCCTGTGGCCTGCCCTTCACCATATTTCCGAGGAGCCATCTTGTCCCACATATACTTAACCTCCTGCTGTGCCAAGGTTTGAAACTCCTGCAGTTTCCGCTTAATGGTACCCTGTTGAATTTGAGTCGGAATGGGGGCCCCCTCCTGTAACACCTGTATTTCCTCCTCCGTATTAGCCACATCTTTCCGCAGCTTCTTCAGAATCCCCAGCTCCTTGGCTATACATTCACCCCTGATCATGCACTTAAATCCTTCCCACAGGATGCCAACAGACGACACCGACCCATCATTGACCTTAAAGTATGCATCTATAGCCTTCGCTAGTTCCTCTCTAAAGACCCCATCCGTAAGCACCTCACTCTTAAACCTCCAGGGAGATTGCACCCTATCACGACCTTCCAAATGGACCGATTGCAGAACAGGGGCATGGTCTGAGAGGGTGTGGGCCAGAATACCTACCCCCACGGACCGACCCATAGCCGCCCGAGACATCAGGAAATAGTCCAATCGAGCCGCTGAGCCGTGTGGTGCAGAATAATGTGTAAAGTGGCTCACCCCAGGGTGTCTCACTCTCCAAATGTCTTCAATACCCCACACTGGAAACATGCCCCAAATTTTATTAGATGTCCTACTACCCAGACGTGCCGCACTGCCCACCCTATCCACGGAAGTGTCTAAAACTGAATTAAAGTCTTCAGCCCATATGATTTCCCCTTCGGGAAGTGCCCCCAGTTGCCTCTCAACCCAGTCAAGGGACTCTGTGGTATCCTGGTTGGGACCATAGTAACATATTAGTGTATACAATATCCCCTGGATGACCCCCTGCACCACCAAAACCCTACCCTCTTGATCTTTCACCACATTGATCAATCGGAACCCCACCGATCTATGTAACAAGATGCCCACACCCATGGAGTAAGAGGAATAAGAAGAAAAATATCTATGGCACCCCATGCTCTTACCAAACTTAGATTCAGATGCCACTGTCAGGTGGGTCTCCTGAAGGAAGGCCACTCCCACCCTGTGTCGTTCCAAGTATTGCAAAACCTTCCGGCATTTAGGCAAACTGTTAAGGCCCCTGACATTCCAGGTCATAAAATGTACTGTCGCCATCTGTAGATGTTTGATCACACACTCCTCCAACCCTATTGAACCCCACAGGCCTCCAAGCCCCCAGTGCGTACCATTGATTTCCCCCCTCTTCCCTCCTACCCCTCCATTCTACCAACAACCCCCAACTCATCGGTGATCACTCTCTCCCACTCATCCCCCCTCCGCAACCCCCCACGAAAGCCCCTCCCACCCATACTGGAGTCCCCAACCTTCCAGCACCCCAACTACCATTAGCTTATGTGCAAACAGATTTCGCTCAAGGGGCGACTACGAGCCCAACCCTCCTTTGCACCACCACAAGATAATTGTCTCTGCACACGGATCAGTCACCAACTACCCAAGGACACAGCATATCCCTTCCCCATAATTCAGTAATCAGGCAATCAATGGACGAGGCGGGGCCCCCGGGATCGGTCTACGGCCACTAAGGATCCTGTGCGCCCTCTCTACGACGCAGATCGGGGAGAAGCCCTCAGACCCCAGGGTCTCTCGGTAAATTTCCTCCACCAGTGCCTCCCTTTCCCGACTTAGACATGGTTAATATTAGAACCAGGTCCCCGAGATATTTTGCGGGTATGATGACCCGTACTCTCGCCCCCTGTGCCCTCCCCCACACCAGAAGAAACCAGGCTCGAGCTGTATATCCGCTACTAGAGCTCACCGCAGTCAACTCAGACTCCGGATGTATGGGGTCCAGCAGGAGTCCAGTGCTGCCTAGGGAACCAATCACCAAGAGCTCCCAGAGCTCGCCCCCCCCAGGGGCAGTTGACCCCAATCTGCACACAAGAACTCGCACAGTGCCCGTACCCCCCTACATGAGCCCTGCCTCCAGTCCACACAGCACCCTGCCTGCTACTGTGCCCAGCCCCTTAATTCATCAAAGTCTGTGTAGCACGCGTGCAGTCGAAGCCGGTCATGGCCCGTGTAGTGAATGTCCTCTGTTGATCCAGCGGGTGCACAGCGCTACTCCGGGGTCAGGCACCGGGAACCCCCCATGCACGTCTTCCTGAGGGCAGGCGGACCCAGTATGCTCGACACAGATCCCTACACAATGCCCACGTTACCCTACATGGGCCCGGCCACCAGGCACTCCAGCATCGGGCCTGCCACTGTGCTCAGTCCCACAGCCCGCCAGAGCCAGTACAATACACGGGCAGCCTCTTCAAAATCTGCCCAACATGCTCAAAGTCCTCCGTTGGTGAGAGAGCTGACCTCTCACTGCGTCAGTCCCCACATCGGCAGGCCAGGGCAGGCAACAGCATGACAGGGGGCGAACGCCTCGGGCTGGTCAGTCAGCGCCCCCCGCCCGCCTCAAGGCTCCTCTGCCAGCACCGGGTGCACAGCCCCCCCCCCTGCACCCCCAGGGAACGCACGGGGTCCGCCACCAGGGAGGGGGATCACCGCCGGCCCCTCACCACTTCACGGCCGCGACGGCCGCCCGCTGCTCCGGCTACCTCCAATGAACGTCTGCTGCGCCAACCCAGCCTCAAAGGCGCTGGATCACTCAGCCCTCGGTCCACAGGGGGTACGGTCCAGCCAGCCCAACCGGGCCGACATGCTCCACCTCTGCTCGCTCCCTCTTCACCGTCCCAGGCGGAAGGGCGCTCCGGCAGGCTCCGCTCCCCAAGCCGCCGGTGCCTGGATAAGGGGAAGGGAGCCTGGCCCCGCCCGCCTCACTCAGCGGATCTGCCGTGAGCAGCGACCAAGGAGAGCTGCCGCGATGCGCCTCCAGCAGGCCTGCACCTCCCCCACTCTTCTCCGGAGCGGGATCCCGCCGAGGCTCCACAAAGTCCATACACCACCTCGCCGGCACCGATTTCGCCCAGAAAGATCACAGTGGGATCCCAATGCACTCCAGCCTCAGATGTCGCCGTGTAAACGGGAGATCTTCTCAGAGACCGCCGGATATTATACCACAGATAGAAGATGTGCTGGAGAGCCTCACGGGCCTGTGGCCATCTTGGTCAAGCTCACTAGCGCCCCCCCCTTCCAGATCTATTTCTATTTCAGGAAATGTTTACCCTGCTAGAGAAAGGTGCTATAGAACCAGAACCTGTGATGGAGAGGAACAGAGGATGGTACTATCCCTATTTCCTAATCCCCAAGAAGGACAGAGGACTGAGAGCTATCTTGAACTTGAGATACTTGAACAAATTCCTCAGGAAGGACCAGTTCAAGATGGTCACACTTTCTCAGATCTTTCAGGCCTTCCATCTTCAGGATTGGATGGTATCATTGGATCTTCACTTCAGGATGCTTACTTTCATGTGCCAATCCATCACAAGCACGGGAAGTACCCGAGCTTCACCGTTGGCGGTTCTCATTATCACTTTTACGTTTTGCCATTTAGGCTGACCTCCGCCCCAAGGGTTTTCACTAAGTTGATGGCGGTGGTGGCAGCAAGTCTCAGGAGGGGGGGGGGATTCACGTCTACCCCTATTTGGACGATTGACTGATCAGGGCACGTTCACCCGAACAGGTCCAGGAACATCTCAGTATCACCTGCCACTCCCTCCACTGACTGGGCTTCTCCCTCAATACAAGAAGTCCCACATGATACCATCTCAGAGACTCCAGTTCATTGGAGTGGTCCTGGATGCAACCTTGGGAAAAGCCTTGCCACTCGAGGTGAGGGCTCTACACGTGCTGCAGATGGTCACCAAATTTCAGAGTGCCCAGCGTCGGCCGGCCTTTGACTTTTTGAGGCTGCTCTGCTTCATGGCAGCCTAAGAATGAGATCCCTTCAATGGGCTCTCAGGTCTCAATGGTCCCTGTTCTCAAACAGGATGTTGGACCTCCTTCAGGTTCCGAGAAGAATTTCTGTGGTGGTCCTGCGAGGTCAACATTCTGAAAGGAGAAACATTTTGGCAGCCATCGCCAGAGATAACGGTAGTGATGGACACCTCACTCAGGGGGTGGGGAGCCCACACCAACAATCTGACAATCAGTGGTCGTTAGTCCAAACTACACACCAACCTTTTGGAGCGGAGGGAAATCAGACTAGAGCTGAAGGCCTTTCTGCCCTCTGTACGGGGAAATAATATCCTCATAATGACATACAGCACAGTGGCCATGTACTATCTCAACAAAAGAGGTGTAGGGCCACTACCATTGTGCAGAGAAGCAATGCAGCTCTGATTCTGGGCAATTCAAGAAGGAATCTCTTTCAGCAGTACACCTAGATGGACAGGAGAATACTGCAGTGGACGCTCTGAGCAGGCAGAGCACAGTCTACTACAAGTGGAAACTAGCTCAGGACGTCCTTCAAGAGATCTTCACCCTTTGGAGAACCCCTTGAGTGGATCTGACGCAACCAGTGTCAACCGGAAGTGCAAACTGTTTTTCTCCAGGGAATTTCCTGCAAGAGGAGCTCTAGGGGATGCATTTGTTGTGGACTGGGAATTTCCACTCCTGTACGCATTTCCTCCAGTCCCTGTCATTCCCTGCGTGATCAGGAGGTTGAGTAACTTTGGGAAATCGTTGATCCCAATTGCTCGGGATTGGGCCTGGAGGACGTGGTACACGGACCTTCTGGACGTCCATCTGTCCTCTAATACATCTTCCACAAAGAGGACCTTCTCTCGCGAGAAGAGTCAGGTTCTTCAACCAGAGGTCCAGACACTCGGCCTTCACACATGCTTTATGAGAGGCTGAGATGCAAGGGCTGGGATCTCCTGTATAACTTAATGGAGATTTTGCTTCCGGCCACAAGACCAGCAACAAAATCCTTATACCGCTGCTGTTGGAACAGGTTCTGCAGCTGGTGTTGGGGAGAATGATGTGGACCCTTTTCCATGCAGTACATCTATAGTGTTATTGTTTTTCCTACATTTGGCAAATCTGGGGCTCCAGATTGGAACAATCAAGGGTTATCTAGCAGCGCTTTCCATATTCAAGTGCACCTCCGCAGAGGCATCCTACTTCAAAATACCCTTAATACTTCAATTTCTGTCACGATCCATGGCCCTGACCCCCTCAGGTATAACAGCCCCCTGGCAGCAGTGGGGATAAAGCCCTTCACACTGGCCCCAAGGGCCTTAAAACTCCGTCAAAAACTTGCATGGAGTCAGTCCTGGCACCTTTGGCGCCAGGCTCATTATCAGGAATAAAGCAATACCAGTTTTGGACTGTAATCCAACATGGAGGCCTATTACACAGCTCAGTTCTTTAGAACCAAGCCATGCGGTCTAGTGTTTTGGGTGTGGCTGGGCCTGGAACTACTTGGCCTGGAGCTATTTTACCTAGGCTATTTAAACCACACCCAAACAGCAGAACATGCTTTGTTATTCTGCACTCCTGCAGCGTAACGCTCGCCGTGTCCAGCTCCTGCTCATCTGCTTCTCCGGTGGCCCGATCCTGATGCCCTAGATCCGATTACATTAATAACCTTGAAGAACAAGAACAGCATTAGTGAGCAAGAACACCTACCTCTGACGTAACTGCCCTTCAAACCATCCTGCGCTTCGCTTACCTCGCCCATCTCCAGAGTTCGCTGCAACCTGCAAAGGTAAAGAAACAAGGACAGCATTAATAACAATTCTTACCTGGGCAAGCAGTAAGTCCTGGCAGCACCCTGCGCTTCTCTTACCTCGCCCATCTCCGGGTTTTACCGCAACCTGCAAGGGAGAGGGAACAAGGTCAGCATTAACAAAGCACTTAACTGGGCAAGCAGTGCTTCGATCGCTCATCACTCCGGAACATCACTACAACCTGTACAAAGAAGAGAAGAGAACACAGGTTAGCAATTAACACCAATAAACAGTGCAGCGCTTGGCGCATCAATAACTCACTGTGGTCTTCGCCATCGGCGCGGCAACTCCGAGATTGCAACCATCCCTGTGAAAACAAAGAGACATTGTTAGGGAACAGCGTAGTGGAGCAAGACGCTGAGAAGACGGATAAAACAGAGGGAAAAAAAGAGACAGAATAAAGACTGAAAATACATAACTCGCTGTGAAAGAAAGCAAGCAGAGTCGGAGTCACAGCCGGTCTGGACCTGACATAAAGGCACACGGACCAGTGAAGCAACTAGGTCCAAGGAACGCCCGCACCAACCACGCGCCCCTGCACAGAGACGCAGGACGGAGAGTTCAATTCACAAAAACCTAAGGTGAGCAATAACCCCAAGGGAGGGGATTTGGACCAGAGGGAGGTGGGAGGCCACCCATCACAGAACCAGTATCTTAATCCTCCATTCTCCTGTTATAGGCGCTACGCAACATCTGGCACATAACCAAGCAGAGAGGGGTCCAGGATAATGCTTAGACCTCCATCCAGTATCGTGTGGCGCCCCCTTGGATACCAGGTGAGCGTAACAAATTCTTAAAGGACTCACAAATGTGTTTGCTCCTGCACGATTCCGAATACTAAGTCGGCACCTTAACTTGGTTTTAAAGTTATTGACTTGTGCTTCTTTCGAGCCACTCCATTCCTGCACTTTAAGATTGCTACCTTACAAAACTATTTTGTTAGTAGCGATAACATCAGCCCGCAGGGTGATTGAGTTGTAGGCATTATCCTGTAAACCTCAGTTTTCCACTTTTTACAAGGATAAGGTTGTCCTTAAGGACAAACCCTCTTTTCTACCTATGATTGTATCGGATTACCACTTAGCACAGAAAGTTGTGCTTCCGGCCTTCTATCCTCCACCTCATCCTGGCAAGAAAGAGGAAATATTTCATAGACTCGATCCAAGGAGAGCTCTAAGCTTTTATGTTTCAAGGATGGCAAAGTTGCGACACCACAGCCAACTTTTCATTGGTTAACAGGAAACAAACTAGGTACGTCAGTTACCAAACAAACTCTATCCAGATGGATCATACTGGCTATTTCCGAGTGCTACAGGCTAGCTGAGAAAGATCACCCAGAAGGTTTAAGGGCTCATTCTGCTAGGGGCATGGCAACTTCCTCTGCCCTTCAGAGGGGAGTTCCGATAAAGGATATCAGTGTGGCAGCTACCTGGTCCACCATCCACACGGTCACAAATCATTGTTTAGACACCTCTAACAATGACGGAAGATTAGGGAAGGCAGTTCTATGCTCCATTCTTGACAAACATGAACTCTGTCTTACTCCCTCCTCCAAAAGAACCCAATACTGCTTTGGGAGTCTATCATAAGATAAGGAATACGTGGGAGGACACAATCCATTTGAAGAACAAGTTACACCTGGTAACATTCTTTCGACTGGATGTTCCTCACACATTACTCATCACCCTCCCAACCTACCCCACTGTAGAATTTCGAGCTTTAGACCTTGTGCTCTTTATAAGTCTGATGAATGAAAGGCACTTATCAAGGGCAGTAATTCATCGCCCTCTGCCGATAGGATTTTGTTGCTGAAGCTGGAAACCGAGATATCATATAAGATGAGGAATACATGGGAAGAACATCCAGTGGAAAGAACGTTACCAGGGGTAAGTAACTTGTTCATCTGTGCACATTCCCATATTGTATGGAAAAAGGTGCATCCCGCCATTCCACATCGCAGGTAGTTGTCATGGTCTGTTGCACCCCAGTGGACCATGGCCGTCTGTGAGTAGTATACCCAGTGCAGTATTTTATACTGGATGAGGCAGAGCCTGGCGGCCATCCCAATCTCCCTCAAACAAGAGCGCCTCAACCCATTCTTCAGGATCGAATGGACCAATGTTCTTCTCCCCCCCCTATCCCTGAGTCAGGACAACTCCTAGGCCCCAAATGCTGTTAACATCTGATGCAGTGTGGAGGTGACCTTTTCCGCAATATGGTCGGGGAAAATATTGGCGTCTGTGTGAACATTTGGGAACCTCACCCAGGGGAGGGAATTGGAATCCAGTGACATGTGCCAATTGCATATATCTGTAGACTTCATTGCCTGGCAGCCCAAAGGCATTGCGTAGGGACTCAAAAGGGATGAGCAGCCCGTTATGTACCACAACAGGCAAAATTCTAACCCCACGCTCCTCCCAATTTCTGAAGTGGCCTATTTTACATACCTCAGGGAGGTACCTGTAATTCCAAGTGGGCTGGTTGAGTGTTTTTCTCCCCCATCCTATGTGTAGGTGTGCATCAATCCAAACCTTCTGTGTGTGTCGAATCAAGAGAAGGGGTTGTTCCCCGAGGCACACCCTCATAGAGTACTCTTTTGGGTGACCTCTCTCCCATCCAACCCCATTCAGCCGCTACATGTGTGAGCCGGGGGTCCCCATGCAGCCATTTGTTCACTGCCCCAAGCTGTGTGGCCCAGTAGTATCTCTGTAGGCATGGCAAGCCTAGTTCTCCTACCCACACAGAGCCTTGCAGTGTTTTAAGGGCAATGTGTGGCTGTCCGCCTCCACACAACAGGCTGAGGAGAATGCTCTCAATCTGGGCATAAATTAATTTGGGGACCGGAAGTGGGGTATTCTGTAACACATACAGGAACCAAGGGAGTGCAAGCCTTTTAAAAAGTGCTAACCTCCCCATCAGGGTCAGTGGATGGGCCTCCCAGTGAACAATGTCCAAGGCAAACCTCGCAGTTATCGGGTCCAGATTGAGTTGGAGGAAGTCAGATGCACTGGGGCTCACATGGATGCCAAAGTATTTAAATCCTGAAGTTGAGACTGGGTAAGGGCCATCACGGGGATGGCCCTGTCTACAGATTTCAACCAGTTAACCTTAAGCCTGCAGAACCTTTGGTAGTCTAATAGGGTCTCAGTCACGATTGGGCAGGAGAGATGGGGATTACTTGTATAGATTAGGAGGACATCTGTGTATAGTGAAACAGTCCTCCCCCTCCCCCCCCCCCAGGCCCTGCTAAACCAACCCAGTTGGGAGCCGACTGTAGTTTAATCGCAAGCGGGTCTATGGTGAGAGTGAGTCACAGGGGGAGAGGGGACACCTCTGCTTAGTCCCAGGGCAAAGCTCCTAGCGGATACCCCGTTGGCCCAACCACTGCCTCGGGGGGAAGTGTAGAGCAGGCAAATCCTTGAGGAAATTCTCCCCAAATCCCAGTGCGGGCCATGATGCCCCACAGGGACGTCCAGCTAACCGAGTAGAACGCCTTCTTGAAATCTATTGCGAGAAGAGCCGCTGGATCAGTCAGTGTGGAGGCTTGACAGATGACAAACTGGACCCTACAGAGGTTCATACGTGTGGATTCGGATGGCATAAAACCACATTGATCAGGGTGGATCAGCCTGTCTATTACGCAGAGTAGGCAGTTGGCAAGAACCCAAGCTAGGACCTTCACCTCCCCATTGATCAATTATATGGGCCTATAGGAGGCGCAGTGGTCAGGTGGCGTCCCAGGTTTTGGCAGGACCACTATGGAAGCCTTGCATGAAGAGGCGATGCATGGGACCCGTTACCAAATCCCCAAGCTGTTTCCAGACTCTACTGGAAAGCCATTGGGCCCCGGGGTCTTGCCGGATTGCAGTTGCCTGAGTGCCATGGCCACCTCTTCCATGATGTCTGCTTCCAAACCCACTGTCTGTTGAATGGTAAGGTGGGATAGCGTCACAGATTCAAGTAAGTTCAATCTGTCTTGCAAGGGGTACATCACATCTTGAATGAGCTGCCGAGTGCATAAATCATAAGACCTTACATTTTAAAATAATTTAGCCTATTAACCTTAACCAATTTCCTAAGCCCAATTCTCCTCAACCAAAATATGCCCCAAGAAGAAGCATTATTGCAATTTTATCATAAACTATTTCCTATCAACCCTACTAGGTGACAGTAGGTCTCGACATGGGGTGCACTTTTAACAGCTTACATTAATAAAACAAAATGATCACAGAGTTTTGTCTTGTCTGATTGGAGATTGAGTCCATGCCTGAACGCCAATCTTTCTGCTAAACACAGCTGGGATAATATTGTTTTCTATTTGTTAATTGAAAGAGTGCTTTCACATTTCCATGGTAGAATAATAGATTTTCAGACTGAAAATAAATGGACATTATTAGGAAATGTCTTTGACATCCAGCGAAGGGATAGCATTCCCAAATAATACATAATAATGGGTTGCGGAGACGGTACATCCTAAATGCACCAATTAGCATCTCGGGGTATAGGTTAACAGTGTCTGTACTTTCACAAAAACAAAAATCAGTGCATTGGTACCCGTCTGGCCATATTTTCTTCAGCACAGTAGATGACTGATCAAACCTAGACACTGTCACTTTTTTGCGCTGAAGTACAATTGCTAAGTGAACCTAAACTGAGTCCATATTCTTTCAAGCAAGGATACACCTCTTATCAGATCAGTCAGCCAATATATCCATCAATCTGAATGTTTACTTCCGCAGACCAAATTTGCCCTAGGACATTATTTCTTGATAAATGATCAAGTGCTAGGAGTCTGCAAAGGGGTTTCATTCACAGAAAAGATTCTTCTACTAGGCTCAAATATTCCTCCCAGCAAGACCATTTTAGACTTGCATTAGAAATCGGCTCACTGTTAAGAAGGATTTCTGAACTCTGACCAGGAGGGGCAGAGGTTCAGAAGGCCAACCTAGTTTCTTGGAACAGGGTAACCTCTGGACAAGCCAGACCAATCAGGGTAGCTATGGCATGCGGTCAAGACTAAGTCTCAGGAGGGGTGAGGGTGACTGAAGGACCTCATTGAGCACACAGAGCAAGGACACTTACAAATTACTCCAGACAGGTGTTATATCAAAAATAGACACATTTATTACAAGGCCTTTGTAACATAGACCATAGAAAAGTTGTTTTGGGCCGCT
Organism: Ambystoma mexicanum; assembly: GCF_040938575.1. NCBI lineage: Eukaryota > Metazoa > Chordata > Amphibia > Caudata > Ambystomatidae > Ambystoma > Ambystoma mexicanum. The sequence goes on from NC_090937.1 coordinate 1,417,636,917, forward strand.
TATTGTAACCCTCAAGCAAGCCTTCTTAAGTATCCTTCACAGCGCCTCTATGCCTGTGGGTTGCAGTGCGCTTTACAAATCCAAAATAAATAAATAAAAGAATCACAGTAACACTAAGTAAACCAATACATCACACTCAATACAATATATATACAAGACCAGGGGGTCTAAAGGGGTGACTGAAATATGTCGACAACCTAGATGGGAAGGAAACATGCAGTGCAGTTAATCTTTAGGCCCAGTTCAACATCAATAATTCACCCAACTAAGAGGCAGTCCAAGCCCTAAGAAGAGGGGAGCCTCGTGCTCAAGAGTAAATGCAATGCAAACGCACGCGGTTGTTCCAATGGGCAGAACAATGTCTCTTCAGGGGTGTCTAGCAGCTCAGGAAGGTGGATGAGGCGATGAAGAATAGATTCCCACTATTCAAGAAGGACCTCCACTTGAAGGCAGAGGCAGTTTGAGAGTTCGGGATTGAGTCGCTATTTCGCAATAGCAGTAGACAGGAGAGGGTGCCCCAGGGGCCACTTGTGTGTAAAAATGGGCTCTTGCGCTAGGGGCCACCAGTTGGGGTATTGAGTACTTGCTGGTCCCTGATGCGAGCAGACCCAAACTTCGGCAGGTCAGTCCACTTCCCTTGCAGGTTAAAATGCGGCAAAAAGGACGTCTCGTCACCTTTTTACTTCCTGAGATACAGCGATGATTCACAAACGGGACAGTGGTGATTTCTCCGCTCCGGGTGGATAAATCGACCCAGTTTCACTGCAGCAGGCTTCAGGGGTAAGAGGGTCACAAATGCAGCGGACTTGCAAAGAACGATGCCGCGGCAGGGCAACACGGTAAGTGCGTTTACTATGGTCCTGGCGCACTCGTCTCACTTCTGACCTGGGAACACCAAGTGTATGAAATTTGGTGTGAGGGTGCCGTGGACATAGAGCTAGCAGGATACCAAGTTTCGAGGGCCTCCTCAAAACAGCGGCAGAGACCGAGCAAAGGTCCTGCGTAAGCTGGTCAGCCCACTGGTTGGCCCAGGAACACTTCCAAGAAAGCTTACTTGCAGGGTTTGATGAAGGTGCAGAGAATAGTTGGTCCCACTATTCCAATGGATAGAAGCGTCTTTGCAGACCTTCTAGGACGACCAGATGCAGAGGGGTCCCACGGGGTGACAGCGGGCTCAGGGTGCCAAACCTTCCAATGGGTCACCAGCGGTTCCTCGACTCAGCTTCGTAGTTGCAGGATACTTGGATCCTATCCTTTGTTCATCGAGAACTCAGGAGATCGACCTGGTAGTGGTGTTTTCAGCCTCCTCTTCGCGCCAAAATGAGGGGGACCCAATGGGAGATCTGCTCACACACTCCATACGTGGACCAATCACGGACCACGGTGGTCCCAGGCATTCATGGCACTCCAGACTCTCTGGCACCCAGGATGTGTATTGGAATCAGACATCCCAGTCCACATCCTGGAGGCACACACACAGGGCATGCAGAAGCCCGCGAAAACATTGGGATTCGTGGGAAAGTGCATGACCAAATGAGGACTGGCCCGGGTCGACTACCCTGGGGAAGGTGAAGGTGAAGGGGCAAGATGGGCAAAGGACAGAACAAAGAACTTTGTGGCATGGCCATTTTCGAGCCAGGCCACCTATTTGTGCCAAATGCGGTTAACATGGCAGGAAAGGGTTAAAAAGAATGCAAAACGATAGCTGCCACCAGTCCTGTCCATGACACATCTGCACAGTTCATAAAAAGTCCAGTGAGAGTATCTAGGGCCTTTGGAAATTAATATAGATCCAAGTGTGCTGTATGGTAAGATAAATTGCACACTTATTACATGTTGTACAAAAGCTGCAACATGAGGAAAGGACTAAGGGAAACAAAGTCTCCCAGTACTGACTGTCTTAAGGGCATGTCCGTTTCCCCATAGAAAAATGAGCGAAAGCCCACAGGAGTGCAGCTGAAGGCTGTGCTTCTCTGGCAAAATCAATCAATGGTATCTAAACAGCAGCAAAAAGTTTGGGGGTTGACACATGGAGGGAAAATTACATACAAATATGAAATCTTTCCTAACACTCACCCACTGGAAAAGTAAGGTGAGGTGATGCATGAGAAGCCAATTCAGACTCTGAGGTAAGACTAAATCACTAATAAGGTACAGTTTGTGTAATACCAGAGCACAACCCTGTGTCTAAAATGGTTTGTATGATTCTAGTGTTGGTTAGTAATAAAGGGATTTATTTTTGTATAGTTAATAAGGGGATGAATAATGTATATTTGCTCCACTTCTCCACCTTACACCAAATGGCCAAGGACAGCCCCTCTTTTGGTTATTTCTGTATACCCAAGGATACGCTCTGCACAGGAAGATGTATGTCTACTAACTGAATAATTATATCAATTAGATAACAAATAGAAAATGCTGATTATTCAAGATGTACTGACACATTCATTTAATTGGGTAACATGTTGCACCAGGCATACAGCTGTTCAGGAGGAGAGGAATTCACTGACAGGCCCATAGGTCAGTGCTCACCCTCTAGAACTTGTAAAACAAGATAGCTGCACCATGTGAGGACAGGGGGTGCAGGATTCACTTACTCCAACACGACTCAATAATGAGGACTCGGTAAGTTGGCAAAGGGAAGTCCATTCAATGACAAGTACATCAAACAGAGAAACAAGTGAAAATCAGCAGCATTGCGATCACCTGTCTCGCTCCGACTTCCTCGAACCTCAGTCGAACAGTCATTGTTATAGGCAACTCGTCATCACTGACGTCTAATTCTATAAAAAATCATCATGCAATGTAATTGGTTAGGAAAGGTAACTTAAGTATAGGTTTTATATCTGTATATGATAATAGGGCATGCGGATTGGATAACTCTTATCGGGTGGGCGTCTATGCCCATCCCTCTACATCACGCGTGATGGACATCACTACAACTACGACGTCTTATTGGTTCTACTATCTATAGGACTCCAGATAACTTGGTCCATTGTGATTGGGCAGGTTACACCCCTGGACATAAATCTCCACTTAATTAGCAGCATGCAGAATGTGCCTGGTGTCCCAAGTTTCACCCTGCTTCCCTTCAATCAGTGTTTTAGGGCGATGTGTCAATTAGTTGGCTAAGGATGGCCTCGAAACTGTAGTCTCTTATCGGGAAAAGTTATGGCCCCCGGATGACATCAGGCGGTGGTGCTTCTTCGTGCCTGGCTGGTCACATGTTAGTTCACCATGAATCTGCTTCAGTTTCCAGTCTTTCAGTGCATTTAATTCTGTTTCAGCCTCGCCACCTGCATGGGCCCCCCTTATCTTGACCTTCATGAGGCAAGCTGGTATGCTCTGAAGTTTGAGTCTTGTTAGCTGATGCTCTCCTCCCTTTCTCTGGTTGACCTCGATTTCCTAGGAATGAGCCACTCTTTGTTGAGTTTCGAATTCCGCTCTTTCTTTTGCCTTTGGCTGGGTTACGAAACTTGGCCTGTCAGGCTTCTGGTAGCCTGGGTACATTTCTGCTTTTACAAAATGGAGTCGCACTTGTATAATGTGCCTTATTGAGGTAGATATATGGTAGATATATAGTTTTACTGAGCATTGCAAGCAGTATCGATTTCTTAGCATCTTGCGTTTCATCACCTTCCTTGGAGATCGGGCCAATGCCCCACACATGGGCACACTTCTCCATGGTATAATGCTCCAAGTGGAGCTGTCCAATTTCCAGCGGGAATTCCTAAGGAGATTCCAGTGAGACTTTCCGCCGGGGACAAATCAAGGAGACAAAGACACAGTTATTCATTCTTCTGCCGAGGACGGATCGAGAAGAGCAGAAACGAGGATTACGTCATCTTGTTCCTAGTTTATTTTTCTTCTATTTTACTTATTATCCTTTTCGTCATCCTTCCGCCGTGGAGCAGATCAAGGAGAGAGACACTGTTCTTCAACTTGTTGCCGAGAGACCGAGCGAAAGAATCTTATTTTCCTTTTTCTTAATTTTTCTCATTTTTTCATATGTTCCCTTTTATTTTTATTTTTGTTGTTCTATTCTTACAAAACATTGTATTTTGCGTGATTTTCAGCAGTTCCATCTTTTCATTCTTTCGCATTGAGCAAGTTACAGCATGTCCTCAGGACCAAAGCAAATTTGAGGCGAGCACTGGGACCTCACCTATTATAGATATGCATAATGAATGTGATGTACCAAAGTTGCTAGCCTAACCCTTTTCCATAGTCTAGCACAGGAACTGTACTGAATACCCAGAGACTACCGTCGTCACTCACATGAGGCGGGACATTTGGAGAAGCACTCGTCACTTTAATAGTAATGAACTCTCGAACTACGAGACCAGAGCAAGAGAAGGAATAAATAACTGACTATGAACTAATTCAAAATGGGGGCCCAGAACAGTAACTTGGTTTTACCCCCATCAGAAGGGTGCCCCCACTTCCTTGGAAGAAAATGCTGCAAATTGCGATTTTGGTGATCGTTGAGCTGCACAGATTAGTTGGCAATGAGTAATAGGGTTTTTTTGAACTAGTTGTTTAGTCATTAAGGTTTGGTGATTTAACTACGTGTAATTGGAGCTGATAGATATGCTTTGGTATTCCAGAGTTCAGCAATCACATTTCACTTGTTGAGGACGGCAGGAGTATTCGCAGGGATCCTGGTTCTGTGTACGTCGTGCACAGACAGATGCACAGACAGAGACTTTATTTTCTTTGACAACATTCCCACTGTGAGGTACATACGAATACGTTTTTTAGGTTTTAATGCATTTTGAGATTTACATTTGGAGCCATACCAGTTGTACCAATGTGAATATACAACCACTTGTGTATGTTATGTAGAATTGTGGTTGGATTTATGTGTACATAATTATTTAATGTATTCTCTTTATTTAATGTGTTTAGTTTGTCCAAACTTTTAATGATATGTGAGATGTCCTCTAATTGTGTATATATATCTATACTTGCAGATATTTTTGCTCCTGAAGAAGGGGATAGTCCCCGAAACGCGTAGAGCTTGAAGCTGCAGTTCAAAATTGGGAGCTTATTTCTTTGTCTGGTTTGATTTGTTTTTCATGCTGGCCATATTGGCAGTCAGTTGATACCTTTTTTCTGTACCTTTATGAAGATATTTTGTTACCTATGTTCTAAATTGACAATTCTTTCTATATATAAATGTGCAAATGTTATGAAATTTGACTGATTTATTTCAGCTTGTAAGGTGTGCAGGGGACGGGAGTGTCTTTAAGTTTAGACACTTTTTGTTTTAGCTGTAGTGCTTTTGTCAGCCTGTCCAATAAGGCTGAATGTTGCACTGGGGTGCCGTCTGCTCGGAGTTAGCCCCTCCTTTTCCAGCACGCTAGACCTGCATGTACTGTGGACGTCACATATGCTGAGTCACTGTACACAGTTACTTCCTGGTCTGCATGAGTTCAATGGCGAGTATCAGTGCCAGCAGTTCTGCAGCTTGCTCAGAATAGTGAGAGGGTATTCGCGCACTGACGAGTACTCAAAACTCTCCATTCGCTAGGTGTTTAACCACGGCCATGCCTGTATATCTTTGTCCATCTTCTTGGTCGATTCTCGAAGAATCGTCAATGAGCACGATTTCGCCACCTTCCAGGGCATTTTCCTTTACCTTGGGGATTTCATCATAGAATTCCTCATAATTCGCACAGTCATGTATAGGTTCTCCTTCTGCGACTGGCTCAGCTAGGAATGTAGCAGGGTTCACAGTTTTACATCGAACTATTTTGATCGATGGGTTAGAGATAATCACCTCATAGGTGGATGCTCTCTGAGATGTCAGTGTGCCTTTTGGCTTCTCTAGTATGGCGAACAGCAAATGTTCAACATACAATGTCATGGAGCACCCCATCACGATGGATGATGCCTTTTCGATAGCGAATGCGGCAGCAGCTGGATTTTGTTCGCATGGGTAGTGGCCCTTCATGACTGGGATCCAGACTCCCGGTGTAATATGCTAGGGGCTTGTACCCCAGCGAGGTTCGCTGCGCGAGCAATGCCGTCATAAAATTGCCATCGGTATGTGAGAACAGGTAGAATTCCTCTGCAGAATTAGGAATCCCGAGAACTGGGGCCTTACAAATGGTCCCCTTAAGTTCTGAAAACCCTTTCTCCATTTCCTTAGTACCTTCAATTTCTCCTTTTGTGCCTGGGCTTTCTTCAAAGCCTGAAGCACGGGCTTGGTATTCGAGCTGTAGTCAAAGACCCATGCTCTGACATAATTGCACAGGCCTAAGAAGCTCTGCATTTGTTTTATCGTGCACGGCTTGGCCGTGTTCATGATATCTTCAGCCCTTTCTGGGGTTACCTTTTTCCCCTCATGAGAGATCAGTTGCGTTATGTACAACACCTCCTGTTGACAGTACTGCAACTTTTCCTTATCAACTTTGTAGCCCTTCTCAGCCAGTATAGTCAATAGCTGGACAGAGTCGCACCTGCATTGCTCTTCAGTGGTGCTGCAGATCAGAATGTCATCTACGTACTGAAAAACAACACTGTCCACCGCAATATTGCTTAGGTCCATTTGCAGGACTCTGTTGAAAATAGACGGGGACTCGCAATACCCCTGTGGCAACCTCGTACTTTTCAGGCGCATTTGTCTGAACGTGAATGACGTCAGGTCTTGTGAGTCACGGTGCAGTGGAATTGAGAAAAACGCGTTTTTCAAATCGATCACCGTGAAATATTTTGCCTCACTGGGTATGTTACATAGTATTGTGGATGGATTAGGGACTAGAGGGAACTCGGCTTCAACTGTATCGTTTAATGCTCTTAAATCTTGGATTAAACGCCAGGACCCTCCCTTTTGATTTTTTGACAGGGTAAATCACCGTATTACAGGGTGAATCTGACGTTACTAGGATGTCCTGCTCCATCATGGCAGAAATTGTCTTTGTGATCCCTTCATCTGCCTCTCTGGACATGGGATATTGTCGCGCTCGTGGGAAAATTGCTCCTGGTTTCAGTTTAATGTTCACTTCACCTGCCCCCTTCAGGAGACCTACGTTATAGGGCCCTGTAGTCCATACTGCGGCAGGCACTTGGGCCATGTCATCATCAAAGTATTCTGGACATGCCAGCGTCAACATCATTCTCTGTGGCACCTCCCGTTTGATCATTTTGACCCAAAATGTGAGACTTACTTCCACTCTTGTCTCCTCTAGGTCAGGGTGCTCTTCGAACAGATCGTCATCAGTGACGTCAGTCACTCGGTACCCTTCTTCGATGGTGATAAGTGCACACCATTGTCTGGCTTTGTCATCATATCCTTCGACCAATACCACTTTGCCTCGCACTGCGGCAGATTGTATCATTAAGGGAAATACTTGTCCCTCCTCTTCGTGCATCGGTATTCTTGGTCTGAACAGAAACTCATCACGGGTTCTCATAGTTTTGTCTGCGAGGCCTGGCAGTCCCGTCCTAAGCACCTGTACGCCATATGCAAAGACTTCTGGCTCTAACGGTATAGCTCTCATGGCTATACGTCCTGCGTATGCTCTGATCATTTCGCATACGTTTAAATAATGCATTCCTGGAGTGGAGCACATTATACCATTCTCGGTAAACGAGATGGTCATGTCTAATTTAGTCATCAGGTCTCGGCCCGGAATATTTACTGGGGTCTGACGTGAATATAATAGGGGTACATTCATTTCACGCTCTCCCACTGAGACTGGGAGTGCGTCTGTAAAGGGAACTCTACTATGAGCTCCAGTGAAACTTTGAGTATCTATAGCCTCGCCGGACAAGGAAAATGTGCCCTCTCGTATGCACGAGTGCGTTGCACCTGGGTTAACTAAGAAGGAATATTCTTTACCCCCCCCTATGATGACATTCACCCTACGTTCCCTGTTAGGGTCTGGTGTCACTGATAGGATAGAGCACATCAGAGTCCCCCGTGAGCTGTCCTATTTCATATACAGGTTCAGTCCACTGTATACGTGTGGGTTTCCCCCATTTCCATGGCTAATTACCCCTCCGGAATTAGTGCCCTGAGCCGTTTGTGGTGGTGCCTGCTGGGATTGTCCCTGTGGCAAGTTCCCCATGTTCGGTGGTTGAACCACTTGCTGTGCACCTTGCTGCACGCTTGACGCCTGCTGTTGTACGGTGTAATTTTGTGCACTGCCCTGTTGCGGGACAGCAGGCTGATTCACCATGCCTGCCGCCATCCCTTGGCTATTCTGCCACATGCCTTGGCTTCTGCACATGCGCGCCATGTGTCCAGTCATTCCACACAGCCAACACACTGGCGGTGGTCGGGCCATCTGTCCATCTGGCGTAGCTGGACTGCCCAGCTGCGTGTTCTGAAAGCCACCTTGAATATTCTGAAAACCTCCTTGGTTACCTCGAAACCCTCCTTGATTACTCTGCCATCCTCTTCCTCCAAATCCCCTTCCTCTTGGGTAAAATCCTGCGTTACCCTGATTATTCTGAGATGGGTTGTTCGCTTGTTGTGCGCTTGGTTCGGCTGGGCTGGTGGGCATGGCTCCCTCGAGAGCATACTTCGAGAGCTTCTTTTGCACCAGCTTAGCCTCCTCGCCCTTACGAGTTGCCTCCTTTTCCCGGTTCTTTTCTTGAAACAATCTACAGTAGTGTGCAATTGTCAACTGTATTTCGGTCCATGGTTTTGCTTCTACTCCTACCAATTTTTTGAGCTGCTTCTGCGGCGTTTCAGGCAACCCCTGGCATAATATGTGGTAGAATACAGGAATAGATTTCGTCCACCCACGCGTCTTGAAAATTCTGGATATAAATCAACGGATCCTCTGACACTTTCATTTTCCGAGTCATTATAGCCCCCATATCAGAAGTGTCTGGATATTGCGTTCTCAGCGCTTTCCACACTGCTGCCCTACAGTTATTAAATGGCACTCTGTCATGGGAGGTGTTAGTTAGGGTTACCCTAGGATAGCCTGCCCGTTTCCATACTTCATCTGCTCTTTCACCAAGTATGGCAATTAGGAGGTCCTTAATGTTCCCTATGGCTAAGGTGACTCCCCCGTCATTTTCTTTAACTCATGTATCCACTTTCCAGCTCCCGATGTCCGCATTGGAAGCTTATTTTTAAGGTTCTATTGTTCCATGTGTGGCCATGGAATATATTGTGGTCTTGCTCCCCCTTTTCTAGCAATGGGAATTGGAATGCACAGTCCTCCTTCTCTTTCCCCATAGCTCTCCGGTCTATCGCCGGGGTGGCATTCCCGCCTTGCTGTCTACATGGCAATGCCCTTAGTCTGTCTGTATAGGCTGGTGCTGACTCCCCCTTCTGACTGTGGGGTGTTTCTTCATGTCGGCTGGACTGTCCGGCAGACTTTGGTGTCCTCGGTACGGACCCACTAGTGTCTGATGATCGTACCCCTCGGTACCCTGGGAGCCGTTTTTCGCACCGTCTCCCTTCTTCATGTGCCCCATCCTCCGTTTCCCCACCGGAGTCAGATCCTGAATACTCCCAGTTTAAACAACTCCTTGCATCTTCTTCGTTCTGCCCAATCTCCAGCCTGTCTAGGGACAGTCCCCTGCTCTCACTACTTCGAGTGACATCCTCAGTGTCATATAGCTGAGTGCTCTCCAAGCGCTCATCTTCCCTTCCCCCTTGGGAAATTAGTTCCAGCCCCATCTCGTCATAGATCTTATCAATAATTTCCCTGATGCTTCTGGTGTCGAAGTTATCTTCAATATTTGTCCCGCTTGTACCTGGTACCGCATCGCTTGCAGGAAAGAATTATTCTACGTCTTCCCATTCTACTGTAGGATTGGGTTTAATCACTTCCTGCTCCAAATATTCAAGGTCTCGTGCCCTCTGTCTGCGCTTACGTTCCATTTCCTCAGCTATTTCTTTTAGCTTCTTTGCTTCTTCTCTAGCCTTATCTACTTCCCTCATCCGTTCATTTCTACGTTCCCTTGCCCTTCTACTTTCCCCATCTTCCTGCTTTTTTACTTTCCTTTCGTGCACTCTCCTTTCTTCCTCTAACCTTATGTTCTGCCTGTACTCATCACTTCCTTTTCCATCCAACTTCAGTAATATCTGAACTCCCATCCATTTGTCTTTCGCGAATGCTATCTCATCACCTCTACCTTCATTTCCTTTACGTTTATTTCCCTCTTTCGCCTTATCTGGAGGTGTACAACTCTGTGCCCGATCTTTCCCTTCATCTTTGCATCTCTCTTTGGCCCTTGAGACCCTGGAGGCAATATTGTTTTTCTGTTCTTTTCCCTTATTATCGTCACTACTGTACGTAGGCGACTCATATGCGGGGTTGCTATACCCCGTGGCTGCCTTAAATTCTCTTAGTGGGTAAAGCCCCTGTTTTACTCCCTTCAATGATTGGCTTAGGTAGGGCTGGTGGCGCGGTAGGCGTCTCACCCCCCTCTGTACATACATTTAGTATCCAGTCTGTGGGTGGTTCTTCCACCTTCGTTTCTTCAAACATCTTCCACAATTCTAGAACAGCAAGACGTTTCTCTAGCTTCTTGCCTATATATGTGGCATGCAGGAAAGTCATCATATGCTGTAAGACGGCTTTAGAGAGTGACCCGTTCTGGGGCCAAGGCATAAACACCTTATTGGCGGTACCCTTAACCTACTATGTGCTGTATTTCTTTAGTTTTGGTGCATGCTTGGGTAGTTGCTTGCACAAATGCGCAAGCGGGGTAACTTCCTCCATTTTTAATTTCGTCACTAACAGTATTTATACAGTTCTTTAACCTTTCAGTGGTATGAGCGAGCACCACATATGCAAGCTCCAATCCAATCTTTTCCCACCAAAATGTATACCAACAATTTACTCAAAACCCATCAATTCAATGGCGATTCCCTCTTAGTTACAGAATCGTGTAAAGCCAAAATGCATTTCAAACAATCATTAATACAACTATTTTACATTTGACATGCAACAAGACACGTATTACAGACACTTGACAGACTAGACAAACACCAGCTGGACACACGTATACCTGCCTTCTAAACAATACCCCGACATGGGGTGTAAAGGAACTCCTTTGATGCCGTCTTTAATCGTCACCGTAGCCTAATCATCCTGCATTGTGGGCTCTGAGTTCACGTTTCTTCTGACTGCTGTATTAAAGCGCAGGAATAAGGCGAATCCTCACGTTTTTATCTCAGGTGCCCCCCTGGTAAAACTTACGTTTTTATCTCAGGTGCCCCCCTGGTAACCCTTACGTTTTTATCTCAGGTGCCCCCCTGGTAATCCTTACGTTTTTATCTCCAAGTGCCCCACTTGTAATCCTTACGTTTTTATCTCAGGTGCCCCCCTGGTAATCCTTACGTTTTTATCTCAGGTGCTCCCCTTGTAATCCTTACGTTTTTATCTCAGGTGCCCCCCTGGTAATCCTTACGTTTTTTCTCAGGTGTCCCACCGGTATCCACTCTTTATTTCTTATGCTTGAGTCACTACCCCCTATATATATATATATATATATATATATATATATATATATATATATATTTCTTCTCTACTTCTAACTACTTTATTTTTCTCCGCCGCCCTCCGTTACCTTTCCCTTACTTACTCTAATGCCTACAAGACATTTGCCAAAGTTACGAGTTTACTGTTTCACTCACCGATCGCATCTTTTCCTCTCTGGAACTTCGGGATCACCGCCCCTTCCTCTTCCACCTTCTAAGGTTTTCGTCCAATTGGCTGCCCGTGGGAATGAGAAGGGTTATGCTTGGAAAGGCAGGTTCCTTCAGACCCACTGCAGATTTTTGAAATTTTACTCTATCATTGCCCACGGGGAGCTTCTCAGTCTACTCAGCCGGAATGGCGAAAGGATTTATGATCTTGCTGAAGGCCCGGAGTTACTTCGTGCCGTCGGTCTAAGGTGTCTCAGTATTTTATAATCAATAATTAATGGCCAAAACCATCCTCATGCTACCAAGTGTTCAGGAGGAGAGGAATTCACTGACGGGCCAATAGGTCAGCGCTCACCCTCTAGAATTTGTAAGACAAGATAGCTGCACCATGTGAGGACAGGGGGTGCAGGATTCACTTACTCCAACACAACTCAATAATGAGGACTCAGTAAGTTGGCAAAGGGAAGTCCGTTTAATGACAAGTACATCAAACAGAGAAACAAATGGAAATCAGCAGCATTGCGATCACCTGTCTCGCTTCCTTCCTTCCAGTCGAACAGTCATTGTTATAGGCAAAACCCATCATCACTGACGCCTAATTCTATAAAAAATCATCATGCAATATAATTGGTTAGGAAAGGTAACTTAAGTACAGGTGTTATATCTGTATATGATAATAGGGCATGAGGATTTGATAACTCTTATCGGGTGGGCGTCTACGCCCATCCCTCTACATCACACATGATGGACGTCACTACAACTACGACGTCTTATTGGTTCTACTATCTATAGGATTCCAGATAACTTTGGTCCATTGTGATTGGGCAGGTTACACCCCTGGACATAAATCTCTACTTTTAATTAGCAGCATGCAGAATGGACACCCATGTGCCTGGTGTCCCAAGTTTCACCCTGCCTCCCTTCCATCAATCAGTGTTTTAGGGCGATGTGTCAATTAGTTGGCTAAGGATGGCCACGAAACTGTAGTCTCTTATCGGGAAAGGTTGTGGCATCCTCAGCCCCGGATGACATCAGGCGGTGGTGCTTCTTCGCGCCTGGCTGGTCACGTATTAGTTCACCATGAATCTGCTTCAGTTTCCAGTCTTTGAGTGCATTTAATTCTGTTTCAGCCTCGCCACCTGCATGGGCCCCCCTTATCTTGACCTTCATGAGGCAGGCTGGTATGCTCTGAAGTTTGAGTCTTGTTAGCTGATGCTCTCCTCCCTTTCTCTGGTTGACCTTGATTTCCTAGGCATGAGCGGCTCTTTGTTGAGTTTCGATTCCGCTCCTTCTTTTGCCTTTGGCTGGGTTACGAAACTTGGCAGCCTGAGTACATTTCTGCTTTTACAAAATGGAGTCGCACTTGTATAATGTGCCTTGTTGAGGTAGATATATGGGTTGGCGCTTGCCGCTCTATCTTCTACTAAGCATTGCAAGCAGTATCGATTTCTTAGTATCTTGCGTTTCAAGCCTATTTACACACGTTTAACAGGTCGGTTGCTTCCATCTTGTCTCGTAGCACCGTTTCCTCACGTTTTAATATTGTCTCTTCTCTGTGTCCATTACATTTATTTTCGTAGTTACTCGCACTGGCGTGTTATCTTTGATAGCTGCTTTCGTTCATTCACGAGTCTGTTCACGCCCTTGTCTCATTTCCACTGGCCTTCCATTAAGGCTCTTTGGGTCTCTTCATGGACCGTCTGTAGGTACTCTTCATTTCGTATCAGCGGATGGTACGGCTGTCTGATAGGGTACCGTGCTGCCCAGGGTTATGGGTGCTTCAACAGGTATGGATCTTCTGATGTATACTGGGCAGAGTCCCAGTGCAGCTCTTTGTAGGTTAATTTGCTCTTCATACGTCACATACCTTGGCGAGTATGCTCCTGATACCTCGAAATGAGGGGAAGGGATGCAGGCCATGTCTGGGACCTCCTCTACACAGCTGTTTCTTTTAGCAGCCCAATTCATGGTTTACTGGTTCTCTATCTTGCTCACTACTATACACCGGGATTAAAAGAGCATCAGCCCACCCGCAATCCATGCCCTCCCTTTTATTAACTGGCTGAGTTGAAGACTTTAGATTTGACCCAGTCAAGGAAAATGTTTTGGTCTTAACTAAATTATATTGCTGCCTTCATATTACTAAGCCATAAACATTTGAGGCAGTTATTTCAAGCATCACAGGTATTGCCTCATACATGTGATAATAGTATTAAGATTAGTAGTAAAGTTGGGAGATATTCAATATTTGAGAGATTTTTGACATAATGGTATATATTATCAACCAGGATATTTTTCAAGAAAAAAAAAACACTACAGAACGGGGGATGCAGTTAAACAGTTGATTGTAGACTGTCCATAAAAATCACAATTACTTCTTTAGTACGGTGTATAAGAAATGCACCTGAATGCAATTGGGTTGTGTTATCAATATTCCACCCAGTTGAGGCATTGGAACATTTTGTGGAAAATAAGTCCCAATTTAAATGTAGATTTGATTTGGAATACAACCTTGCTGATAATTGGGCCTGAATATGGGTGCTTAACCGCTTTGTATGAAATGGTAGATATAAAGCCATACAACAAAAGATATTCTGAATGGGATGATATAAACCCTATTTAATAAGTACCATTTATTTATTTTTATTTATTGCATTTGTAACACGCTCAAACCCGCAGGAATCACGGCGTTGGTTACTTGAAGGGTTCACTTGTTGCAGGATTACTTATTCTCTTGCTTAGAAATCTGGTTACATACAAACATTCAGTCACAACATGTTAAGAACATTGACGGAATTAGTTAGTTTTATTCAAAATGATCAAAGAGCCAGGTTTTGAGCATTGTCTTGAATCGCTGGTGCGATTGCTCATTTCTAATATGAACCGGTCGAGTGTTCCAGAGCGTTGATGCGGCTACTGGGAAGCTAGAGCCTCCCGCCCTTTTATTCTTGTAACAAGGAACATTCAGGTAAGCGCTTGCACATGATCCTAGGGATAGAGTTGAAACCTTTTGAGTTCCGCTGTTCAGATAGGGAGGGAGCATCACAGGATGCATTTTTGGGTCCGTGATCAGGGTTTTCTAGAGGATTCTCACTTTGACAGGGAGCCAATGAACTTCTCTTTTAATATGGGAGATTTTAAGCCAAAGGCAGCACGTAGGGCTTTATTCTGGAGTAATTGCAGTTTGGCGAGATTTGTTGTCGTGGTGCCTAGTAGGAGGATGTTGCAATAATCTAGTTTTAAGAGGATGAGTGCTCGTGCTAGTGTAAGACAGTTCTGGGGTGTGAGGAATTGTCAGCTGAGTGAGAAGTTTTTTAGTGTAGGAGGATAGGGCATTGATGTGCTTGGTCATGGAGAGATTAGCCTCTAGGTAGACGCCTAGTGTTTTTACTTGTTACAAGACTGGGATGTTTATGGCAGTATAACTATCATCTAGGGGATTTAGGCAGGTGGGAGATCCTACAATGAGATCTGTTTTCTCATCGTTCAGGCATAGGCTATGGGTGGCCATCCAGTTTCAGATGATTGCGTAAATCTTGTTGACAGTGGCAGTGTCATGTTTGTGGTCCCCAGTGATGGGGATCAATATCTGAGTGTCATCTGTGAAATTGGTGTGGATGACGCCCATGGCGTCCAGTGCTGCAAATAGTTCAGCGTATGTATTATAGAGTGTAGGTGAGTGGCACAAGCCTTGAGGGACACATAAAGGTACTGTGATGGAGTTTGCAGCCTCATCACTGATAAAGACTGTGGAGGTGCGTTCCGGCGGTAATGATTTAAACCAAAGGGTGGCTTCTGGGGAAAAATTGAAGTTTTCAGCCAAATCCAGGCACAGCTTGTCATGATCTACCAGGTCGAATGCAGCTGAAAGGTCGAGTAAGAGTAAAATGCCTATGTTACCAGAATCTCGGATGGTGTCCATTTGGATTTTGAAGTCTAGTAGTGCTGTTTCGGTGCAGTGTTTAGGGCCGAAGCCTGATTGTCTGGCTCCTATTAAGTGGTTGGTTTCCAAATAGTGTTGGATTTTAATGTAGGGTACTCTGTCAATTATCTTGAGTACGAAAGGAATGGTAGTGATGGGGCGATAGTAGGTTGGGGTGGTGGGATCAAGATAGGGTTTCTTTAGTATTGGGGTTACCCAGGCCGATTTGATGCTGGATGGGACAAAGTTGGAGGTGAAGCTCAGTCGGTTAGCTCAGTCAACTTATAAAGGGAATCATTCAGATGAAGAAACTGAAGAAAGTACTGATAGATGCTTAGGGGAGGCTAGGGGTCCATAGACCTGGTTGATTCTTAAAGAACACATGCTGCGGGACCTCGCAGCATGTTCCAACTGCGAAGAACTCCAGTTATGGATGATTTCTCTAGGTACACATCAGTCAGCTATGCAGAAGCCCAGTCAAAAGGATTTCAGAGGAACAGAAAAGGCTTCCCAAATGGCGCTTTCCCAGAATGGGTCTCATTAGGGCTGTCAAACAGTCCCAGCAGAGTTCCAGGCAAAGGTGCTATTCCTGCCCCTGGCTCAGTGGGTGAAGCCCTCTGCCCCCGCTTAAGCCAGTTATTCTAGTGGCTCTTACCACTGGTACGGATATTTGACATAAAAAGAACAATGGCTACGATTATGGACCCTAACCTATGGAGCTTTGTTTTGGACTCCAGAAATATTGTTATCACTAACGTTACCATGCCAAGTCACCCGGAATCAAAGGAGGCACTGAAGAAGAACATTCTAGCTTGGCTCAATCAGAAAGTGGGGCCCATCTGTGTGAGAACCCAGGACTTGAAAGTTCTCCGTAGAACTTAGATCAACGATTGGTGTTCCATTAATGATACTGACTGTTGATAAGCCTACTTTATAGTTGTTTTTTTTTGAATGGCTGATGTTTTATTGTGTTTTTTGATATTGTTTAATTTGCTTTTGTTTGTAGAGTCTTCTTTTGCTCCCTGCCTATTGATCTTTGTATTTTGTTTGTATGTCAGTGCCCATAAGCCTCTGGGTCAGTGGTGTGCGGTATAAATAAAATCAAATCAAAGAGGCATTGATAAAGTTGGTGATAATGGGCACTATGGCTGGTGCAGAGTTTGACCAACCGGGCAGGGAAGCTGTCACCTTTGCAGTTGGAAGGTTTAAAGGTAGTGATGGAGGCCAAGGCATGATCTTGGGTTACAATACTGAATTTGAATTGGGGAGCGGTGATATCGGAGTTGACGCTCGGTAACAGTAAGGGCATAATTTTACCAGCTAGTGATTTATTCCTGTTTTTTTTTATTTTCTCTTGTACAGTGAGGATTTTGTGTGCCAGTGCATTTTGAAAGGTAGTATACCAAGCTTTGTGTGGGCAAGTGCTACTGTGGGGGTGGCTGATTCTAATTCCCCAAGTATGGAAAATAGTTCTTTAGTACTTGAAGACGCATTAGTAATGTGGGTGTTGGGGGAATTTGTTTTATGAGCTATCAGTCGATTTGTAAGTTGTATTAGCTGCGACAAACGCATTGGTTGTATTGGTGAAAGGGTGCTCCAGTGCGCTTTTGTTGCGGTGTAAGAGTATGAGTTCTTCATCAAACCAGAAGTTCACTCGTTTCGGTCTCTGTGGAATTTTGGAGGTGAATGGGGCTACTATGTCAAGAGTGGATTTCAGACATGTGTGGTACAGAGTGGAGATACTATCAGGGTTGGTATCTTTTGGGGAGTGAGTCTTGAGAGCACCTGCAAGTATAGGGATGAGATTTTCTGCGGTGAGTTTAAGTTTCTAATGGAGATGAGGCTCTGTCTGGTGGGTGGTGGAACCTGTGCCTTAGTGGTGAGGAGTCAGACCGTATTAGGAAGTGGTCAGACCATGTAACTTCACAGATGGATTCTAAATGTATAGTGACATTGGACGTCGGGATCCAGTCGAGGATTCTTCCTTTAATGGGAGTAGGAGAATTGACAATTTGTATAAAGTGCATGTCATAGAGGGCAGAGGTGAGAGAAGTAGCTTTGCGGTCAGTTTTCATCAAATCCAAGGTTGATATCTCCTAGGATAAAATGAATTAAGGTGTAGTCCATTTAAAATGGAAAGTAGTCAAATTGAGATCAGCCACACCTAGTAATCCACAGAAATTGGTTGATGGTGATATGATTGCTGTAGATAGTCTGGTGATGAGACAAAAATGTTAACTTAACATTTAATAAGGAATTTTTAAGAAACCAGTTGGTATTTTGAAACTAGTATTAGGAGACCAGAGGCCTTATCCATTGATCTATGGCGAATCTAAAACTAGGATATGTATATAGGTAGAAACAAATCATGTTGTAGGCTATATAATGCAGGTCTTATTATATGGGTACATGTTATGTTGTTGGTGTATGCCTCATTGACCTATAAGCAAACTCATAGCTCCTTATAGCACAAACTGCGGCTTGGGGATTTGGGACTTAGATTATGAAGTTATGCTTTGATATATGCTGATATTTGTTTATGTACATTTGTCCGTGTATATGTATATATATCCCTGTTTTAATGTTTTAATATTTTATATTTTGTGAATGTTCTTGATGAGCTGAAAGTAATAAAAATTATTTTATGAATACGGGGGAATGCACTCTGTACTAGGTGAGATGAAGATAATGCTGGGTTCTTCCACATGTTTTGGTTATGTCTGAGAGAAGCAGATTTTTCAAAGCAAGTCCTTTAGTAATGATCTTACTTTGTGAACTCTACATGTGTGGCCTTTTAGGGTGTTTATCTGGAGGGTAGCACAATGTATGCCCAAGGATATTTGTAGACTCCATTACTTGCTAAAAATAGATTTTTTTTATTTTTGCGTTGTGGTTTATTGATTAAACCTGTCACATAATAAAACAATACATAAAATACAGCAAAGATACATTATGAACTTTCCTAACATTCCTTACTTAAGGATTTTCATATTAATTAAACCTAGTAAATTCTTTATCACAATCTTCACTATATTAAATTAAAAATGATCTTAAAGTATTCCATACAATATTAAATGAAAGGGCCACGCAGTATTTCATTCCAGGAATTACTTATAGAACCCCATAGTAGCATAGTCCAGTTTAGAATGCAAGTTAAAATAATCAATTTTCGCCTATTTAATATTTGTAGGTTTAAAAACTCAAAGATATTTCAGGTTTCTATATAAGGCTATAATAAGTGAAATGCTGTTACCTTGCATTATCAATGACCACAATGATTCACCAATCGACTCATAAAAGGCATAAACAAATTAACTAAAAAAATGATCGTAGTTTGTTTACAGCGGTACAATATATGACCAAGTGTTTTAAGGTTTCTGTTCTGTTCTCAGAGTGGCAAAGTCTACAAATTATTCTTTCCCTTCCAACTAGTTCTTGGATATATTCGCAAGTTGTAAGTAGATTCTACTTAAAGTGTATATATACATAACATACATGTTTACAAGGAAATACAGATCAGTTGAGATAAATTCCCTCTTTCTTGCAAAGTTTACATATTTTCTATACAGATTGTAAGGTTTCAACTGTTTAATAGTTTCCCTCCAATCCGTGGTGTAAAGGTTACCTTTTGTTTTAAGTGAATTTTCCACTTTTGTAAGAATAGTATGCTTCCTACTTTCATCTAGTTAAATGTTAAGAGGCAGCAGTGTTCTTTCAAAGCAATATTTAAATTTTCATACAATGATTTGGAAGGGGATCCATCATTTTCTAAAACATATAAAATATATCTTTGCTAGATAAAAACAGAATAGCGGAAGCAAAGAATATTTGCAATATTTTTTTAATGGATTTTTGTAAACTGAGCCATCAAATGTGTCCTGGCTCACAATCTATCCTTGATGTCAGTAGCTGAGATTCGGTCGAGATGGTGTAACCGAAATACTGTAGTGCAGGGACCCTTTCCATCCTATGGTCCCCCTACCTTCCAGATCGTAGTTTTAGTTTTAGTGGTGTAAATTACGATTTTTTGACTTGGAACCGTTAACTAATAAGTTATGTTCCAGGGCATCAGTCATGAACAAGTTCAGCTTTTTTGGAGGCCTATGGGTGTGTGATGAAAAAAGATCAGATCATCCGCAAAGGGCAGCCACTTTACCCTAGTTTGTCCTGACTTAACTGGATAGGTGTGTCCCGGGGAGCACAAGTGCTCAATGTCCGGAACGTAAAGATTAAAAAGGGCAGGGGCTAGTATACAGCCCTGCTTATGGCCAATATGAGCGTCAATAGGCCTGCTCAACAAACCCTCTTTAGTGAACCTGATTTTAACGGATGTATGTTGATGTAAAAGAGTATTTGAACCAATGGTGAAGGTATTTTCCAGGAAAGAAGTTTACACCAAAACGTACTTCTATCGACCCGATCGAAGGCATTGGACATATCAAGAGAAGCTATACAGATGATGACTATAGCTTCATTCTTTACTCCTGCCAAAATATGGGGCATAATAGTTCCATTTAGAGTAGTCCCAAGATGCCTCTTAAAGCCCGCCTGAGAACGAGAGAGAATCACCAATTGCGCAACCCAAAAATGTAGGTTCCTTAAAACCATATACTCTAAGATCTTACTTGACACGTCTGAAATGGCAATGGGCCTGTAGTTGGCCGGATCTGCAGGATCACCCTTTTTGAGAATGGGAATAATTATCCAAGTGTGCCATGTTTGGGGAATTGTTGGAGTATGTCAAATGTCCTCAAACAGGTGAAATAATCTAGTTGACCACCATTTTTTTTTATGGTGACAGGGGATAAATCTAGTCCAGGTGCCCTCGATGATTTAGCTTTACTAATAGCCAAAAGAACGTCATCCCGGGACTAGTTTAAGCCCACTGCTTCCATATGTGCTTTAGCGATAAAAATAATTTTGGACTTAATGTCCAGTTTTGCATATTTCACCTCTTATAAATCTACCCATGTGGATTCCATGATGCATCTTGCTATTGCTGGACCGTTATTCCCGGTCATATTATTAGTAGTTTCCTAGAACGTCCAAGTGTTAACCGATTTTAAAGTCTCCAACACTGCCTGATTGTTATCGATATACAATTTATATTTCATCATTTTTAAGTAGTTCTTGTATTTCTGAAAATTAATTTTAACAACATGGAAGGTTAAATCGCCTTTGACTGAATAAGTGGATCCAATAATTAAAATGGAGTAATGACTGGCAAGAAACATTTATATCCCTCATTAACTTCCTAGGTATATGTAGACACCACTGCTCATGTTTTTATTACAAATGGATAGATTTAATGCATCTCCTTCAAACTATAATGGGAATACTTCATATTCTGGTATATGTATTTCCTTATTAAAATATTCTATTAGGCAAAGACAGATATTGTGGGCTAGAATGCACTGGTACTTGACGTTTTTCTGTAGAAAATTCTGAGACTTTTGGGGGAGGTGTGAAAGTAGCGACTACTATTGTTCTCTCTGAAGAATTTTCGAAAATATGGGCATGGTATAATTTAGATGCTTTTTACTCCACTGTACTGTCTGTGACTGTTGTAGCCCTAGATAATCAAAGCGATCAATGAAAATAATGTCAAAAGTTTTATTTCCACCTTTGCCCAATCAGGAGGATAAAGCCCTCCCTCATCTTCCTACGTAGAATGCTCATGAACATAACGCTGGTTCTCTCAAGAATGTATCGTGCAGACAGCAAATGCCTTGGCATTCCCGATAATCTATTAGACTAGAGATTGACAATGACCCCCGAAAACATGTGACAATTGCTACTGAAACTCGACTGGAGAGACCACATCATCCCCACTCAGGAGAGCGCTCCACTGGTTACAGCCAAGAAAAGATTACACTTTGCATCACTCATGTGCTCTTCAGGGCAGTCAAGCTGAATTCATCTGGGGGACAGTTCTCCCATACCACCTGAAGAAGCCTCTCCAATTTCGAGCTATGTCGACATTATTGCCAAACCCTGTAAGGCAAATTTGCAAAAACTAGGATCACGTGTATTTCAGGAAAACACTGAAGAGTTAATTTTTCAATAAACCATAACTCACCTATGCACAGTCAACCAACTTCAGGTAGGAGATGTAATATACCAAATTCAAACTTGCGACATACAGATCCGGATTACTGCCACTGAGGTTAGCACCTGCATGTCACAAACCAGGTTTTTGGGGGTGGGGCAACCATGGAGAACCCTACAAAAGATCTCCCTCAGACTGGAACCTCACACTACATGTCGGCCCTCACACAGCTCAACCGCAGTCATAGGCCCGGAGGATAGCTCCGGGACAATGTGTATGTCTTAATAGCAAGACCAGGCAGAGCGACAGAGGTTCCAATCCTGGTCCCGCTGTTAGAGTCTGGTCTCTGGTATTAAGTTTGTTATGAAAGTACAATTGCTTGACCACATGACACACTGTATTTCTCCTGCACATTACAGCACCACCATTATTGCATAGTAGGCAGTGGCGCCACCGTTTGTGTAGTCTTTTTGCCTTATTACCTTACTCGAGGCCAATCCAGGTTTTACTCTCACTGGCTCCTGCTATCTCCCCTGCGGATTTGCTACAGTTATTCCCACCATAGTGGTGCCGTTGCTGTTTGATTCTAGGTGCCCCACTTTTGTTTGCTCTTGGAATTTCCATGCCATAATGTGCTTACTGTGGCTCTACTCGTAGATACATCTCGTTTTATCTGCTTGCTGGTATATCCCTCCTGCTACTTTGCTCCGTTGTGATTTCCTCCTGGGTTCCCTATGGTTCACACCTGGATGAATTCTGCAGTTATTTTGCTTCACTGGGCTTTATCGCCACTGTTGTCTACTGCTATTTAACTTCAATATGGCTTGGTCCCAACCATTGTTTGCTTCTGTATGTTGTCTCCTTTTTTTCCTGCTCCACCAACATTGGTGCTTGCTGTCTATTGACTGTGATACCAGCCAACTCTGGGCTGCCAAAGGATTCTCATCACAATGGCGCTGCCCCAGGTTGCTCCATTACGAGGACATCCACTCCAGATAAAGCACTCCAACTACCCACTGGGGTTTTAACTGCCTGCTCGTTTTAGTAACATACTCAAAATGTATCTTCCACCTCATAAAATGCATGCCAAATGAGACCGATGCACGCACACGCACGGCACGGACCCTCCCACCTCCGAACCCACAGAAAAACATCCGAACACTACAACAGCCTGCCCTTGATGTTTCCAAACAATGCACCCTCCCACTAGGGTCATGTAAGACTTCCCTCTGGATAGAGGTACACAGAAGTACCTGGGTACTTCCGAATGTAATGCAGAAACACAACCGCAAAGCTATCTTGCATTTTCTCTCCGTCACAACTAATCTAACCAGATCCACTAATGCCAAAAGACAATGCCAAGTGCCAGCGGGTATGGTATAAAACCCCAAACACATAGCCTATATGTGTGTTTGTGGGTTATATATTATGCTTACGATCCTATAGCACCCGCACATTCCAGTTCTAACGCATGAATTCCTGTCAATGCGGGTTTACCAAGGGTCACTGTTTGTGAACTGATCTGTTCTGCATCTCAACTAAATCTTCTGGTGTTGTAAGAGCTGTATCACAGAGCTGTATGAACGTCTCAAACTTCCACTTTGTGTTTTGGTGTTCAGAAAGCTCCGTGGAGCCTGATGGTCCAGCTCCAGGGGGACGTGTTGATCCTCATCGTCACAGCTCCAGTTTGTAGTGGTGTAAGATTGTAAGTGAAGGCACCAGCAGTATAACATTAGCGATGCTGTTTTTCCACCACTGGTAATACTTTTACCACAAGTGTACTGTTCCCGCCATTGGGATGTTGTCCTCTGAGGTGTAGTAGATTTTGCTCCTCCTCTGTTGGAGGGGTTTCACTGCCATTGGTACTTTGTGCATATTGCTGGTGGTTGTCACGCTGACAGTGCTGTCTCTTGATATGGCCTGTAGAAACCAACAATTTGAATTAAGCGATTATGCAAGCACAAACCTGCTCATCTCTCAATATTATAGCCCCTTTCATTCACTAGATATAACGCCGTGTCATGCAGTTCAGGCAAGCATGCAAACATAAACCTTGATTTAATTCAGTATTAAACTGAAATGAACCTAAAATGTGCACATGTTCCTTATGATTTTTCTATTAATGCACACATCTGTTTGACAATGCCTCGGCTTCCTACACAGTTATCAAGACCCTCGAACACACACTGGTTTATAGTCACCCTGTGTTTTCCTTATGAAATAATGTAAATGATCTCAAAAGAGAGGGTTTATCTTTCTGAAGTGACGCGGCCCTCTGCTAGGGTTTATGGGGGGGACTGGTTGTGTGACCCTAAAATCCTCCAAGTCTGCTCCACAGCAGCCCCTCCTCAAGGCAAGGGCAGTCTCGTGGCTCACAGGATAGGCACTGCTGCACATGGCAGAACCCATTACCAATCAGCCAGGTCACTAGAGCAAGGATTGTAAGAGAACACTACCACTCCCAGCATTCCCCACTGGGTCCAGTTAAAAGCCAGGACTGGATCCAGACAAGGCAGTTCGGGATAGGGGGGGGGGGGTGGGGGGGAGAGAGAGAGAGATAAACCACCATGGGGGATGCTCAGCTAAGCCCCAAAAAGTCACAAGCGCAGCCTGGAAGGCAATGACCACCAGGTGGAGCACTACATCTCCATAATCCGCCTAGTTGGCTAACAGACGCCCTAAACCAGACCACCAAACCACACTCAATGTTACACTGAGCACACCCTCTTCCTTAGAGGGAAGAAGCAGAAACTCCAGCCTCTTTGCCCCTCCAAAAGAGCTGATGTTAATCAGACTAACCTGAAGAAAACGGGCATGTGCCAAAGACCAGGGAGTGCGAACTGCAGAGACCAGGCAAGCAGGGAGTCGGGGCACACCAATGAATTCAAAATGGCTGCCTCACCCGCTTATGGCCTCTACCATCCGCAGCAGACTTTGAGGCAGGAATTGGCCTCAGCCAATCCCATTGTAGCCCTACCCTAGGGCCACAGTGCAACCTATCACTTGGAGACAGGTCAGGGGAGGAATTTAAGACATTCTAAAAAGACCCACCACCTATCTCGTTTGGAGATCAGGGGAGCTCATTGTGTGCTATTTGAAGAGAGCGGGAGAGACTGGAGTGGTGCACGAAGGAAGGTGCCGGGGAAGCATAGGGAGGAGGGCAGTTGGTAGGATTTTAGAGGGGGAGAAGGAGGTGAACGAGCAAGGCACTGTATCCTTGGGAGTTTAAGGTGGTTGTTGGCAGAGAGTTATTGTAGGTGGATAAAGTTAAGGAGGAAGCTGGAGAGTTGTTGGAAAAGGAGCAGAGTGCATTTAAGGAGGAGCTGAGAGTGGTGTTGGAGGAGGCAGGACATATTTGAACAGTGATGAGAAGGTTGCTGAAGGAGGGTGATAAGAAGCAGGAGGCAAGTGATGAACCTAAGGGGAACATCATGACGTTCATGGAGGTGAAGTCGAGCAAGAAGGTTAAGCCAATAAGAAGGTGCTTAGACAAGACCAAGTGGTGGAGTTGATAATGGAAAACCTTCCAGGGCTCGGAGGCACAGCATCAAGATGTGGAAAGAAGCATGCAGTGTTGAGGTTGGAGCATGTGCAGAACTGTTGAGCAAGGCCAACAGGTTGCAGGACAGAGAAACCTGAGCAAGAGGTTGATTGACAGGAGGTAGAGGGAGGTCGGGTAAAGTGAGTTGAAGAACAGATGCGGACGATCAAGGCTGCGTTAGGGTTGAGTCCCAGATCAGACATTTTTGAACCTATGGAGGGAGGAGCTATGCGTTCATTGGCATGGCGACATGAAGGGCAGGGCCAGAGAAGTGGTAGGGCCCAATTAGGTGGGGGGAGGAATCTTTGAATTGCACCTGGTAGCCACCCCCTCTGCAATCTGCTGAACCAGAGACCTCCACCAGCTGAGACCCACGACTACCATTCCTCCAAGGAAGGACCAGTGGAGGGGCAGAGACATGGCCAAACCATGAGGACCAAAATTCTGATCACATGGAATGTCACCCATTATGGTAATGGGTCTCCCAGCGAGCCTGTGACAATAGAATGGGCCTGGAGACCACCTGCAACTAGGCCTAGCACAGAGGCCTGGATAGCGTTGGTAGACTTTTTAGTGGGGTAGTTGGGCAAATGCTGGACTAGTGGAACACTCCCCCTTGTAGTTAGAATAACACGTGGAACTGTATGTTGAGAGCTGTCTTTGTACTTTGATGTAGGGAAGCACAGGGGATACCGAAGGGCACCTTTACCCAACCCTTGTATCATTTTGCCCCCCCCATATCCCCAATCCTTCTGTTTATTGTATCTCTAATGAACCACTTATGATAATCCTTGTGTGAATAGTCTTTGACCCTGGTGTCCATCCTGACAGAAGCAATGCTCGTAAATATCAAACAAAGCATTTTAGCTACGGATTGCAAAGCACAGTGGATTTCTGAAATACAGTAAATGTTAAAGCATGAGAATGAGTTTAACCTTCAGATCTGTATGTAAATAAATCAGTTACAGGCTGTTCACAACTGCAGCCTGTAATTTCAGTATGAACTCTTTCCCCTCAGAAAAGAAGACCCCCTCATACTTCACAGACCAATACACCGAAACATAACAGGATACACGTTTCACACGCAGCGAGAAAAGCAGCCCCTATATTTTGGCGACTCAATAAGTTTATTTCGGAGATAAAAGAAATGAGATCAAAACTGACAATTAAAAAAAAGCTACAGCACATATTCACGTAGAAAATACAATTAAAAATAGGTAGAGTAGTACAAATAAACTGTTACAAAAGCTAGATTAAAGCAGACCAATTTCTTTTGGTTGCAACACTGTTTCGAATGTTCGCTCGGCCCATGGTGTTCCTGTCGTTAGCCCACAGTATGTATATATATATATATATATATATATATATATATATATATTTCTGAGGCTTGTGGAATCTGCTTAGATCACATGCTGTGCATAGGCCGACATCTAGTGGAAGCTGCGGAGTATTACAGTTTGTTTTTCGAAACTCAAAAATGGGCGTCGACACAGGCGTGCCAGTAATACTATCCCTAGTGTGACGTCCACTGTACCCAAGATCCCTTGCGCGTCTAGGATCCTCAGATTGTTTTTTTCCGCCATACTGGTAGGAAGCATCTTGCGGAGTCCCCTGGCCTTAGCCATACTTTTGCTAATAATTGAAAAATATAATTCTTTATTGACATCCTTCCCCACCCCAACGTCGACCCTTGACGACGGCTGGAGAAGACATCGACCGTCGGCTGCCGCACGACGGATCTGGGCCTCGGAAGGCCGCTGGCCTCGGCCCGGGCCTGGTAGGCCGCTGGCCTCGGCCCTGCAAGTAGGGAGAGTGGGGGGTGGTACATACTCTTCACTCTTGGTATATAAGTACACCTTATCTTATATATTTCATACACTTACCAGCCCGCTGCCTTTAGGTGCGTATGGAGGGTACCCCTTTCCAATTCTGCCCCAAGTGCAACCGCAAATACCCTTGGGTCGACAGGCACGCCACGTGCAATCTCTGCTTGCCGAGGGACCACCCCGAAGCGAACTGCAGAGCGTGTAGTAGGTTTAAACCTAAGACACTTAAGGACCGTTCGACTAAGCGTTGGGCCCACCACGCCAGGCAGGCGGCCATGGCAGCGGAGGGCGCCTTCAGCGATGGCAGCGACGCCGTACTTTCGGACGGCGAGGGCATTACGGCGTCGAAAGACAGCCGAGCGCAGGTCCCCGACCTCGGAAGGTCGTCCGGCAGGGCGGCTATGGGGAAGACCCCCGGCGACGCAAGCGCTACACACCCTACACACACTAAGCACACTAAGTCCAACCGAACCTCGACGACGTCGACTTCTCGGAAAGAGGCACAGATAGAACGGTCTGACTCGGTGTCCTCTGGGCGCTCTCGATCGAGATCGCCTCATGACGCAAGGCAATCATCCACTCTTGCTAAGAGTGCCTCGCTCCCTAGACTAACGGAAGTTCGATCGTCGGAGGACGAAGACGACTTCCGAAGGCCGCGCTCCAAGAGACGGAGCCCGTAGTTAACACCAGCGAGGCCCCACGCTCGAAAAACACAGATACCTCTCCCGACCCTCGACGCCAGGCGTCGAAAGTCTCCGGGGCCTCCAAGGGACAGGGAAAACATTTTTCCACGCACGGGGAGGGGGGGAACAGCGGAAAGCACATTCTTCCACTCCTGTACGACCATCCTTCCCCCCTAA